>NC_062285.1:129888090-130191120 GCF_902655055.1 Lutra lutra
AGAATCAGACCTGGCTTCAATTCTCAGCCACTTCTTTTGTTGGCTGCCTAAATCTCTTCGTGCTTGGGGGATGGTGGAAATGTGCTATGACTTGGTTGGGATCTTAGCTCCACAAGTTGTACCTTTGCCGAAACTCATGCGGTTGCATGCTTAGAAGGGACATTTTATTGTCGGTACCTTCAGAGTGTTGTGAAACTATCACCACCACAAAATTTTGTTTTTAAGAGAGGAATTGGGCGGGATGACCCCGACAAGAGAGACAGTCATGGGAGGCCTCCGCAGAGGTCATTGGAACAGTGTATATGGGGGTGTTCAGGGCCCGGACGGAAGATGAATTTATAGGCATGGAAAAAATATGTACTGGAACTTAGCACCGAAGAAACCATACGATTTGGTGAATGATTGTAATTTGGGTATGAGAAAGAAAGGAGCATCAAAGAGGACAGTGATTTCCGAGAAGAAATGAAAGGACATCTCGGCTCTCTTTGTAATACTACTATTTGTGGTATAGTATTTGGCCTAAGATTCTGGCAGTCCCCAAATAATAGGGAATGCTAGTAAAATATGGGGACATTGTCACTACTGTCTATCACTTGGGGCACAACCTTTATTTATTTATTTATTTATTTGTTTTTACCTTTATTTAGAAAACTAATTTGGCAATACAGGTCAAAAACCATTCTTTTTTTAAAAAAATGGTTCTTTCCCTGATCTGGTGTGAATTCCCAATCCATTTTCAGTATGATCTAGACTTCAGAGAAGCTGTGTGTGTGTGTGTGTGTGTGTGTGTTTGCGCATGCGCGCCCATGTGCATATATCCGTGAACTTCAGTTGTTGGCCTTTTGGGTAATAGCTCCCAAGTGCAAACCAACCAGACTGTCCCCAGTTAATGAAACAGTTCAATAAACTATGGCTTTGAACCCTTGAACATTTTTTTTAATGTGTTGCAGGGCTCCCTTGCATAGGGAGGTACCCTGAGGCATGGAAGATAGACTTTGACTAAAGTTTTATTTATATGTAACAACTAGGGAATGACTGACCTGTTGCAAAAGTAAGACCCACTCATAGGTATCCGTGTCCATAGACATAAATCGATGCAAATGGTGGCTTAGGACTGCCCCCGGATTTCTTAGACGGTAGGATCTGAAATGGCAGTGCTGAGGGGAGAGGCGTGTGGATATTCAGGGGGGAGAAGCCAACCCAGGAAGCTCTCACGCCTGTAGGAATCGAGTTGGAACAAAGGCCCGTAGGAGTTAACTACAACACAAACACCTTTTTCCTCGGTCCATTGATGTTTGTAGAGCACCTTCATTTTCTTCGGCTCTTTACAAGAGTCCTGTGAGAAAGCTGGGCAGGTACTATTGGCCCCACTTCCCAGAGGGAGAAACTGAGGCAAGGTTGGGCAAAGCAGTTTGTTTTCTTGACCTACGGTGAGGAGCTGGGGAGAAACACACACAGGACTGTCCCCAAATGTCCCCCAATCCAGGACTGGCCAGGAGCTTTTAAATAATCTCATTTCAATTCAGTCTTTACAACCACGCTTGGCTGTTGACACCCCCTTTTGTAGATGAGGAAAGAGGCTCAGAGAGGCTGAATCACGGGCCAAGACCACACAGCCTGTGAGAGGCAGAGCTGGGATTAGAACTCCCATCTTCCTGGCTCCAAAGCCTGCTGGGGCCACACCTCATAATGTACCTGGAGTAGGCGGGCTCCTGTGGCCGAGGGATCAGGTGCCCTGAGGCCAAGTATAAGGAGAAAACCAGCTCTCCATGGTTCAGTCGTTTGTTTGTCATACAGTGTGAATAATGACGCCTCAGCTGTGTACCTCAGCATCTCGGTGTCCTGTGGTTGAGAGCAGGGCACACTCCTAGTCTTCACGCTTTCTTCCTCAGGTCTGCCCACAACTCTAATAAAGGAGAATGGATGGTGGAGAGGAGGAGAATGTGGAGACAGAAGCGAGTTGTTTCCTTTCAAAGGCATTCATTCCTTCTTTCACCCGTTTGCTCATTTATTCATTCAACAAACATCAGCAAGGCATTCCCTTTGTCCCAGGCCTCGAGCTAAGAACCAGAGCGGAATGGAACCCAGTCCTTGCCCGAGGGCTGGGATGGAGCAGTGAACAGTGATAAACCATTTCATCCAGTAACATAGTCGAGTCATGGTGCTAGCCTGTTGGGGTCCAGGAGCTCTGGGGGGAGCGTTGTAAAAAGGAGCAGTGCTCTGAGAAGACTATAAGGTCATGTTTCTAAAGCCCATGGAGGAGAATCGAGATTTTGAGAGTAGAAAGAATCCCCTCTCACATGCCCCTTCCTGGAAGCTTCCCGTCACCTCCACCTGCTGACACTGACCACGCGCCATTTTGTCATCTGAGAAATGGGGGTGACACTGCTGATCCAGGGGTCTTGCCATATCCCTGGGCGGCATGGCTAGCCCTCTCTGTCTTACAGGTGGGGAGGCTGAGGGTCAGAGACGACAGCGCCTTGCTCAAGGTGCCCTTCAGGAAGGCAGAGAAAAAAGGCAGGATGTGCCTTCGGCTCTTCTAGGCTCCAGAGCTAGTCTCTTTCCCACCAGAGCCGGTACTGCTCGTAAGGGCAGTGGCACAGGTGTCACGGTCCACAGTTTAGCTCTGTGGACCAAGCCCCACCCCTCCCACCTTCCCGTCCTCCGCCCCAGGCCCTCTCTCACTGTCCTCTCTTCCTCTCCCGACAGGGAGGTCTGCCCAGGCCAACCAACCACACTCAACACAACTAAAAAAAAAATTGTCACAGTTCAAGCTAGCACCATTTAGGGACAGCCGCAGGGGAAAACCTTGTGCTGACTTCTCTGCTTATTTATCAGCTCTGTGCCCTTGGGCCGCCACTCGCCTTCCCAGGAGATAACGCCTCCGAGGCGGGCTGCTGGTGCAGAGTCAGCTGAGAATCTGGAAGGAGCTCTATGCTGGTCATGCCACCCAGCATCAGTGTTTAGTCAGTATTGTTTTCACAGTGCTGCTGTTAAGATCAAAATGATATTAGACAAACAGGAAGCACGCGAACCCCCAGGGCTAGAGAAATGAGCTTCCCCAGGACTGAGCAGGAGAGAAAGAATTCTCTTCTGTGACAGCAAATAGAGGGAAATGGCCAAGTTCCACCCCAGGGGCTGGAGGGAGCTCTTTGGGCCTTCCCACTCAGGGTCCCCGCAGGGAAGCATGGGCAGAAAGCCCGAGATGGGCTTGGCCTCACCCTGTCCCTTCACCGTCTGGGGCGGGTAGAGCCGTCACCTAGAGGGCTGCCTCAGTGTGGAACAAGGAGATGTTCTCTGGAGGCAAGACATCCCTAATGGGAAGGTCAAGCCGGAGCATGAAGGCAGACCCCTGACAGCAGGGGGATTGCAGATGTGAAGATGAAAG
This sequence comes from Lutra lutra, assembly GCF_902655055.1. Taxonomy (NCBI): domain Eukaryota; kingdom Metazoa; phylum Chordata; class Mammalia; order Carnivora; family Mustelidae; genus Lutra; species Lutra lutra. The sequence continues at coordinate 129,891,479 of NC_062285.1, forward strand.
CAAAGTTTGGGGTGATTCTTTTTCCACTCGAAGAATGCCAAGGATCACTAGCAAATCACCAGGAGCTCAGGGAGAAGCGTGGGACAGATTCTCTGTTGCTGCTCTCAGAGGGAACCAAACCCCGCCAACACTTTGATGCCAGATGTCCAGCCTCTAGAACGATGAGACAATAAATGTGTTGTTGAAGCCGGTAAGTTTGTGGTGCTTTGTGACGACAGCCCTAGGAATGCAGAACAGTATGTTACCTTCTTAGATTTGCACCAAGACTGCAAAGGGAAGTATTATTATCCACATCTTACAGATGTAGGAATTGAGGCTCAGAGGGGTCCAGTGACTTGTCCAAACCCACACGCTAATTAAGAAAAGAGGGCAGGGGTACCCGGGTGGCTCAGTCAGTTAGGCGTCTGCCTCTTGGTTTTGGCTCAGGTCATGATCTCGAGGTCATGGGATGGAATCTCACGTTGGGTTCCACACCCAGCTGGGAGTCTGCTTGAAATTCTGTGCCTCTGCCCCGCCCCCAAAATAAATAAATAAATAAATAAATAAATAAATAAATAAATAAATCTTTAAAAGGAAGAAAGGCAAATGAGATGAGCCCAGCTGTGTTCAGCTCCAAGCACAGACTGTCTGGGAGCCTCTTGAGCATTGAATCCTGGGTCCTGGTTGGAAGCAAAAGATATCCAGGAAGCACTAAGAGATTCTTAGGATAGGGCTAGGCATCTCGGGATCCTGGGCCAGGTCCCTCCTTTCCATGATCTCAGGGGCTGGGCCGAAAAGGCAGGACTAATCCAGAGGATGTCAAGCTGAGTCCCTCGTGTAGTATCTGGGAAAGTCAAGGGTAAGGAGCTGACCAGAAATCAGAGGGAGCCCCGCAGCCAGCTGACCGAAGCCCAGGGGCCAGAAGACTCTCCAGCCTTGGCTGGGGGAAGCCAGGGAGTCGAGGGGCCCCAGCTCCAAGGCTTGACCTCACAGGGACCAGGAGGTCATTGGAGCATCCACCGGAGGCCTGAGGAGGCCTGACCCTCCCTCTCTTTAATGTTCTTCTCCTGCAGGCTTTCAAAGCCGGGGCCTCTCCCCCAGGACTCTAGAAGTAACCAAGTTATTCCCCACAGGCCTCTGGCTCTGTTCCCCATGCCATCTCCTCAGGCTTGAGCAGCTCTCCCCAGGCAGCACCTCCCTTTCCTGTGGAGGCCCTCGCACTGCACTGTCCCTCCCCCTCTCCCGTCTCTGGCCCTGTCAGGGGAGTCAGCCTCTCTTACAGCAGGGCCCCAGGATCATTCTTAATCAAGGCACAGGAATATGGCGTCGCAGTCCCCCAGGAGCCTGCAGAACAGGGCTTTTAAGCTCTGTCTCCTGCCAGGGATCGTGGGAGACACAGGGGAGCTGTCACGAACAGAGCCAGGGAAACAAATAGAGAGTGAGCAGGCTGGCAGTGACTTCTCAGGACCCAGGGAAAGGCAGGGGGCATCCAGGACCCCCACCTGCCTGAGGGTCCTTGCTCAGAAGCATTTGGGACCTGAGGCTTGTGCGTATTTCCCTCTGTATTCAGGAATGCCACAGCCTTCCCCTTGGTGAAGGGGGAGCCGAAGGGGGACATAACATGTTTTGCAGGCAGCAGAGCTACATTGCAGTTGGGGTAATTACATTTTGCCTTAGTCATTGCCTCCCGCTGGACCACTTGGCCGGTGTCCAGCCTCGGGATGGGGGGAGTCAGACCCCCTTAGACCAGCTCACCCATGCTTGGTTCCCTTCTGCTCTGTGCTCTGCAGGTACACCAGACTCGAGGCTGGCAGCCGTGGGACTTGGGGGTGGGGGCCCAGGCTGCCCCCCATGCCCTGGGAATCGTCATCCCCAGCTGGCAAGAGGCCTGCAGAGGGAGCTCCCGGTGTCCCCAATGCACTAATCATGGGCATTGGCCTGGGTATGACTAGAACAGAGTGCAGCTGACCCAGGACCCCATCCCTGGCAGAGGCCAAGGGGGCATCAGAGAGGCGGGGACTTGTGGCTCCCTCGGTGACCACCTCCGCGGCTCAGCCAGGAACCCACAATCACCTCTCAGGGCCTGTCCTCCATGCGTGCTCCCGGAGCACCGGAGAAGCCCTTTCTACCTTCCCCCGGTGCTCCCTTGTAAGGATTCCACTTCCCAGCAGGCGGGCCCAGGCGGCCTCTCACTGTGCCCACATCCTGGTGTCTGGCTTCCAGCGCAGCTTTACCCAGGTCACATCACGCTTCCCTGACTCTGTTGTCCCATCTGTATAATGGGGGTACTAATAGTAGGGACCTCCTCTGGTTCTTGTGTGGATCCCATGAGATAAAACCCCATATATTTAGAACAGCACGTAGCAAGTATGTACGAGTGACAGTGAATTGTAAGAATGATGGTGCTGGTGACTCAGTCCCCACAGTGCTGCCACTAGTACGACCACAGTCCTGGGGCCCCTGCTATATAGGGGCCTATGTAGAGGCCTATATACTATATAGGAGCCCTACTAGGGGCCCCTATTATTGCTGCTCTTAATTCCATTATGGCTGCAACCTCCCCTGGGGCTGGGACTAATGCTACCTCTAGGATCAACGCCCCCCCTCTAGGATGTCCAGAACAACTACAAGTTTATAAAGCTTTGGAAACTTTAATGGTTTCCCATGGACCTTCTCAAATGTTATGGTGGCTTTTCATATGTAGTTCTGCCTCCTGCCCCCCAGGCTCCTGCCTTATCCTCGGGCGCAGCCCACTGCCCAGAATTTCCACCAGGAGTGGACCCTTCCTACCCCACTTTCTCCCTCTAGCTGGACCAGTCTCCTCCTCCTTTTTAAATAATGCCTTCTCTTAAACATTCAGTTGCACGTGCCCCTTCAGAATACTACATTTGTATTTTTGGGGTAAATACCCAGTAGTGTGATTGCTGGGTTGTAGGGTAGCTCTATTTTCAAAACTTTGAGGAACCTCCATGCTGTTTTCCGGAGTGACTACACCAGCTTGCATTCTCACTGACAGTGTAAGAGGGTTACCCTTTCTCTGCATCCTCGCCAGCATCTGTCATTTCCTGACTTGTTAATTTTAGCCATTCTGACCGGTGTGAGGTGGTATCTCATTGTGGTTTTGATTTGTATTTCCCTGATGCCGAGTAATATGAAGCACTTTTCCATGTGTCTGTTGGCCATCTGGATGTCTCCTTTGCCGAAATGTCTGTTCATGTCTTCTGCCCATTTCTTGATTGGATTATTTGTTCTTTGGGTGTTGAGTTTGATAAGTTCTTTATAGATGTTGGATACTAGCCCTTTGAAACAAGATGGAATCAGGAGGGAGACAAACCATAAGAGACTCTTAATCTCATGAAACAAACTGAGGGTTACTGGGGTTGGGGGCATAGGGAGAGGGTGGCTGGGTGATGGACATTGGGGAGAGTATGTGCTATGATGAGTGCTGTGAAATGTGTAAGCCTGATGACTCACAGATCTGTACCCCTGGGGCAAATAATACATTATATGTAAATTTTTTAAAAAGAGAAAGAAAGAAAACGTTCCTAAAGTCTCAGCTCAAATGTCACACGAGGTCCTTCTTTGGCTGGGGAAGAGACCAAGATGCAAAACAGGGAACCAAATTTGATCAGAAATGGGGATTTTGGTGTCCAGGATGGCAGCAAGAATAGGAGCGGGAGAGACTCCCACGTAGATGCTGAGGACTGGTCTTGGGAAGAAGCCAGACAGGAACCCTAAGCAACCAAGTCTGCTTCCGAATCACTTAGGTGAATTCCGCCAAGCCGGTGACAAGAAACACGGGTTATGGAACCTCCAGTGTGTGCCAGACACTGTTCAGTGTGGATACGTACCCCACACCCTATGATGTTCCTTACCACCCACACCTTACAGATGAGGAGACAGGCACAGAGAGGTTTATTAATTTTTCCAGAGGGTTAACAGAGTCCATTGGTACCAGAGCCTGGATTTAGGCCCTGGGTAGTCTGGCTCTCGAGCCCGTATGCCTGACCACTGCTCCATCTTACCATGTCTCCTTACTATTTCTATTTGCTTTCCCTCTCCTGTCTTCCCTTCATTCTGCTCCACCTGTCCCTGCCCCTAATTGTGAGCTTAGCGTGGTAGGACCAAGTCTTCCTCTATTCATTCATTCAGCAAGTATTACACACCTGCCAAACAAAATGTGTGAGTTTATGGCAAGTACTTAGAACAGTACTTGTTTTATGGCAAGTACTTAGAACAGTAAGCAAGTATTACACACCTGCCAAACAAAATGTGTGAGTTTATGGCAAGTACTTAGAACAGTACTTGTTTTATGGCAAGTACTTAGAACAGTAAGTTCTTAAAACAACCAAGTAGTTAGAACTGGGTGTTCTCCACCATCATCGGCAGCAGCAGCAGCAGCACTGTCATCATAAGCATCATCCCCATCGTCATCAGCATCACCATCAGAACCACCATCAGCACCATCATCATGACCATCAAGCGCCATTAGCACCATCAGCAGCGCCACCACCACCGTCACCACATTAGCACCATCATCATGACCATCAACTGCAGCAACCACCATCAGCACCACCATCACCATCAGCACCATCATCAGCACCATCATCATGACCATCAGGCATCACCAGCACTATCAGCAGCAGCACCATCACCATCACCATCAGTACCATCATCAACATCAGTACCACCAGCACTGTCATCATGACTATCAAGCACCATCAGCAGCAGGAGAAGCACCATCAGCACACTGGCCCCATCAACACCACCATCACCACCAGCAGCAACAGCCCCATCATCATGACTGCTGAGCACGCCCAGCAACACCACCACCACCATCACTATGATCACCATCATCATCTAGTTCCCCTGCACAGAATCTGGCATTAAAAAGACTTTCAGTGAACATTTTGTTGAATGATGAATGATGAGGCATTTCTCACAATCATTCACATTCCCAGGAGGAGCAGTTTTTGGTGTCAGACAACGAATGCTCTGATTCTCTGAGTCCCCAGAGAAGCCTTGTTGCCCACCTCCCTCGCCTGAGACAGTGGCTGCATCTTTCCTTCTCTTGGAAGTGGCTCAGTCCCACTTCAGATCTCTGGTCTCAGTGGGCAGGAGTGGTTCCCCCTCCTCACAGCAGGAAACAGAGCCTGGCTCTGCTCCATAAGCCCCTCTTTACAAAAAATAAATAAATAAATAAGAAGTTTTTTAAAATTATGTATTTATTTGAGAGAGAGAGAGAGAGAGAGAGAGAGAGAGAAAACACAGAGGGAGAGGAAAAAAGAGTAGCGAGCCCAATGCTGGGCTCAATCCCAGGACCCTGAGATCATGACCTGAGCTGAAGGCAGATGGTTAACTGGCTGAGCCACCCAGGCGTGTAAGCCCCTCTTGTTTCCCTCCATGTCAGGAGGGCCTAGGGTCTGAAGCACATCCCCAAAGCAGAAGACAGTCTCAGACACAGAGACTGAGAAATGGAAAGAGGCTGGGGGCCATGGAGAGCAACATGGGCCCCTGAAAGGACGTTTCTTCAATGGGCTGCAAGGAGTGAACACCAAGACTGTTTCTAAAAATAAAATGACAGGGGCACCTTGGTGGCTCAGTGGATTAAGCCTCTGCCTTTGGCTCAGGTCATGATCTCAGGATCCTGGGAAGGAAACCCAATTCAGGCTCTCTGCTCAGTGGGGAGCCTGCTCCCACCTCTTTCTCTGCCTGCCTCTCTGCCTACCTGTGATCTCTCTCTGTCAAATAAATAAATAAAATTTTTTTAAAAAATAAAAATAAAACAACAGAGACCGTGATCTAAAGGCCAAGCAAGAAGTGTCTGGAAGAACTGAGAAAGAAAGTTATGAAAAATGGCATTCTTTGGTCATCTCTATTTCTGCATTAAACTCTGGAATTTACCTACAGAGAAAAAAGTCAAAGGCTGATGGAGGTGTCCTGACTGAAAATAGCTCCTATGATTTAACATGAGATTAGATGTCTGGGCTTTTAGAAAGATAAGTGACATTCACGCCAGAACGACTCCATCAGGCCCCCTAAGGAGATTGGTAAGGCTCAGCCTAATTGTGGGGAGCATTAGTCTCCTGTACATCACCACAAGCTTAGTGGCCCAAAACAACATAACTTATTCTCTTACCATTCTGGACATAGAGTCCAAACCAAGTCTCACTGAGCTAAAATTAAGGTGTCAGCTGGGCCATGTTCCCTTCTGAAAGCTCTAGGGGAGAATCCCTTTTCTTGCTTTTTCCAGCATCTAAAGACTGCCCACATTCCTTTTCTGTGGCCCCTTCCATCTTCAAGAGCATGGCCAGTTGGGTCTGTATCACACTGCATCACTCCCAAACAGACTCTTCTGCCTGCCTCTTCTCCATTTGAAGGACCCTCATGAATACACTGGGTCCACCCAGATAGTCTAGGACTATCCGCTTATTTTAAAGTCAGCCGGTTATCAACTTCAATTCCATCTGCTACTGTAATGCCTCACCCACCCACCCCCATGGTACTTAACATCTTCACAGGTTCAAGGGATTAGGATGTGGACCTCTTGGGGGCCCATTATCTTGCCTACCACACAACATTAAGAATATAGGATAGAATTCCGATTCTTCCAAAATTGGGGATTCATGGCTGGAACGGGAAATGGCTTTCTATTACCAAGACATGGGATTAAACCAAGTTAGTGTGGCCTTAGGAAAGGTACTTAGCATTTCTGGTTCAACCTTGGTTTTCTCATCTCTAAAATGAAGAGTTTAGCTGTAAGCTCTCAGAATGAGCCACCGTGGCTTCCCCATCTCTCCTACCAAGGGTCTGGCACATAACAGACACTCAGAAAGTATTTGTACTGACTCGGAGCTGGGGCTGGACCTAGTGGTGTCTTAGCCCTCCCAGCTTTCAAGGTCCATGATTTCATGACTCACAGTTCTAAACAACAAACCACAAATTTTCCAAAATGGGTATTCACATCTGTCAAGAAACTCCTTCTAGGCAGAAAGTGTCTCATTTTTCTATGTGGCACAAATCTTTGTCCTAAAAGGCATTTTTTAAGAAGATTTTATTTAGAGAGACAGAGGGCATGCTTGTACGCTAGCAGGGGGAGGGGCAGAAGGAGAGGGAGAGAGAGAATGTCAAGCAGACTCCCCACTGAATATGGAACCCAATGTGGGGCTCAGTCTCACAATCCATGGGATTGTGACCTGAGCCGAAATCAAGAGTCCGATGCTTAACCAAATGAGCCACCCACGCACCCCCTAGAAGGCATTTTGATTACACACATACGCACACATACACACACACACACACACATACACACACACACACATACACACTAAATGAATGGATGGACAACTATAAATGTGTGTGTATATGTACATATGTACACATATATGTATATACATACAGAGGGTGAAAGAGTATGTGTGTGTGTGCGCGCACATGCACACATGCCTTAGTCTACTCTTCGATAATTATAATGCCAATTGCAAAGGGGTGTTGTAAGGATTAAAATAATTAATACATGTATAATGCTTAGAATAGTGCCTGGCTCGTAGTAAGGGCCACAAAATCTTAACTGTTGTTTTTCATCATCTTGACATTATTATTATCTTGACACAATACTCAGCCGGTGTGGAAGTTCCACCAGGCACCATGCTGTGGGAAGAAGGATCCTAGCATTGGGGGAAATCTGGGGCAGCTTGCTGAAGGAAGTCGCATTTGAGCTCTGCCTTGAAGTCAGGTAGAATCGCTCCCTGTAAAAAGCCAAGGGAAAGGCGTTCTAGATGGGAGGAACCTCGTGAGCGGAGACATGGAGGTGGGGATCCAGAGTAAGTGAAGTGAGTCCCTCGGTCACTTTAGAAGCCCTATGACATTTGGTTGGACAGCTAGGTAGGGTAAAGTTCATAGAGGTGTTTAAATGCCCTGCTAAGAAGTTACCATTTACCCTCCAGGCAGCAGGGAGCCACTGAAAGTTGTTCAAATGGAGAAAGTAGTTATGAGCTCGAAGACTTTGCTTTAAGCAAAAGAACACTTCGGCATTACAGTGGTTTGTGATGCCCCGAAACACACAATGTATCCATAGTATTAAAATTCCGTGGGGTTTAAAAATAACATATGTTGACAGGAAATCAGGCACAGTAAGTTCCCCAGATCAGGAGAGAGAGTTTGAAAAGATAGATTGTAACTCTCCGTTCCCAAGAGAAGGGGTGTGACACGCATACAAGAAAGTACCAGGACAGGTCAGGAGGCAGAGTGAAAGGGGGAGTGTGGGCAAACGAGTCTTTCTTGTGGTTTGCACTGGAAGGAGCTGGTGAGGCAGGTTGAGCAGATTTAGAATTGACTGGTTTGAATCATTTCAGTGGGCTCTGGGGCATAGGGGACTGTCCCTGGTTGTTTGGTACCTGGCCCCGGGGGTGATTAGGGTAGGAGGATAGTGACCTGGCGCTTGAGAGCCTGATTAATAAGGAGTGTGGGCTCTGGATTGGTGGGTTCCTATTTGGAAAGCACCTTCACTGGCAAGTTGTTTGCTTTCAGGAACTGGCGAGCCCAGGGAGGCCTCCAGATTAAGCGAGGCCCCAGACCTCAGAGCATCAGGATACAAAAAGTAAAAGACGTGGTGAATATGGTAGAAGTTGGGGGTAGGGAGGGAAGAAAATATGCAAAAAGACTTACTGAGTCAAGGCTTCCTAATAAGGGAGAGACCATAATAAATAAAGGTAAGAAGTTACATCTGGACTACTTGAGTTAAATCTGAGCTGCTTCATATATTCTTCCTGGATAGACTTCCCATCTCTCCAGAAGCATCTTCATCCAGATGTATAGCTGCACCGGGCCCCTCTTTGCCAGCACAAACTGTGTGCTCCCTTCCCCAGGGACCCGTGGCCTCTTTGAAAGTGCAGTACCTTTTAACAGCGGCAACAAAGGAGAATTTAGAGTCCTCTGGCGGTTTATTTTGCTCAGTAATCAGCTGCTGAATTTGGCCTAATGGGATTCTAATGTTTTTAAAAGCCAATTTAGTAATCTTTGTATTTTGGATGGATTGTGAAAGCCTTGTTAGTTATTTATATCCATGTACACATGCATGGCTGCAAATGGCAGATTTATGCTTTTATGTGCCATTAACATCCACACTGTGTTAACAGCAGCAGTTAGCCAGATCTCAAAATGTTGGCTTAACCTCCTCTATGCCTGTAAACACACACACACACACACACACACAAAGGCGCGCGCGCGCGCACGCCTATGTCATCCCATGTGGTCAGCCATAGGGTATTTCAACTTATTAAACGTCCTACTGAGTAGTTCCTCACTCTATCATATCAAATAAGTGATGTGTCTGTAGTCGCCAGGCTGTTTAATTAAAGATAATCAGTCTTGGAAGACTTGGGATACAATTAAATATACTTAGCACTAAAGCTTGGTTGAACATGATTTAATCTTTTTTGGGTGATTCAGGATCCTATAGGCTTGGGGGCCTTTGTGATGAATATAAATGATCCTTACGCTCTTACTTTGCGGAAGCTCCCTCGGAAAGAGATTTCTAGTTGAAAGCCTGCCAAGTACATGGGCTTCCACCGTAGAAGGTACCCTCACAATTACCTGGAATTGCTTTCTAGACATCCCGGGGATAACAAATCTGTGAATATTTGTCCTTGGCATAAGATGCTCTAACAGCTGGTGTGAAATTCATTTTTCAGTCCCCTTTTACTTCTCTAGCAGGGAGGAATCCTCAGTAGGGTGCTAATATATCATTAACACCTATCTTTAAAATTTATCTTTTTTTTTTTAATTAATGTTTCTTTCCCATCAAGAACTACCCAGGATTCATTCATTAGTTCAACATGTGTTTATCTAGCTAGTCTCAGTGAGACACAGTAGAATCAGGGAGTTGGCCAGAGGGGGTATAGCTAGATTTTTTTTCATGGCATATAATGTATATTCAAATAATGAATCCGGAGTTTTCATAATCTGGCATAGACCTCCATGCTACCCTGACTGCTCACCATCTTACCTTCCCTTTCTAGTGTGGCCATCTTCATTAGTTCCATACTTAGATACTGAAGGCAGAGTTAAAATGGGAAAGAAACAGTTAAAATAGCCTCGACATGACTTTCAAAAACAAAAGGCAAAAACAGGACTGCAAGGAGAAATAGATGAATCCCCTATTATAAATGGAGATCTTCACACCCCTCTATCAGTAGTGAACAGATCCAGCAGTAAGGACACAGGTGAACTCAACAGCATCATCCATTAACTGGACAAAATGGACATCTATGAACTACTTCATCCAACAACAATAGAATACACATTCTTCTCAAGCTCACATAGAACATTCGTCAAGTAGAACCACATTCTAGGTCATGAAACACACCTTAAGAAATTTAAAAGAATAAAAATCACACAACGTCTTCTTAGACTACAATGGAATTAACTAGAAATCAGTAATAGAAAACTGGAAAGTCCCAAATACTTCAGGATTAAATAGCATACTTCTAAATAACATGTGGGTCAAAGAAGAAATCTCAAAAGAAATTTTAAAAATATTTTTAACACCATGAAAATGAAATATAACTTATCAATATTTGTGGGATGCAGAGAAAGCAGTGCTTAAAGGAAAATTTATTATAGTGAATGCATGTGTTAGAAAAGAAGGATTTAAGGTCAATAATCTAAGCTTTTGCATTAGGAAACTAGGGGAAAAAAAGAACAAATTAATCCAAAGTAAGCAAAAGAAAAGACACAATAAGAATCAGAGCTGACGTAAATGAAATTAAAAACAGGAAATCAATAGAAAAATCAACGAAACCAAACACTGGTTCTTTGAAAAAGATCAATAAAATTGATAAGCCTCTGGCCAGATTAAGGGTTAACTAAGAAAAAAAGAAATTACTAATACTAGCAATGAAAGAGGGGACATCACTACAGATTCCAAGGACATTAAAAGAATAATACTATAACTCTTCACCCAAAATTTGATAACCTAGGTGAAATGAATTAATACCTCGAAAGACCCAGCCTACCAAAATTCACACAAGAAGAAGTAGATAATCTGAATATGTCTATATCTATTAAGGAAAATGAATCAACAATAGCCTTCCAGAACAGAAAACACTGATGAATTGTACCAAAGATTTAGGGAAGAAATCATGCCAATTCTCTACAGTCTTTTTCAGAAAACAGAAACAGAGGGAATACTTCCTTGCAGAATACTTTCTGCAAGTCTAGCATTACCTTAATGCCAAAACCAGACATAGATATTGCAAGAAAACTATAAACAAGTATCTATCATGAACGTAAATTTTTTAAAAATCCTTAACAAAATAATAGCAAATCAAATCCAGTAATGTATAAAAAGAGTCATACACCATGGCCAGGTGGGATTTATCCTAGGTATGCAAGGCTGGTACAACATTCAAAAATCAATTAATGTAATCCATCACATCAACAAACTAGAGAAGAAAAATCACATAACCATATCAATAGATACAGAAAATATTTGACAAAACCCAGCACTTATTCATAGTAAAAACTCTTAGTAAACTAGGAAAGATGGGAATTTGTTCAGCTTGATAAAGAATATCTACAAAAACTTCACAGCTACATCACACTTAGGAGTGAAAGGCTCAAATCTGTCTTACTAAGATCAGGAAGAAGGCAAGGATGTGCCCTCTCATCATTGATTTTCAGCATTGTTCTAGAGGTCCTAGCTAATGCAATAAGACAAGAGAAGGAAATAAAAGGTACACAGATTGGGAAGGAAGAAATACAACTCTTTGTTCATAGAGGTCATGATCATCTATGTAGAAGTCCAGAAGAACTGACCAAAACTCTTGGAAGTATTAGGCAATAATGACAAGGTTCCAAGATGTAAGGTTAATATGGAATTGATCTCCCTAGTATTTACCCAAAGGAATTGAAAATGTGTGTCCACAGAAAACCCACAGCTTTATTCATAATTTCCAAAACCTAGGAGCAACCAAGATTTCTTCCACTAATTGAATGAATACATAAAGTAGTATATCTGGACAGTGGGGTATTATTCAGCACTAAAAAGAAGTAAATATCAAGCTATGAAAAGATGTGGATGAACTAAGTAAAAGAAACCAGTCTGAAAAAGCTAAATACTGTATTATTCTGGAAAAGGCAAAACTGTGAAGTCCGTTAAAAGATCAGTGATGGGCAAGGATTTGGGGAGGGAGGGATGAATAGGTGGAGCACAGAGGCATTTTATGGCAGTGAAATTACTTTATATGACATCGTAATGGTGGATACCTGTCATTATGCATTTGTCCAAACTCATAGAATGTACAACACCAAGAGTGAACTCTAACGTACACTGTGGACTTTGAATGATAATGATGTGTCTATGTAGGTGCGTTGATTATGTGAATGTACTGCTCTGGTGAGAGATGTTGATAATGGGGAAAGCTCTGCATGAGTGGACATAGGGGATATGTGGGCAATCTCTGTATCTTCCATTCAATCTTGCTGTGAACTTAAAGCTGCTCTGAAAAAGTCGGTGGGGAAGCAGTAAGAAAGGAGAAGAAAGAAGAAAGAAATAGAAATGAATCAGGACCACCTGTACCTAAATTTAAAACCTACCACTCCACACCCAGAATTCAGAGAGAAAGATGACACGTTTGCCTGTGTTGAAGGAAAACAATTCTACTTGGAAAAATCCTGTAAAAATATTCAACAGCAGATGACAAACTAGGAAAACACGTGTGCATGACACCTGTCAGGCAAGGGGCTAATTTCCTTAATGTAGAAAGAACTCATACAAATCAGTGAGAATTTGATATTTCTACCAAAAACCAGGCAAAGGTATGCAAAAGCACTTCCCAAACAAAGGGAAACAGATGCTAGTGACTGTGATGAAACTATCTTGCTCATAATTACTTGAAATCAAATTAAATTAGATACAGCTTGCCAGGCATATCGGTTAGGGTATGGTGTACACACATGTGCTTTTTCTTCATAGCACTTCACACATTGCACTTGTATATTTATTTGTGTGATTACTTGATAGACGTTTGTTGCCCCAGCCAGACTCTGAGCTCCATAAGGGTAGGACTTGTGTGTTGTTTGGCTCACACCACCTTTGTGTTTTCTGCAAATTGCACATTCTTTAGACCCAGTAAATATTTGTTGAGTGAATGAATAAGTCAGTAAATGGGAATGGGTAGAAAATTCTGGAACCTCACACAACCAACAGAGAAGAGTGGTGATGATGGGAGAGTAGGACTAAGTTGCAGGAGAGGAAAGGAGATTGCTTTCAGGTTACCACTCTATCCCCTTATTACTTTTGAAGTTTTTGAAATGGGCATGTATAGTTTTATAATTAATGATTTGAAAGTAGCTCACATTTTTTAAATGAATGTCAAAGATGAGAGTGGGTGGCGAGGAGGGGACAGAGGATACCTGGAGGTGAACTTTCAACTCACTACATTATCTCAACATGTTGATAAGTAAGCAAAGGGTCAGTCTGGGCTGGATACTGTCAGGACAGTGCAAAGGCAGCAGGAGATCCAGCCAGATGCCCTGCTCAGCCACACCAAGGGGCTGGTTGAGATCTTGAGTCTTGGACAGAGATGGAGAGGGATAAAGTGGGTGTCGAGAGTTCAGGAAAGCCAGAGGTCAAATTCAAGTCATCCATTGAGCCAGAAAAGATCCTCCGGCAACATTCTGAATCCAGGAGATGTGAGCGGCCAAGAATGATATGGGGCAATGTGTTGATTTGGGTCTGCTGGCAGCCTGAGCAGAGTGCTGTGCTCTGCCTCTGTCCTATCTCCCACTGCCCGTGGGTGTCATTGAGTATTGGATGGTTATTCTGGCTAGAACACCAACAACGAGTCTTGACCTCATGGAAGCAAGAAATGAGGCATCAGAGTTACCTCCCAGGGACTCAACTGCCCCTCTCCTCATGATGTACAAGCCCCTGAGCAAAGTACTCAAGGCCATCCATGATCCAGTCTCCACCCACCTCCCTCATCATACTCTCACTGTGATTCTTTTCAGTTCGGCTCTCCAGCTTATTAGAGTCCCTACAATGCACCAGGAGTTTTCCTGCCCCTACACCTTTGCTGCTTTCTCTGGTTTGCCCTTCTCTCCTTCAGCCCCAGTCCAGTTCACCTAGTGACCATCAGCTCATCTTTCAATACTGATCCTGGGTCAGCTCACCAGTGAAACTTTTCCTGACACACCATCTGGGTGGAATATCTAATCTCTATTTGTGTCATCGGTGTAGCAAGTATGGGCTTCTCTTATAGCACCTGTGACATTCATGAGCAGGTGGACTTACCCCATTAGATTATGAATTTCTTAAGGACAAGATCTGTGTCTTACTTTTCATTATGATCCCAATCTGGAAAATTATATGGGGTGGGTGGATGGATGGATGGATGGATGGATGAAAGGAAGGGTAGATGGATGGATGGGTAGAGAGATGAATAGAAATTAAGCTCCATGTTTTGTTTCCTGCTGTATCTCCATTGCTTAGCACAATGTGTAGCACATAGTAGATACTCAAAAACACCCTGCTTAATTAATTACCCTTTACTTAATTAAATGATAATCCATTATGTAAACAGAAGTTTGGGTGAATGGATAAATGGATGGTTGAATGGATAGATTGATGGGTGTATTTGCATTTTAAGTATTCAAGAGGAAGATGCATGTCTGCCTTCATGTAAGACAGGAGAGTCTTGATTGTCCAAAACACTGCCTCTTTATTTGACTCTGGCCTGTTGCTGTGTGTTAATTGAAATGTCAGAGACCAGTTTTTAACTCAAAACATTCGAACACACATCTTCCCTGTCAGTCACGCCCAGAACTGAGTTTTATCACCACCACATGACACTATGCCCACAAGTATCACTGCTATATAGTGAGCAAGGGAGATATATATAGTTCAGAGAAACTCCCAAGAAACCCAGGTTGCTCTGGGGTCAAGATGATCTCTAAAATCTGACCAACCTCTGACATTTCCACCAGTATCCAAGACCTAGCTGGAGGTCCAAAATGCCCCTTAGGAGGAGTCAGGGACCAAAGCAGATACTACAAGCCCTGCAGGGACGCTTGTCACTACAGAGATAAGGACACTGGGAACATGAGACTCTTTCTCTTCTAGGCCCCTATGCAATGGATGTAGCACAGAACTCTATGGGGGAAGTTCAAGGATAATGCAGTAAAGGGAGAACTCTGGGAGAAGAGGGAGAACTCTGGGAGAGGAAGGAGGGCAAAGGAGGCATCCAACCATCTTGTAAGGATATTTAATAGTGCTCTCTAGTGACAGGGAAGAGGAGATAGAGGGGGGAAAAGCGTAAGCCACCATGGGGCTGACATGATGAGACTTTGCATCATGGGAGGTCAGGAGAGACAGCAAGAAAACCTGCCCAGCATCTCCACTGGGGTGTCCAACAGCTGTCTCAAGTTGAACAGGACCAAAACTAAACTCTTGATATTTTCCACAGACCTGCCCCTGCCACGGTGTTCCCCATTTTTGTAAATGACAAATCCATCCTTTCAGTCCTATAGACCAGATACCCTGAAGCTGCTCTCAGCGCCTCTGTTGTTCTTAGACCCTAGGCCCAATTGGAGACTCCGTTGGCTTTACCTTCACACTGAGTGAAGATTCACTTGCGTACCACCTCCACTGTTAACTCCCGTGGTTCTGCCCTGGCCGTTGCCTACAGCCTGTTCCGACCCACCAGCTGGAGTGACCCTCCAAAAAGCTCAGGGCACATCCCTTCTCTACTCAGAACACCCCAGTGGCTCCCATCTCACTCTGAGTAAAAGCCAAAGTCTAGAGTCGCCCCTGGGACTCCCCCCAAACTGCCCTCACCCTTTCTCCTGCCTGATTGCCTATTCCTTCCTCACCATGTCTGTTCCTTTCCCCAGTAAGACAGGCCCACCCCTCTTGGGACCTTTCCCCTTATGGTCCCTACTGCTGGCCTACTCTTCCCCTGAGACACTGGCTGGGCTCACATGCTCACCTACTTGACATCTCTCTTAGAATGCCCCCTTCTCCATGTGACCTGCTCCCAGACCGAGCTTCCCCTACCCTCCTTTCCTGCTCTGCCCTTCTCCACGGCACTTGCCGCCCAACTAGCTACATATTCCACTTACATGTTTGGAACAAACGTACCAAGATAGCAAGGACTTCCAGTATTTGGCTACAGGATCCCCAGTACCTAGAAGAACACCTAGCACCTAGGGCGTGCTCAACTAATACTCGCTGAAGGAGTGGACCCGTCAGAGTGTTTTCCTTTTGTTTCTTCTCCATCCCATAACAGTCAATTTTCTCATTTATGCTATTAGTGTTAGAGCTGCCCCATCGCCCCCCTGTCTTGGTGCCCCGTGGCACATATAGTGCCTTAGTAACAGTGTGGCTGCCTCTGTGTCCTGCTGGCAAGGCTCACATGCCCAAACTCAGATTCTTATTAGCTCTCTTATCCTGAGCTGGCTGCTAGGGAAAGCTGGCTGCACCTGGCTCTAATGGGGAGGGCAGCCTACCGTGTCCCCTTTGGTCACCTTTTCTTCTGTAAGCCTACCCCGTTCCCAGGATAGCTGGGAGCTAGCTCAGCATGCAGTAGGCACAGCTGCTCCAATAAGCCCCAGTCTCCTTATTGTCTCAGGATCTCCTTTTCCGGACTGGGAGCTTCCTAAGAACAGGGGCTGCAACCTTTTTAAGTCTTGAGATCTCAAATGTGACCTTTGTATTGGGCCTTGAAGGATGAACTTGAACTTGCTGGGCACTGAGCAAAAAAAGGGAGTTAACAAGATCTAGAGTCAGTGAGGGTCAGGAAGAAATGCAGATGGCTGGTGCAGACCACTCCTTCTAGAATTTTGGCTGTGAAAGGGAAGAGAGAGAAGCACAGTAGCCGGAAGCGAAAGGTTTAGTTTTTAAGTCCAGACCCTTTATGGCCCAGTGCCCTCTAAGGACCCTGCCTCCCAGTCCTGCTGCTCCTCCATCCTTCGACACCCTCTGTTCCCATCTTGCTCCCTCTTGGCTGCAGAGCTCCAGCCACTCTTAGATGCAGTGCCTCTGGGCCTTTGTTCTTCCTGGAATATCCCAATAATAATAATAATAATAATAATAATAATAATAAGCTATTGTAGTGAGTTATTTATTGAGCTATTTCTAGGGGCCAAGATTCACATGTATGTACTTATTTGATCATCTAGTGGCCCTATGAGGATTGCACTATACCATTCCTGTGCTATTCACAAGGAAACTGAGGCACGGGGAGGCTAAATAGCATGCCTGGGTGACGTGGCTGTGAAGTAGTGACTCAACCCGGTCATTCATCTGGGCTCCAGATTCCACACTCTCTGCTCTGCTGTAAGGTGTCTGCTTCCCTGGGGCCCAGCCCTAGTGGTAAGCTCCTCTGGGAAGCTTCCCCGAAGCCCCCAGGCCAACTTGGGCTCACCCCCTCTGTGCTCCCTAGTGGAACCCCATGCATACCTCGGCCCTTATCTGTCTCCCATGGGGTTTCAGTTGGTAGTGGGTCTGACTCCCTTTCCGACCAGAAAGGGGACTTTGAGGACACAAATGTGTCCTGGTGTCTTTGTGGGGCTCAGTGTTTATGGTTGACTCGTAAATATCTTCTCATTCTTTCAAGGTCAACATGCTCATTCCTTTTATGTACTCCAGGCTCCATAGATGGGCCCATTATTGAACCCGTTTCTGAAAATTCTCCATCTCTGTGTTTTCTACCTCTTATTTCCTTGGATGATTTGGCTTCAGAAGTCCTATGAACGTTCCCTTTGAATATAACTTGTGATGAAGGGAAAATGAACCATGGTCTGGGTTTATCCTAATTGGAGTATGGTATGCCTCTCACAGACGAATGGCTTGGCCAAGCCAGCCCTGAATTTGTTTCCCAGTGCCAAGTATCTTAAGCAAGAAGGGGTTTCCAAGCCAATTGTGCAAATATTTTTAAAAATCTGTTAACTCCCTATCTTGCTCCTTAAGACATTTAACCGTAAATGAAAGCCTTCTGGCATCATGTGATTGAATTCCTAAATCTTTAGCTTCAAAGAACTTCACTCAGATTATTGACCCCCTTTTCTGTGCCAGCTGTCCATATATATTATGTCATATGGCTTCCCCACCATGCTAGGAGGGAGATAGTGTCAGACATCTTACAGAGGGAGAAAGAGAGGCTCAGAAGAGCCAAGTCACAAGCCCTGTGCCACACAGCTGGGGTACAACAACACCGAAATCTGAACCCAGCCAGATCTCTCTGGTGCGCGTTCAAGGGTAGTTCTGCTAAACGCCAGCTGCTTCCTTCCCATCTCTTAAAGCCAGTGCTGGTGCCAGGACCCTCTGCTTTAAATTCTGGGGATAACTGAGCAATGAACAAGGCCTAGCTTGGCAGGAGAGGCTTAGAGAATTTGTTCTCTCCTCTTGTAGCCAGACAGGCAAGGCAGAAACCCAAGCCCATGTCCTGGGTGCCAAGACAAGAAGACAATCATCATCCCCTTGTTCTCCTCCATCACTGTCATCACCACCATCAGTGAGGGAAGAACAGCTAAAGGCTGGTGGCAGTCTTATCGGGGTTTCTCTTTGTGGGTAAATAGCACCCAGATCCAATAATAGAATGGAGACACAGAGGAAAGCTCAGAGGAGAGAAGGGGTGGCTGAACATTCTATTTGCCAGGGGGCTGTCCAGTGCGTACAGGAAGGAGACACAGACAGGGACAGAAGGTCAACCCAGATCATCCCCACCCGAGACAGAATGCCCATGTGGTTGGCCCAGAGGAGCAGTTTTCATATTTTATATTCTAAGCAACCTAACCAAAAGGTTGTCTGTCTCCAGTCCCACAAAGTTTTGGAAAGATGATCCTCAAGACTGTTTGAATCCAGACATTAAATAAACAAAACTGCACATTTGTGGCAACAGGGTAGTTAGCAGGCGCTTACTCTATAGGCCAGAAGCTTTAAATATCCGTATTATCTTGTGTAATCACCACAATAAACCAATGAAGGAGATATTTTAACCCCTCTTTGCAGACCTGGAGGCTGGGGATCTGGAAAGTTCTTTGTCCAGGTTGCATGGTGGCTGCCAGGGGATTAGGGTCCATGGTTCTGCCAAGCCCACGCCACCCCACCTACGGCAAGCACCAGAGATGAGAGGCCTGGCAGTATGGACACCCAAAGGCATTAATTCATCATCTCGTAGGACCCAGAGACCCATTTGAGAACACGAATCAACTTCCCCCTTAGACAAATGCACAAGCCACTCCAAAGTAAGAGAATTTCAGGGAGACTATGACCCCTTCACACTCATGGTTGATGATGGCTTATGGTCACCTGCTCCTCAGGGAGATTATTCCTTCTAGGTGCAAAGAAGTCATATGTGAACCTTGGTTCTCCCCATCTTAGAACTTGAGTCTTAATCACTAGGCTGTGGCTGTCCTTGGCTCTAGTAATGGAAATTGATGAGTTGTCCAAAGCTCAGGCCTGTGTCTGACACTAAAAGCTGATGCTGAGACCTTCTTTTTTTTTTTTTTTAAAGATTTTATTTATTTATTTGACAGAGAGAGATCACAAGTAGACGGAGAGGCAGGCAGAGAGAGAGAGAAAGAGGGAAGCAGGCTCCCTGCTGAGCAGAGAGCCCGATGCGGGCCTCGATCCCAGGACCCTGAGATCATGACCTGAGCCGAAGGCAGCGGCTTAACCCACTGAGCCACCCAGGCGCCCAATGCTGAGACCTTCTTATTGACCTAGTTGATATTTATGGAAAAAAAAAAAAAAAACAACTCCAGTTTATGTGTATATCCCATACAGAGTCCTCAAAAAGAAAAAAAAGAAAGAAAGAAAACCCTGATATGTAATCTTTGCATAATAGACCAATTATAGATTTTCCAAATCTCAGTAATCAAGCTTTCAAAGCCTCTTTGAATAAATACACTTTCATTTAAATTCCATAACCTTCTAAAAGAAGGAGGAACAGTTCCAAGGGAAATTATTTATTCTTATGATAAAGCATAAAGCAGTCCAAAGCTGGGTTTATACACATTAGCTGATTTTCATCTCCATTAACATATGTTGAGCCACTATTATATGCCTAGCACATGCACAATACTTCAGTACACATGATTCCATTTCATTGCTCATGCCCAGCAAGCCCTTGTGGGAGACAAGGCCATTATTTTAACCTTCATGTCATGGAAGAGGAAACTGAGGTCCAGAGAGGCCCCGTGCCCTGCCTCAGGTGAAACATGGGTGGACAGTGGCAGATCCAGGACTGAAGCTCTGGGTTCCAGACCAGCCTCCATGCTTGCACCTCACCCATGTGTGAAGCAATGTCTCAGACGTCTGCTTGAGAATAGAACTTGCTGTATGTAATGCAAATACCAAGAAAGCAAGCCTGTGAATATGTGTAAGGGTCATTTGTACGATGAATTAGAAAACTTTTGTCCTCCACCACATTCAGGGCTCACTTGTGGGTCCCCTTTGCCGTGAAGCTCCCTGACCACCACCCGCTCTCCCAGTAGAGGACCTCATACCCTGGAACCTGGGGCCACTTATCACACTGGGTCATGATCATCTGGTGCCATCTGCAGTGAGCCCTCCATGGGTAGTAAATTTCTGAATAAGAGTCAGGGACATTGCGGGCCTCTGGGGAGGGATTGGACCAACATTCATTGCTGTGGCAACGGCTTCTCAACTTGGCCTTGGACCAACTGTCTCAGCAGGTGAGCAAGCAGGAGGAAGCAAGGATGACTCAGGGTGTCCCTGCTTAGGGTAAAAGGGAGGGTGACTCATCTATTGAGGCAAAGGAGGCAGGCAGAAGACCTGCCTTGGATGTTGGGTATTTCCATGAAGGTCTTGTCTTCCCTGCCAGGCTGAGGGTTTCTGAAATGCAGGGATCACCTCTCAGTCATCTCTCCATCCCCTGCAGAGCCTCTCACAGCACAAGGTAGTGTCCAGTGGATTGTGAACCTGTGTTGTCCAATTAATTCCAAGTTGTATACAAGTGTCAGCCACACTGTTTTTCAAACTGCTTGTCGTGACCCATGAGTGGGTCATGAAATCACTTTTGGTGCTGCACACCAGCATTTTTATTAATGAGACAGAAGAGAATAGAAAAGGAAAAAGAATGAGAGTGCATCATACATCGTCAGGATCAGTATTATTTTACTGGAAACTTTTCATGAAAAACATGAAAAGTGTGCAGTGAAGGTGGTGGGGGGTGTGTGTGTGTGTACACTGGGCTATGATATAAAATACATTTTTATTCTGACTCACAAAGTGTTTGAAAAATAGTAGAGAACAATTTTAGAAAGATACTTATTTGGCCAGTTTCCTGCTTATAGGAATGTGAGACTCTAATGGTCATTCATTTGCATTGTTTGTCTGTGTATTTGGTGTTCATCTACAGTCATCTATGAGAGTCGCTTTGTCTGCTGGGTCATCTTGTTCGGTGTGAATGGGAAACATCCAGGAGCAAGTACGGGCTCAGTGTGGCTGGAGTCACTAATTGGGCAACAGGGGCCAGAAGAGCTGTGTGTGACTGGGGCCACCTCAAGCCTGCCCATCTTCAAAGCAGGAACCTTTGTTTGTTGAAATTTTGTGGTTCAAGCAGGGTGAGCAGTGGGCTTAAACTGTTGACATTTGCAATCTGTTTCCCCTCACCCTACCAGTTGGCTTAAGTCACTTGACACCTCTGTATTGATACCGTCATATTGTTCCCATGGGTTTTTTGTTTTTGTGTGTGTGTGGGTTTTTTGTCATTCGCAGTCTTGTCTCCTCAGTTAGTTTAGGCACAACTCGAATATATCTTCTGCTGCTTTTGCATCTCCAAAATGCCTTGCAGGGTTGGGAACAGAGTAGGCATTCAATAAATGCTTCCTATGTGTTGACAACTATTCATTGCTGGGGTCCCTTCTAATACGTCCCTTCATTCCTCACATTCTCGAACTGTAGAGCACATACCATATGACTTCGTGGTTGTGTGTGGTAACAGTCTTCCCCTTCGCTTAGACTGTGAGCCCACTGAGGACAAGGAGTGTGTGTATTTTTTTTTGAGATGTATTTATTTATTCTAGAGAGAGAGTGCATATGAGTAGGGGATGGGCAGAAGGAGAGAATACCAAGGAGACATCACTCCTAGTGCAGAGCCTCACATGGGGCTCAATCCCACAACCCTGAGATCATGACCTGAACCAACACCAAGAGTCAGGAGCTCCACTGACTGAGCCACTCAGGTGCCCCAGGAGTGTGTGTATTCTATCCATCACTGTATCCTCAGCCCCTAGCACAGCACAGTGCCCACCTGCCTTGTTGATTGGGTCCTCAGTGATCTGTGTATCTGTTAGTCATCACCCTAACAATTCTGACTACCAGCTAACCTCCACTATCTCAAAGGCAGACCAAATTGGTATTGGTTTTTGCGGAGTAGCTCTAAGCTACAGGTTGGTACTGGAGCTGCTCCATGTGTCTCCTCACCATCCTTGAGCAAGCAGGCCAGCCAGGGAATGTTCTTCTTGTGATGATGGCAGAATTACAAGAGAGCAAGTTCAGCTGTACAAATGCTTTTCAGGCCTTCGGTTCTATCACGGGCATTAGTCTTTTGGCCAAAGTAAGTCAATCAGTCAACCCCAAAGTCAAGGAGCAAGAAAGCAGGCTCCTGCCTAGCGAAGTTTGGGTGGTGGAGGGAAAAGTGAATATTTCTAAATAACCTCCCCAAGTAAGTTCTCAGGCTCTTGCTAAATGTTCATGGGATGGCAAGGAAGGGAAGAAATCATTAGATGTCAGAGGTTTCCCATAGGTTTTCACCATAAAATCACAAAAGTCCACAGGGACTCTTCTACCACAGAGAAAGCCCGAGTTTTGTCTAATGAATAATAGCCCAACCACCCAGAGTTAAGTTTGTTGGACAAATAAAGCAAGCCCTCAGGAGCGACAGCTGGCAAAGACTATTCTTCTGCTCAGGGACATTCAGGGGAGGCAGCTGACTCCAGGAGGGAGAGTGGGACAGTGACCACTGGTTCCAGAGGCATCTCTGACTGGATAGAAGCCAGGCTGAAGGAAAGGGTTCTAGTTTGTGTCCTTTGGCAATATGTGCATGCAGATGAATCCCCACATGTCTGTTACAATCAGCAGGTCGGGATCTTCAGGAGATCTTTTAAAATAGAGCCCTGGGGGCGCCTGGGTGGCTCAGTGGGTTAAAGCCTCTGCCTTCGGCTCAGGTCATGATCCCAGGGTCCTGGGATCGAGCCCCACATCGGGCTCTCTGCTCGGCAGGGAGCCTGCTTCCTCCTCTCTCTCTCTGCCTGCCTCTCTGCCTACTTGTGATCTCTGCCTGTCAAATAAATAAATAAACAAAATCTTAAAAAAAAAAATTTAAAATAGAGCCCTGGATGCCATGTTGGCTTTGCAGTACCAACTCTGGCATGGTTCGAAGTGGTGCATGGTTTTGCATCTCTCCATTGATTACCTGAAAAATAACACTGTTTTCTTTCATTGTCTTTCCTCGCCCACTGCAGGAGTGCTGTGCCTGCCAGACAGCCTGAACCTTCACAGGGACCCGCAGCGGTCAAACAAGCCGGGCGACCTGCCCATGTTCAGCCAGTCGGAGTTAAGGACCATCGAGCAGTCCTTGCTGGCCACCCGTGTGGGCAGTATCGCAGAACTGAGTAAGTGGACACTGGTTCTCTGGCCCTCTCTGTGCCCAAGGTGCCCCTCCCCTCAGGACAGTGCTCCGTCACCAGCCAGGTGAAAGCTTTTATTGAGCACCTGCTGTGTGCACAGAACACTGCCATGGTAGCCATAGGGGAGGCAAGGGTTCTGGAGTCAGGCAGGTCTGATAACATTTCCTGCCACTTGTCACTGTTGTAGGTCAAGTTCTTAACATTTTCTGAGCCTCAGTTTCCTTTTCCATAAAATAGAGAAAATAATAGTACCTGACTTAAAGTATGGTTTTGCTGATTCAGTGAGCTAATGCCCATAAGGAAGCTTTGCCATGGTGACTGACACACAGTAAATGCTCTATAGATGGTGGCTGTTCATTGTTGATTTCCAGTGAAATCATTTTAAAGCATATGTCAAATCACATTTTCCTCTGGTCAGAATCTTCCACTGGCTTTCCATCTGACCCACAGAAAAAGCTAAAATTTTCAGAATTGCTTGTAGGCCACGCCACATATCCCTTTTATTCTTCTACTGTCCCCTAAGACCCCCTGAACTCCAGCCAGTCTGGCCCCTTGGTTTTCTTTGACTATAGCAGGCATGCCTCAGGACCTTTGCACTTACTATTCCCTCTTCCTCAACCGCTCTCCCTCCAGATAGCCACATGGCTAGTTCCCTCATTACCTTCAAGCCTCACCCGGAATTTTAATACCCTTTAGGGGCACCTGGGTGGATCCATTGGTTAAGCGTCTGACTCTTGGTTTCAGCTAAGATCATGATCTCATGGATCATAAGATTGAGCCCCACACCAGGCTCTGCACTCAGCAGGGAGTCTGCTTGAGATTCTCTCCTTCTGCCCCCTCCCCCCTCAAATAAATAAATCTTCAAAAAAATATTTTAAATACCCCAAAAGGCCTTTTTCCCCTTGATTTTTTTGTTTTTTAATAAAAGTTTCACAGAGATATAATTTATAGACAGTTCACCTCTTTAAAGTGTACAATTCAGCAGTTTTTAGTTATTTAGTTTTTAGTTACTTACTAAGGTGTACCAGCTATCAACCACCATCAATTGTCATCACTCCAACAAGAAACATGGTAGTGATTAGCTGTCATTACCCTTCCCCCCTCCACCTAACCACACTCTATTTTACTCATTTCTTTTTTTAATTGTTAATCTCTCCCTACTAGAATATATTTTCACAGAGAGTAGAGATAATTTGCTTTATTGATGTAACCCCAATGCCAAGAACACTGCCTGGCACATGGCATGCCCTCAGGAAATGTGAAGAGAAGGGGAAGGACAGGGAGAGAGAAAGCACAGAAAGGTGGAGATAAGGGAAGAATTGTAGAGAAGATTGGGTGTCTCGAGTTTAAGCAGTGATCTGAAACCCTTCTGTATCCCTAATTCAGGACTGTGGCCTCGGAGTCTGGCTAACCAGAAGAAAATAAAACTGAATTTACTTATGTTCCGTTGATTATCAAATTGCTTGAAGGTGTGTTCCTCATGGGACCTGAGCATTGATCTTAGAAATGATGGATTATGTTGAAGCCTGAATTGGTGTGACATTCTGGAAAATTCTGAACCATAGAAAGGAATCAGGGTCCAGAAGACAACATGTGCCTCTTCCCAAAGGAAGTCCCTATACACCCAGGACAGGCATCCTCCGTTTAGCACATTACGCCCCCCTCTGGAAAGGGAAGTCATAGCTGATGCAGGCTGTGGCAGGCCCTCTGGTCTTTAAGGAGCTACTTCCTGGCACCTGAATTTGGAAATTGTACCTCCATTCTCATCAAACCCAGAAGTTACAAGATGCTGCCATCCCAGGGTCTTCCAGCTATCCGTCCGCTATATAATCATTCTTCAACTTTTGGGTGCCATGGACCCCTTTGGCAGTCTGGTGAAGCCTACAGACCCTGCCTCAGAATATTATTTTTAAATGAATGAAATACGTGCATACATTTACAAAGGAAACCAATTATATTAAAAGTCAGTTACTGAGATGTTTTTATAAAAATTGTGATGTAGCCATTCTGTACTTTTTAGCAGCACATTATATAATAAGATCTAGTAGCAGCTTCGATGACCCCATTTATTTGGAGGTAGTGATATGTGTGAATGATATTTTGAAATATTTTCAACAATTGAAAAGGGATAAGAAAATGTCTGTACTTTAATAGCTTCCCACGGATTTGGGATATGAAGGGTCCAAGCAGCACCTGCGGGGGTGGGGGGCATTGCTCTAAGAAGAAATGCCACACTGTTTGGGACCTTCCGAGTTTCTGAGACATGCCCTTGACCCTGGAAATACAGAGTCTGGCTACAAGGTTGGATCATGTCTGCATGGGCATAACCTGGGAAGAGCTTCATCACCAGCTCTCCGCTGGGGTCTCCAGGGTTTGTCCTAGGATAACCTTAAGGGTCCCTCTTTGAGTCTAACACCTGGGCTGGGGCTCTGCTTAACTCCAGCCCTCCACAAAGAAAAGATTTGCTTAATAAATCTGTACTTCGCCAAAGCAGGCAGGCTGCAGCAGCAGCTAGCTGCAGAAATTGTTTTTCTTTTTTTTTTTTTTAAAGATTTTATTTATTTATTTGACAGAGATCACAAGTAGGCAGAGAGGCAGACAGATAGAGAGAGAGGGGGAAGCAGGCTCCCTGCAGAGCACAGAGCCCGATGTGGGGCTCGATCCCAGGACACTGGGACCATGACCTGAGCCGAAGGCAGAGGCTTTAACCCACTGAGCCACCCAGGTGCCCCCGCAGAAATTGTTTTTAAAGTCAATTTGCTCTGTATATTAGACGCTGTCATTCTCATTGATGTTGACTTTCACATATGAATTGTCGGCACACAAATGGGTGCTGCTAATTACAGAGGGGTTCTGTACCTTCATTAAGTCAGCCCATAGAAGGTATGTGCGCAAGCACATTGATAAGCCGCCTCGGCGACCAGAGGTAATAAAATCACCTGCTTTTCTGATCTGACTGTAATTTAGAGCGGCTTGCTCTGTGGTCTGAATCAATACGAGCCTTGCTCTCTCTGTGTACCTAGAGAGCTGTTCTTCATATTCAAAGATTACTCTATCAGTGTGGCTTGTAGAAACTACTGTTATTCTGCAAAGGTGAGCTGGAGCGAGTCTGTTCCCAGATATCCCTGCTCTTCTGGAATCAGGCTGTGCGGGGTCAAGGGCAGAGCGGCTGACCCATGGCCTTCTCCATAGTCAGTAATGATCAGCAGCAGCTGGTGTTACAGAACCAGGGGACTAGGCAAAATCCACACGAGCTGTTTCCAGTGTAACTGCTGTTGTCCACACTGGCGGGAAGGGACGCTAGAGGAGGATGAACGACTTGTCTGAGGTCCACCATGCCCACGAGCTGCAGGAGTTGGGACTGAGCGCGGTTCTTAAGGCGGAGCTTCCACGCTTCACCACAAGACTGCTGTCCCTCGCGGGGAACCCCAGCAGGTGTTTCTACATGTTACAGGTGCAGTGAGGGCTGTGTTCCTTCCAGCTCTGGGGATCGGTAGCTTGCTCTGTTGAATGCATCGTAAATGTTCTCCTCTAAACAGACCTGGAGATGCAGAAAATCACAAAGGATAGCACCTAGAAGGGGACCACCCTGGGGCTGAGACCTCTCCCTATAACCCCGCCCGTATCCTCAGGGCATGACATTAGATCAGAACTTGATCACGCAGGATGTTCAAAGCACTTACCTCTGCCCTGCCTGCTGTGGCTTGGGGTGAAGATAAATCCACTCATTCTGGAGCACCTACTGTGTGCCAAGTGCCTTCGGTAGATGAAAGGTGTTCCCATTTCACAGATAGGAAAACTGAAATTTGGAAGGAGAAAGGTCTTGCCCAAGGCCATGCAGCTAATAAATGGCAGAGTCATAATTCGAACCCAGTTGGTTTTGTTTTTTTTTTCCTGCCTTACTATGCTGTGTCCGGTTCAGCTTTGCCTTGTGAGCCCCTAACACAGCACCCCTGGCTTGGGAGATAATCTCAAGGGGGGACATGCAGCGAGTTAGTCTCTGAAACAAGATCGGAAGAAAATGCCACCAGTGAGGGGGACTCTTAATGACAGTCCACTCAAATATTAAATATTCTATGGAACTGGACTTTGATCTCAGAGACCTGGAACTGAGCCCATGTATGCCTAAACTGTTGGACTGTGAAGCTAAATTAGGACGCCACTCAGCCCCCAAACTGACACAGGCTGGCCTTTTTTTTTTTTTTTTTTTTTTTCACTCTGGGCCCTAGAAAATTTCCACGGTGACATGCTGAACTTCACAGTTGACCTAGAGACTGGTGAGCAGTCCCTTCAGGCTCTCTTTCCCTTGAACCAGTGAGCAAATCTGGGGGAATCAGGTCTGCCCAGGTTCTCCCACTGAGGCCACAGGAGAAGCAGAGGCCCTGGCTTCATGCTCACTTTTGAACCAACTTGACTCTCCTTTGGGTTCCACTCAATCCCACACTCGTGTCCTCTGAGGTCTTGTCTCGGCTCTTCTGCCTGACATCCCAGCCTTATCCACAAGTTCTCAGTTGAATCCCCATCAGACAGTCATTAATTGTAGTATTTGCTTTCTGTGGGTTAAAGGGGGAAAAAAATGAAAGCCTCATCATAAAATGCCCCTTCCTATTCACACTACTTTTCACACTCAACTGTGAACTTGTTGCTCCCATTCAATGAGGTAGATAAAATGGGGCCATTAATTTACAACCGTGAGTAAAAAGCTTTCTGGGTTGTGTCTCCTCGGTGTCCCCAGAAAGAAAAAAGAAACTTAATCCTTATGGCTTGGACAAGAGGGTCTCTCTCCTTGTTTGGAATGGAGTTGGGCTCTTTGCTGAGTCCTGCCTCCCGCCCCTGGGGTTCACCTGTGTCCCTCTCTGATGGCAAAGTGGCCACTGGCCTCTTGGTATTTTTCGAATATTGCACTCAACCACAGAGCCTTTGCACTTGCTGCCCCTTCTGCATAGAAAGCTCTTCCCCTGGTATTTACAGGGCTCCTCTGTCACTTTATTCAGGCCTCTGCTTCACTCTCCCCTCAGAGAGGCCCTCCTGTGACCACCCCACTCACCCCACCCCACCGCTCTTTATACAGTCTTCCTGCTTTCATCTTCTTCATCTCACTTATCACCACCTGACATACCATATGTTTATTTATATATTGTCTGTCCACCCCACCAAGACTATAAACCCATGACAGCTGAGAGGGTTGTGTTTTTTTGTTTTGTTTTGTTTTGTTTTTTAAGATTTTATTTATTAATTTGACAGACAGAGATCACAAGTAGGCAGAGAAGCAGGCAGAGAGAGAGGAGGAAGCAGGCTCCCTGCTGAGCAGAGAGCCCGATGCGGGGCTCTATACCAGGACCCTGGGATCATGACCTGAGCCAAAGGCAGAGGCTTTAACCCACTGAGCCACCCAGGCGCCCCGAGTTGTGTTTTTTAAAAATATCATGATATCCTCAGGGCGTGGGATAATGGTTGGCACATGTAGGACTCAGTAAATATTTGATGAATGAATGAATGAATGAATGAATGGTAGGTTTCCTGCTCAATCCAGGGTTCAGGCTTCCATTGTCCCTAATGACTTGGATTACACATGGTCTTTCCATTCTTTCTTTATCAAGGAAGGGGTTTTGGTGGGGAAATTTAAACAGCAGTTTGTGATGCTGGAGAACACCTCTGTTTCCTCACCTGTGCTGTGTGATATAAGGCGAGTGACTTGGTCACTATGGTCCCTGGTGTTCCCATCTATGACAAGAGGGTGATGATCCTTGCTCCCCCAGGGTTGTAAGAGGTTTTGAAAACATACTGTAGTAAGTGGCAGCTGACTGTAGATGAGGGAAGGAGGTGAAGTTGCTGCCTCAATTGCTGTCTTTTGGGCAGAAGGAGCCACCATTGGAACATGTAGTCCTTTGTCCTGGGCAATTGTAGCTGGCATACAGGCGGCGACTTAGTGGGGAGCTGCTCCGACAACCTGAGTCTGGCAGGTTAGAGCAGCATTTCTGAAGGGCGGGATAGGAGATGATCGTAGGTGATACACACAACACTTCTTATTTTTAATTGCCATGAATTTTTCATGAGCACTAGAAAAATATTGGTTTTCCATTTATGGCACTGATATGAAGCTTCCTTTTAAAATGAGTGAAAGAATGAGCCAATTTAAAGAAAAATATTAACTAGATAAATTGTACCTGCAGCCCACAGATAATGAGAGAAGACCTGGTGGTGATTCCCAGGTGGCCGACATTTGGGAAACCAGTTATTAGCAAATTCTATAAGGTTTCTGGAACCAGCTCCAGCTGCTGAAACACAAAGCAGCTAGTGACAAGTGGATTTGTAGTTTGGGGTTCACAAAGCTGAAGGTGAAGCAGTGTATAGCACATACATAGAGTGGGGTTTGAGATGGAGCTAGTGATTGCAGAATCCCTGTGCCAAATCCATCTCCTGTGGCCAGCCCTCCTGAGAGATGTCCTTAGGGCCTCTGATTAAGAACGGGGCTGATGATGATGATGATGGTGAAGATTTGCTGATGGTGATGATGGTGGTGGTGATGGTGGTGATGAAGATAATGGTGGTGGTGATGTTGGTGATGGAGATAATGATGGTGGTGATGATGGTGGTGATGATGGTGATGATGGTGGTGGTGGTATGATGGTGTCGATGAAGATGATGATGGTGGTGATGATAGTGATAAAGATGATGGTGATGAAGATGGTGGTCATGAAGGTGATGGTGATTATGATGGTGACAGTGGTGATGATGGTGATAGTGAGATGATAGTAGTGATAATGATGATGATAATGGTGATAATGGTGGTGGTGGTGGTGGTAGTGGTGATGATGGTGATGATGGTGATGAGAAAAAGAAATAGGGCTAAATATTTATTAAGCACTTAGGATATAGTAGACTCCCATGTGTTTTAAGTGACTTATATGCATGACTTCTTTTAATATTACGAGGTAGGTACTATTATTATCCACCCAACAAATCCATTAGGTGATAAAAATCTCCATTTACCAAGAGGTTAAATAATGCATCCAAAGTCACACAACTAGTTAGTGGCAGATTGGAGGCTCAGACTTAGACAGCATGTTTCTAACCACCACACACACACACACACACACACACACACACACACTGCCCCTCCAGGAACAGAACAGTGAATGAGGCATAACCTCTTCCCTTTGAGGCTCAGTGGGGGAAGCAGACAAGAAACATGACAGAATCAAGCAGTAACATGTTAGACTTTATTAGCAGGTATTGTGGGTAAAAGGGGGAAGAGGAGATTCTGACTGGGAGCATCCTGGAGGGCTGCATGGGAGAAATAGCACTTGATCACAGCCTTAAAGGTCCTCAGTAGTTGCAAGAACGAGGGAAAAGGCACTCCAAGATAAGAAAACAGGAGCAAAAGCAGGAAACCTGGAAGTGTCGGTTTAGCTGAATGATGCTCCAAGGAGGTAGTTAGCCCAACCAAGGTCAAAGGTGTCCCAGCATCTTGGGGAATGGGCCCAAAACATGGACCTTCTCTTCTTCACTCCCTTGTGGGTTTTCTTATTCTGAGCTTTTTTTTTTTTTTTTAAGATTTATTTACTTATAAACGGTGGGGGGGAAGGAGCAGGGGAGAGGGAGAGAGAATCTCAAGCAGATTCTGCACTGAGCACAGAGCCCAATGGGGGGCCCAATCCCACGACTCTAAGATCATGACCTGAGCCAAAATTAAGAGACGAATGTTCAACTGACTGAGCCACCCAGGTTCCCCTGTCCTGAGCTTTTATACTAGAGCTTAGAGAAAGACAGATGGAAAGATGATACTCCAGTCTGACATGGATGGAAGGTACAAGAAAGAAAACATATCACCTTAGTAAGCTTATTATTCTGATAATGCCATGTAGCTGTAATTCAAAATTCAGAAACTACAAACAAGTTGGAAGGGAATACCACCCACAGTGCCACTAGGGAGAGAAATCCTTAGTCAACATTTTGGGGGTTGTTGGGGGGGGCGTGGTTTTCATATTTACTTTATGCAAAGTTTTTATTTATTTTTTTTAAAGATTTTATTTATTTAGTCAATTATCATATGGTTTCACTTATTTGTGTTGCATAACAAATAGCATGGAGGACAAGGGGAGATGGAGAGGAGAAGGGAGTTGAGGGAAATTGGAAGGGGAGGTGAACCATGAGAGACTATGGACTCTGAAAAACGATCTGAGAATTTTGAAGGGGTGGGGGGTGGGAGGTTGGGGGCACCAGGTGGTGGGTATTGTAGAGGGCACGGATTGCATGGAGCACTGGGTGTGGTGCAAAAATAATGAATATTTTATGCTGAAAAAATAAAAAAATTAAAATGTCAAAAAAAAAAAAAGATTTTATTTATTTATTTGACAGAGAGAGAGATCACAAGTAGGCAGAGAGGCAGTCAGAGAGAGAGAGGAGGAAGCAGGCTCCCCGCTGAGCAGAGAGCCCGATGTGGGCCTCGATCCCAGGACCCTGGGACCATGACCTGAGCCGAAGGCAGAAGCTTTAACCCACTGAGCCACCCAGGTGCCCTATGCAAAGTTTTTAAATAACATAATCCTGATCTCACAGTATGCAATTGTGAGTTTCACTTTTTTTCTACTTGCCATTTTAACAAGAGGATTTTTTTTTCATGGTATTACAGATCTGTGCAAACATTTTTAATGACCGCATAAGTTTTTTATTTTATCATATGGATATACCAGAATTTGTTTAACCATGCTGTTATTTTTAAACATATATTTCTTTGTCAAATTTTGGATCCCATAAATAAGGATTGGATGAGAATCCTTGTGCGTAAGGATTTTTGCTGCATTTTGGATCCTAACATTGGGAAGGATTCCCAGAAACAGAATTACTGAACTGAGGGTAAGAAGCATTAACACCTTGGCTACATAATGCCAGATTGGACTTGGAGCCGACCGTGGCTGCCCTGGGCTATCTCTAAAAAAAAATGGTAGGGGGTAGGGTGGAGAGCACAGGCTTTAGAGTCAGGTGGACCCAGGTTGGACTTTTGTCTGTGCCTCAATTTCCTTATCTGTAAAATAAGATATCTCAGCCTTGACATTATTGACATTTGGGGCTCGATTCTTTGCTGTGGGGACTGTTTGTAGGATGGTTAGCAGCAGCTCTAACCTCCACCCACAGGATGCCAGTAGCGGGCCCTTGGACATGACAACCCAAAATGGCTCTAAGCTTTGCCAAGTGTCCTCTGGCAGGCAGAATCCATTTGGCTGCAGATCGCTGCTATAAAACTGATTACTATCATGTGTGTTTTGCAGAACACAAGAGGATTAGGAATAGTGCACACAAGGTGCTGACTCAGCGTCTGTGGCACAGTATAGGGGCTCCTGTCACTACTGTTCGTGATATGACAGTGACATTTCCCATGGCTGGATGCTACAGAGATCACACCCAGGAGAACACAGGAGATCAGCTCGGAGGCCACACCTGGCTCTAGGAGTCTCTCGGTCTTTGGTTCTTTGGCCAAAAGCACCCAGCAGTTTCCCTGTCCGCTCCTTCCAGCGGTCACCGTGCATCCTACTACTTAGGAACAGAATTACTTCTCAGATTTTCCTGATAGGAGCCTTTCTCCCCTCACTGTCCCCCCACCACACACACACCCCTACTGTTTGCAACTCATCTTTCCTCCTGGAGGACTGTGGAGGCTATGCTGAGTCTGTTACTGGTGAGCCCAGGTCCTTCCCCCTGCACATCCCTGGGGGTGAGGGAGCGCCCCTCAGACCCTGCCACCGACATGCAAACTCACCGGAAACCCAGCACATCTGCAAAGTTCACCCAGTGGTTTTCAAGGCTCCCCAGATGGCGTCTCACGCATAGCCCTCCCTTCTCCCTGCCCTGCTGGGGCTCAGCCTGTGGTCTTGATCTCCCATGAATCTTCATGAAACCTTACCCCTTCCCCACCTGTGGCTGGGGCCACCGTTGAGGACCCTGACATCACAGCCAAGGGGCAGAACTGGGAAGTGTGTAGTTCCTTCCAGAGCTGCTGGCCATTGGGCCTGTCTGCCATGGCCTCTGTGGCTTGTCCCCACCCCACACCCACGGAGGATGTGGTTACTGACAGGTGCCGGTTACAGATGGGCTGAGCATTGCTGCGCAGACTCTGGGTGTGGCCAAGCCAGCCATGACCTCGGGAGCTCCTAATGGGCTCTTGATACCACCAAGGAATGAAGACCCCCTTGTCTCCTGCCCTCCTGAGGCAGAGACCTCCAGAGACTGGGCTTCTATTAGTTCCAGAACCAGCCTCCTGCCTCCGTCATTGCTGATTACTTGCATGCCCCTCCAGGCCCCTTCCCTTAGGTCAAGTATCTTCTAAGAGTGTGCATGGCCATCTGTGCGGGTTGACCAGCAGCCACCACCCCCTCCTGCAGACGGTTCGGACGCTGAGACCCCTTAGCCAGGAGCTCCGCTCTGCCAGCAGAGGCAGACCCGTCTCCTGAGTCCCCCACCCTGAAATCCACAATGGCATATATTTGGGGAGACTGGGGATTTAGGCCTCAAACTCTTCACCAGAGTTTTTCAAAGGCCAC
This sequence comes from Lutra lutra, assembly GCF_902655055.1. Taxonomy (NCBI): domain Eukaryota; kingdom Metazoa; phylum Chordata; class Mammalia; order Carnivora; family Mustelidae; genus Lutra; species Lutra lutra. The sequence goes on from NC_062285.1 coordinate 129,925,657, forward strand.
ACCCTGACATAGATCCTAGAAGAAACTGGGGTGTACTGGCTAAGAACATGAGCCCTGGCTGCCTCGTCGGAGTTGCAGCCTGCTACTTCCTGCGCGACACTTGGGCCAGTTGTCTCTTACCTTGATTTTCCCATCTCTGAAGTGGGTTTATGTCCCCTCTGGCTCTTAGACAATTAAACCGGAAAGTGTATAAATGGCCTGAGACATGTCAGGTTCTCCATATATTGTGGTTTCCGCTCCTGCTGCCACTACCCTCTACTTCATGTCCTCCTCATCAGAAGATGCACAGTGTCATCATTGTGTCTAGTCCCAGTCCAGACCTGCCATCTTGTTCTTTCCAGGCTCCTTCTCTACATTCGCCAGTCAGGCTCCCTTTACCAGAAGTTGGAGCTTCCCTCTTAAGAGACTGACTGATAGGACTGGCCAGAGGCAGGTTTCTGGCTTCCTTTTTATCCTCCCTCCCATGGAGCCATGTTTCTAAAAGATGTAAAGAGAACAGGGAAAAAGAAGCAACTAAGGACCTAAGTGGACTCCCAGACAGACACCTAGAATGCGCAGCTTTTTAGCATAAGTTCCAAAAAAATCAACTCCAGCACAAAGCAAGTTAGGCACTGGGTCAGGACACTGGCAGGACTGTCCCCACACGTCCGAGGCACCCGACCTCCAGGTCTCACCATCCAGAGAGAAGGGTGAGCCGGCAGGCCCTGAGCCTAAGAGGGCAGCTAATTTCATGCCCACGGCATGCCAAGCCCTTCCTCGTTTTGTCCTGAACCCTCATAACCACCAGACGGAGATGGCTCATTACCTGAGGCTGAGTGACTTACTGTTTTGTGCACCAATGAGCGGCAGAGTTGGGATTTGAACTCCTTCTCTTGACTGTGAGCGCTGGTTCTCCATATTTTCCATCTGCAGGTCCCCTGGGGGTCTTTCTAGGCTGCCTACCTCTCACAGAGAATTTCCTTCTCTGATTTTTTTTTTGGAGTTTCTTGAGCATATGTTCCCGCCTGTGGAAAATGGAGAGAGAAGGGTCAGGCTCTGAGTGAGGCATGGTAAGAGGCAGAGGGGTGCAGGGTTGCCACCCTCGCTGTTCTCTGTACAGCCCCTGCATCTGCTTGCTTGTCCAGATATCAAGCTTGGTAGGTTGTATCCTGGTTCATTTGGCCTGTTAAGGCCTCAGGACTCTGACAACATGGAAGTTTCCTTTCCTCTGAAAAGTCCTCTCTCAGAAAAAGTGGCCACTTGGAATCTTGTCTCCAGAAGGACATCTGTACTCAGTGTGTAAGAGCTCTGTGATTGATTAACCATGTCTGCCATGGACGTGGACTAGAAAGGGGAATATTTGCTATTTCTGCCCTTGGCTGAGACCACATCTCCATAGCTGATTCCCCTAAAGAGGGGTGAATGACCCTCTTGTCAATCTTCTTTGAAGGAAGTGGCCCCACCTTCAGACTAGAAAATGGACTTTGGGCCTTTGGAGGAGAAACTTGTGCCTCTCACTGAGCCTCACTTTCTTGGGTTTGGGTTTGAGGTCAAAGTGTCGTGTTAAAAGGTATGGGTGGATGGCAGAGAAGTGGTGGTCTCTGCAGGCCTGGTATCAGCTGAGCAGGTGAAAGATGGGGAATGGGGGGGACGGTCTCCCTCCCCGACCAGGGGCTGCCTGGGTGGGGAAGGGAGCAGTAAATTCCAGCAGGAATTAATGTTTCAGTCTTGAGCCTGAAGACAGAATTCCGTCATCTTCAATGTCTTTTCTGCTAAGGCCTTCAGCTGATTGGATGAGGCCCACCCACATCTTGGAAGAAAGCCTGCTTTCCCCAAAATCTACTGATTTAAAGGTTAAAATTTAATGTGAAAAATAACTTTACAGCAACCTACAGCTTAGTGTTTAACCAAATAACTGGTCACCATAGCCTTACCCAGTTGACCCATGAAATTACTCATTACAGTACCTCAGATGGGTGTTACTCAGAGTGTGCAACACATTCCACTGGATGAGTGGAACAGGGCAGCACATTCAATAACATTGGTCATGGAGTGATCCTTTTAAATCCAATTTTAATTCTATTTGCTTCAAGAAGAAAGGCTCCATTTGGTATGAGCCCCTAACACTTCTCTAACATGTGTTATTTAGAACAACAACAACAACAACAAAAATTGGACCAGAATTCAGCTATGAATTAATTATACTGGGGGCACCTGGATGGCTCAGTTGGTTAAGCATCTGCTTTTGGCTCAGTTCATGAACTCAGGGTTCTGGGATCGAGCCCCACGTCAGGCTCCCTGTTCAGGCAAATATTCCCCTTTCTAGTCCGGCGGGGAGCTTGCTTCTCCCTCTCCTCCCCACTCATGCTCTCTGTCACTCTTTCTGTCTCTCTCTCTCAGATAAATAAAATCTTTTTAAAAATGAATTATACTATTTTGTTTTCATCAAATTAACTTTTATAGTGATCTTCTGTTTATGACAAGTGATACTGATCTTCCATTTATGATAAGTGACAGAACATTTCCTTTTTAGATTCCCATACTTTAAAAAAAATCTAAATGAATCCATCTAAAGTTAAGTAAATCATGGCACAGGTGGGACTTGGATACAGCTGTGTTCATGAAGGTAGCATACAAACAACCAAGTTTGGGAAACACCATCTTAGCCTAGAAAAGTCAGGGCTTCCGGGCCCAGCTAGCCTCCCCACAGGAAGGTCCTCCCTGTGCGGCCAACCTGGGGGCATATATTTGGTTTGATGAAGAGAAGGCTGGTTTCCTTCAGAGAAAGCAGGAGAAAGACTAGAGCATATCCCAGGTTTGCTAGTGCAGAGTAGAGTAAGACAGAGCACCTGTCCTCAAGGAGAGTGGTTCAGTGTGGGCATTCTGGAGGCAGACTGCCTGGGTTCAAATCCTGGCTCTGCCACTTACGGCTGCTGTATGACCTCGAGAAATTATTTGACCTCTTTCCTCATCTGTGAAATGGGTTTACAAAGGTACCTACTTTAGGAAGATGAACTTGGGAACTTAGAACTGTATTGATACGCAAGTGTCGTTTAAGACAGTTGCTGCTATTGGGAAGGACCCGCAAGGAAATGGCAGCCCTAACATAGCCTCTACCTGCTGTGCTAAGAAAGTACAGTGTGATATACACACACAGGGGAGTGGGGAGATTCCAGGAGGATTTCCTGGAGAAACCAATATATCTGCTGGTACCTGGACAGTCAGTAGGCGTTAGCCTGGAGAAGAGGAGAGAGAGAATGTTCTGGATAAAGGGAATAGCCTATGTACAGTCTCAGAGGTCCCAGAGGACTACCGCAGTTGAATGAATTCCAGCATCGGAAACTCTGCAGAGGTCTTCAGCACATCTCTGCACGTCATAGCTGCCTGAAGGATCTGAAATCTTACCTCTGTCCGCAGGTGACCTGGTGTCCCGAGCAATGCACCACCTGCAGCCCCTCAATGCTAAGCACCACGGCAACGGCACTCCCCTGCACCACAAGCAGGGGGCACTCTACTGGGAGCCGGAGGCGCTGTACACGCTTTGCTATTTCATGCACTGCCCGCAAATGGAATGGGAAAATCCCAACGTGGAGCCTTCCAAAGTCAACCTCCAGGTGGAAAGGTAAGGCTGGCCTTGGCTCCGGATGGCAGAAGAGAGGAGCTCCCCTCTGGCCGCCGCCGCCTTGCAGGGGGTGGGTACTTCGCCCAGGGTGGCACAGGGTTGCGGGAGGGGAGCGATGCTGGCGGTCAGAGCTACACATTTCCCAGAAACTCACTGGAGGGGTCCAGGTGGGAACTTTGTGCCCCGAGGGGGTGTCTGAGACCCAGGTGGGGTGTTTGAAATGGGTTGCTTAGGGTTGATGCTGAGTAGGATATAAACGGCCCGGGTCAGGAAGGTGGTTCTGCAGATTGCGAAAGGGTAAGGGGCTCTGCTGTGCAGGGTGGCGTCCTTATGAAGGCAGCTACGGGAGATGCCAGCTCCTTGGGGGGAGGTGTCTTCATTTCCTCCTGGCTGCCCTGGGGACTCCCGTGGGGACAGCAGAAGTGGCCCCTGAGGGTACACACATGGGAGACCGGGCTTGCTCAAGCAGAATCCTCCAGGGAAAGGGAGGAAGGGAAGGCTTCCTGGAAGAGGACACTCCCTCTGACCCAGCTTCTGTCCCTCCCTAGCACAGTCCCTCCACTTTCCCGTGCCTCAGCTTCCCCATCTGTAAACCAGCAGCTGAACTCAGCACTTCCCAGCTCCCCTTCTATCTGGAAAACTCCCTCTCAGGGGCAGGTTGTCAGAAACCAGACTGCCTGGGGGCATCCCTCTTCCCCTGGGAGTCCATCTCCCCACAACGCCTCACAGATCAGTCCCTTTTACTCCAACTGCTCTAGCAGCGACCCATTTATCAGAAGACTGGTTAAGAGAGTGGGCTCTGGGATCCAGACTTCTGGCTTTAAATCCTGGCTCTTCCAATTAAACGCCGGAAAAGGGCAAGGGCCTTGGGAAAGTGCCTTAACCTCTCCGTGCCTCAGTTTCTTCATCTGCACAATAGGGCTATGAAAGTAAATCCTGCATAGGGCTGTCGGAAGGCTGAGTGACTCAAACAGCAGCCAGCACACAGTAAGTGTTTGCGCTCGTGGCTGTCATCATAGACACTATCTGCACGTAGGCGAACAGCTCCCAGTTTGGGCTCAATGTGCTTTTCTCTTCTCTGTTAAATGGTTCCAAGCAGTTTTGAGATGCTCCCTGGTTGTTTTGCTGCTGCAGGGACGGACTGGGGCTTAACTGGGCTCCCTTCTAAACCCACATTCTCCTGGCTTTCATTTCTGGGAAGAGAACGGAGCGTGAGTTAGAGAATAGTTGCTGAGGTTTTTGTTCTTGTTTTGTTTTTAAGAACCCGAGTGAGCGTGAGGATTTCAGTCCTGCCTGGAGGTTGCTTCATCAGGCCTCCCGCTATCTAGGCGAATCATTGGGTGCCCCATACCGGTTCTTATGTGCCGAACACACCCACCTTGGAGAGGGGACCAAATGCTCATTGTCCCTAGGCACTTATCGCAACTTCCTGAGGGCAGAGAACACATCTGTTTTGGTGGCCGCTCCACGCCTAATGCCAAGCTTCACTTCACGTCTGGTGCCTAGTGGGGAGTCAGTAAGTATTTGTAGAAAGATCGAGCAAACCATTGATCTGGCTGCCCGTGGAACATTTCCATTTGGGTGTGTTCACGGGCTACCTCAAATCTGAGGTTGCCCTCTTCGCCGTCAAACCAACTGTTCATTCTCTCTCCCTCATCCCTAAGAATGGCGTCACCACCAACCCGGTCACCCCTGTCAGAAAACTGGGCCTCGCCCCCCACTCCTTCCTCTCCCTCACTCCCTCCTACAGCTAACGGTCAGCAGATCTTACCGATGCTGCGTCTAAGTCGTCTCTCTAATTGCTGCCGCTATATGGTCGGGCACCTTGTTCCATCTTACTTCTGTTACCGCATCTCATTTCTAAATGGTCTCCCCGAATGTGAGGCTTCATGCTCTCTGAGCAGCTCCATCCTCCTCATGACCACCAGACTGAAACTTCTAGAATGTGGATCTCATTGTGTGATGGACTCCTTGCCCCCCACTCAACACAGGGGCACAGCCTATTACATCTTCTATCATGATGCAGCGTCCATCTTCCTTTCTGGAATCCCTTTCAGGGTTCGGAGTGTACCTGGAGTAGCTGTCAGTCTGAGGAGACCATCTGAGGCTTCCAGACTTTCTGGAACAAGATGTAAAGACACATGGGCTTTGAGGGAGAGCAGAGTAAGGAGAACAGGGCCCCAGATATGTTGGGATCAGTTCTGTCTTGATCTTTCCCACCTTCTTTGGTTGATTTTTCAGGGGTCAGAACAAAATGCAAAGTAGACCTTGTCATTTTTGAGTTGTGTTCACTTTGGCTCTCCAGAAAGAGTGTGGATTTGGGAGTGAGATTGACCTTTGGCTTTGTATCCCAACCCTGCTTCTTCTAGCTCTGAGACCTTGAACAAGCCATTCCTCCTCACAGAACCTCTTTTCCTCAACTGTACACTGAGAGTGAGACCAGCCTCACGGGAATGGTATAAGCAGTGAATTCAATATGGCAGCTAAGCCGCCAGTGTCATGCCTGGCACGAAAGCAGCTCTCCTTCTCCCCAGAAGAGTAGCTAGGCGGCTCTAAACTGCTGTTTTCGTTGTCCCTACAGAAGCCCGTCTGTGTGTGTGTTCCTTCTAGACAAAAAACTATTCCTCCCATTCCCTGATGGAATAGGCTTTGGCATTTAGCATCTGAAATCACACATGGAAGGGCTTCAGAGGGGAGAGGACTTCTGTTTTCAGTCAAGTGTTTATACCAGCTCCCTACCAAAACCTCTGAACAAGAATTTTCCAGTGGGAGGTGGACTCTAATTTGGAGTTGTTTATCTCTCTCTTTCTATCTCCTCACCCCCAAAATCAAAAAACATTTCCTTAACTCTTTGTTTTTATTCTGTAGGGCCATGGTGCTTATATGGTTTTTCACTAGACTATATTCTTCAGGAAAGGGGCTGAATATCATTTGCTTTTGTCCATGCCCAGCCGAAAGTCTGGAAACATTTGTGGACTGAAATCTGGATTGTTTTGTGCCTCAAATCGTCTCTGCTTGTCAGAAAAGCCTTCTTCCCTGGCTGGAGTATTTGGAAGTAGGCCTACAGGCACCATTTTACCCTTTCATGTGGGCCCAGCTCGAGGATTACTACATTTGTTTTGGATAGTTTCATTTTTCATTGTGGGATTTTGAAGAAGCTCGGTGCCAGTGTGAAATGTCTGTAGTTCAAGTTTTCCCAGAGCTTTGGCTACTAGTTCTTGAGCTTCTAAAATCTTGCAGAGCAGTTCTTTGGGTCTCTGGAAGCATATACTGGGACCAGGTCCTGTAAAGAGCTAGAGCTCCTGAGTGAGACAGATAGGCATGAGCTAGACCACACGGAGTAGAGACTGAGACTAAAAGTCTGGACTTGCAATCCTGTTCAAGTCAGGTGTTTGCAAATTCAACATGGAGGAGAGGAGGAACATTCTTTATCAAGGAGAGTCTGATCTTCGTTATCACTGAATTTTGTAGGCGCCAAAGGCAGGTCACTGGAGATTTATGATGCTCTGTGGAAAACAATGCTGACCTTGCATATACCTCCAGGAAGAGAGTAACTTCAGAGTCCATTGAAAGGAATAAATTGCTATCAATTATGGTACCCAGCCTTGACTCCAGCCCATCCTGCTGGCTTGTGACTTAATTTTTTTTTCATTCCTTAATTCCATTTATAATAAAGCTCCTTGAGGGAAGTCTACCTCTTATATGTTTTTCTAGAGCCCAACATAGTATTTTGGCACATTATACATTATACATCCTTAACAAATATTTGCTAAGTTAGTTAAAAATAAATACAAACAATGTCATCAGCAAAGCCTGTTTTGTATTGGAGCATCAGATGTTTTACAAAGAAATCTTAGCTCAAATGTCATCCTTATTTCTGACTTTCATTTATCCAATATTTCTAAGAAATTTCTAAGAAAGAGGTAATTCTACATTTTTTTCCCTAGGACAGAACCTTCAATAGTCTAAACTGAATATCAAAATAAACACATATCATAATATCAGTCAATCAATAAAATCTTTTAGATACTTCAGAATGACTTCATATGACTTCAGTCATATATTTCTACTTAAAAACACTCAGATTTTCTAAGATTTATGATTAGGCAATATTTACTTTATTATATATTTATGTGTAAACATATATGTATGATTAGACAATATTTATTTTGTAAGCTTTATGTCAGACAATATTTATTTTAGGAATGACAAATGTAAACATTGATTTTGATAGTAGAAGCTATATGAAGCTGCTGGTTTTAAATAGAATCATCTTCAGTCTGTGATAAGATTTTCCTCCCCTATCTCATTACTGGAAATATCAGTGATTCCTAGATGTGCTTGGCCATGGATGACTTCAGCAATGACCATAAAAAGAAAAAATAATAGGATAAATTGGACTATATTGTTGCCTGAGGTAGCTGGTCATGCCTGAGAAGATCAGAGATCGTTTTACCCACAAGACTACACAACTGGGTAGGTCTATCCTCCCCCAGGGGCACCAAAAGCAAACAAAAAGACATACCTGGGCAGTGGCAGCTCTTGCGTCTTTTGCAAGCAGAGCTATATAAACAGGTGTGGTACACTCTCTACCAGGGACAGCTGAACCAAAACATGAGTATACAATCAACAGTCACCAGCTGTTGGGGAGAAATGAAACAAATCCTAACAATCAGATGAATTTACACTTGAAGAAACAGAGCTAATAAAGCAAACATAACAGACATTAGAAGTTAAATGATACCCAAATACATCTTCCAAGACAATTACCCTGTCAAAAAATCCCTACAACACATCAGTTCTGGATGCTTTTTCATCTGTGGCATAGGTGAAGGTGATAGTCAAGTGTTAACATACACCAATGGACATACTCAGGGTTATACAAAATTTCCAGCATGCTATTATAACTCTTCCTTGTTCCTTTGCCCTAAGGAGTGCATATCAGAATGCAAACGGGAAGAGGTATCCTTTGCACAAACAGTACTACTAGTAAAAATGCTTGGTTGCAAAGGTTAAACCTACTATGATGGCTTGAAGCAGAAAGAAGACACCTGGGAGGCCCAGTGTCAGTAGGTGGTTCCCAGATCCTTTCCCCTTCTGCATTAGAATTGGATCTTGGCTTAATTCTCTAGCTCTGTTCTCCTGAAACATGATAAAAATTGCAGCATCGACTGTGTTACCAAGCAGCAAGTTTATGGTCAGAGTAACTCTAGATTGATAAATTTGATCTGGCCTGATAGTGCTGTAAATACTTGATAAATATCCAGAGCTCTGGGCTTCCCTGAATCCACTGGCTCTTGTTACTGTCAGTGTCCTTGCAGGAACCTTGGAAACTATATCTGTGGAGTTGCTATGAGAGATATTGGGGTTCACAAACCAGGATAGTTCTCACAGTCCCTCAAGTGGATCTCATCTTCTTGCACCTGCATGTCACCTGGGCAAGATCGCTTAAGGATGGCTGGCTATAAGGACTCCCACCAAAGGAACATCTGATGCTACCCTGCTGGGTCAAGTGTGGCCTATGATAGTCCTATGAGTCTAAAAGTTTAGTAGAGCTTAAAAAGACTTCTGGTGGATGATGAAGCCAGAGAACCAGGCTTCAGGGCTGCACAACCTAGAACTGTGTCCAAATTACACCTTAGGACTGCTCTAGCAAAGACCTCACAGCCACCAGGGCTGGGCATAGACACCTGACTTCACACCACTAATGGTAGACATTGGACACCCTAGCAGGACCACTGCACCATTACCCATGAAAGCTGAATGTCTCTACCAACACCCTAGTCAACCTCGCGTTCCACCTGTATCACACCACTTGCTTCCAAATCAATGGAGCCCAGGGCACATACCTGTACCTTGGCTGCAAGGGAGTCTGGGAAGATGAATTACTACCTTGTTGAACCATGGACTAATAATAGGGAAATTCTCCAGACACAGTAGAGTCATCAGTGGTTCTGAGAAGTCAAAAATTTGACAGAGGTGCACTACACTCTTTTAATTTACTTGTTTTTAATATAAGCAACATACAAGTGAAGCACTTGTACAGTTCAGGACTTTTGACCACTGTTAGCCACACATCTCAAACTGATGCACGTATACACCACAGCTGAGAACCAAAACACCACCTCAACATAAGGACTCTTTAGACTAACACACTAGGAACCCGGATAGGAAAAAGAAGGAGAGAGGAGGACTATTCCTGGCATCCTCAACAGGGATGCAGAATGCCTTTTCCCAGGGGAAGAACACTACTTCCTCATCATCAAGCCCCGTCATCACATCTGGCACAAAAGACCCATCCTATGCACAGCCCAGTGCTACAGGGTCCTGGAGAAATCCAGAGCCAACAGATGCTTGGGAACATGCTAGAATGAGGGGGCCACAGCTGCAAGGCTGTACATGGGCCTTGGTGGATTGGCCTGGAATCCCAACAACCATATAAACAAGGGGGAAATGCATGTTGAATTCTAAACAATTAACTTGAGGAACAAAGTTTTAAAACCTGATCCATTCATAACTTGAGCATGGCTGCAATTTACTTCATCTGGCCAAGGTAAAAACAACTCTAATCCCACTATTTTTCAGGCTGTGGGTTACAGCTCATTAATGGGCCATTAAATCAGTGCAGTGCAGAGATTGGCAAACTATACCCCACGAGCCAAATCTGGCCCACTGCCTGTTTTTATAAAGTTTTATTGGAACATAGCCATACCTATTTGTTGACATATTATTTATGGCTGCTTTTGCACTTGATTAGCTGTGTCAGAGACCAAATGCTCCTTGGCCCTTTCTAGTAAAAGTTTTCTGACCCCTGGTGTTGTGAATTATAACCTAAGTTTTTAAAAAATGAACTAGAATTGAACAGAAAAAAAATCTAAGGAGTCTTCTTGAGGTAAGGTAAAGATGTTTTGTGAAACTTCTTTTTTTTTTTTTCACTATATTAACTTAGCTGGACATGATTAATTTGTCCAAGATCATGTAGCTAAAATTGCAGAATTAGTGTCTGAACCCTTCGAGTCAGGCCCTGGTCCATGCTCACATTCATTAGGCTGTTCTGCTATTGGTGGGCTATGGTTTCAAAAGAAATAATAATGTTTGAAAGCCTCACTCCTGATCCCTAGAATGTGTTTAAGAATCTTCATGATTGTTTATAGGATATGAAACTAATAAGTACATGTGTCAAATAAAATGTGGTAATTCAAAAAAAAAATCAAGAAAGAAGACACTTTGAATCACCCATAAGCACTGTGGTCATATAGGGCATATATTCTGTCTATATCAAAGTTTTTTGGTTGTTCCACCAAATAAGGACCATGCAGATTTGTTGATCCATGTCACTTAGTAGCCTTCAAAAGCACAATTTTTCAAGAGACCTTTCCATCATTGGACATTTAAAGTCAAGAGAGATCTGAGACCAGGTATATCGAACGTGTTCCATGATGAAGAGGGTGAAACTGAGCCCTAGCAGGATGTATGGACTTGTCTGGGGTCGTAAGTGTACTTGCAGTGGTTTTGCAGGGAAGTGCCCCAGGCCCTTTGCACAGGCTCTGCCTTCTTTCTGGAACTGCCTTCTTTCTACCTCTCTATCAACTGGACTTAGTCAGGACTGATTGTAGGCATCACCTCTTCCAGGAACCCTTCCCTACCACCTCAGGCTATACTAAATGTTGAGGGTCTAGCTCAGTGTATAACATATAGTAAGCACTCAATAAATGCTTACAGAACTGAACAGAGCTGGATCTGAAACCTGTGTGTTCCAACACAGGGAGCGCTCAGCTTGGCACCTGTTATACCGTTCATGTGCTCCAGGGCTCTTTTCCTCAGCTGTAAATAAATAATAGTTCCTACTTCATGGGGCTGTTTCAGTGACCAGTGAACCAACTTATGCCAGTGCCATATGCACTCACGGACACATAGGAGATGATACATAAACGGTAGAAATTATTACTCCCTTAATTCAGGTTGACGCCTTCTTCTATATGTTCATATATATAAAGCACTTCAAATCCAGCCCACATTAGGTACTTTATAGATAATGGCCATTGTTACTCTCATTGTCATGGTGCTTGGAACCTGAACATACACCGTAGCAGGACTTCTCAGACTGTAATCGGGAATGTGCCTCTGAATCCCCTGGGATCTCATTAAAATGCAGATTCTATTCATAGGTCGGGGGAGGGGCCCCAAGATGTTTCCTTTCTAACAAGCTCCCAGGTGAGATGATGCTGCTGGTCCACGGGCCACACCGTGAATAACAAGACACGGTAGTTTTTTGTGGGTTTGTCATTCCTTTCACCAACTGACTCCAACCCCCATGTTTAAGTTACATAAGGGCAAGAAATAAGATTTTAAGGTGACTTTTGTCTCTCTGGGAGAGCTTGGCACATAATAGACTTTGGGGGCTGGATTGAGCCTCCTGAGAGGCTAGAGCTCCATGTCATTTGATGAAATGAACAGATCCCAGAGGTCAGACCTGGCCAGCCTGCAGAACTAGGGAGCTCCAACAGCCAAGGGGAGACACAGAGTGTCTGAATATAATGATCATCGTCAGCCTAACAAGGTGTCTCGTCTAAAGTAGCTCAGGGAGAGCAAGTTAGCGAGAAGCGTGCAAGGCAAAGGTGAGGCGGGATTTCACAGGTGTCCTGTCTGGAGAGAGGCAGCGGGGCAAATCTGAAAGCTCGCTGTGTTGACCACGTCCAGCCTCCAGGCCTTGTCATAGGGCTTTGACTCGGGAGGTCTTTTTCCCGGCCAAGGGGCAGAGATTGCACCTGGCTTCAGGTAACAGCCGAGAGGTTCAAGTTCAAGAACAGCCACTTCTGTCCCAACATGCAGGGCTAGTCTGATCAGAGGCACGCACTGCCCTTGATCGTTGGGCTATCCAGGTCTTCTCTGAATCCCGGTTAACGGGGATGCCGCGGCGGTCTGGTCTTGTCCGACACAGCCACTCTTCATTTAATGGGAAAAGGAAGACAAACCTCACCTTCGTGCACAGAGACTGAGGAACTAGCACTACACAGTCCCATATGGTAACCACCAGCCGTGCGGGGCTGTTTGAATTGAGATGAATGCAAATTAGGGACACCTGCATGGCTTAGTGGGTTAAGTGTCCAACTCTTGATCTCAGCTCAGGTCTTGATCTCAGGGTCGTGAGTTCAAGCCCTGCATTGAGCTCCATGGTGAGCATGGAGCCTACTTAAAAAAATAAATTAATAAATAATAATAATAATAATAAATGAATGAGCAAGTAAAAATCGAACAGAACTAAAGCCTCGGTTCCTCAGTACCACTGTCCTTATTTCAAATGCGCAATAGCTACATGCGGCCCGTGGTTCCTCTTTTGGACAGCACATGATAGGATGTTTCCATCATCACAGAAACTTCTATTGGACAGCGCTGAACCGGAGGCTCAACGCAGGTAGCACCCTCCCCCTTCAGAAAAACAGCCCATGAAAATCAGTGCTCCCAAAGCAATACACAAGCGAGGACTCAGTGTAGGGACCAGGGACCAGCTCACCTGCCCAAGCATATTCCATGTCCCCATGTTTTGACGATCTTAGAGCCCAATATTTCAAAGCAACCATCATCATCATCACCCCCAAATTTTGCAAGGTGTTTGTAACATGCAGGTCTCCCTTCTGAGTGCATCGGATCATTGAACCCTTCCCAAGGACGCTAGGAGTGTATTAGCACCACCTTACACGACTGCTGTCTCCCCCTTCCCGGGCGGAATGCCAGGCTCAGAGAGGTTGTATAGCTTGCCCACGTTGCACAGCTAGTCGGGGGCAGAGTGGGATGTAGCACAGCCCAGTGTTTGCTCTCCCAACTGTGTGCTGTGCCACGGGACCTGGAAGGACTGTCGGGCTTCAGGGGGAGGGCACGGGTTCCCTCTCAAGGTCAAAAACCTGAAAATCTCCAACCAGGAATGTTCTTGCTTTAATATGCTTCCCCCTCCCCTGTCCTTTTCCTTCTAGTATTTTCCCTGGCTTAGGCCTCCATAAATATTGCTAAAAAATGGAAGAATGATAATCAAATCACTTCATCTGATTAGACAGCAGTTAAACCTCTTTGAGAAACACGCTCATCTCCTGGAACAAGTTTCTAACAGCATAGAACCTACCTCTTCAATCTTCACCACGATGCTCCTTGAACTTTTCCTTTCTTATTTAATTTTTAAAACTTGTTTATTACTTATTTTATTTATGATTGAACTTCTTATTCTGGTGTTCATTCTTTATTCATTATTCAGCGAACGTGAATTGAGTGCCTGAACATAGTGAGAGCTGGTGTCGATCGAATCTTCTGTGTGCATTGCAAATAGTTTGTGCGGATTAACTCATTTGTCCCTTGGGATAACCTCAGGATGATAGGCCTTTCTAGATGGGGAAGATGAAACAGAGAGGTCCCAGGGCTCTGAAGCGGCTGCCAGGGTGGGGGGACTCACGCCCAGCAGCCGGACTCCAGAGCTCCCTCCCATTACACGCTGTTGCTGTGTGCCAGGCCTCCTGCGGGGGAGAGGGGACCTGGGGACCTTGCATGGCTCCTGCCCTGTGCAGCTCATTTATCAGCAGAGAAAGAAAGGGTGAAGGGTCGGAAGGGGCACGCAGATGAACCGCCGCAGGGGATCTGGGAAGCGGGTTTGGAGGGGGACTGATACATGGATAAGGTCAGGCAAGCCAGGTGGGAAGAGCCACTGGCCAAGACTCCGAGGTAGGAAGTCTCCCGTGTGCCATAGACCAGCGAGTGCGACAGCGGCAGAGGCCAGGCTGACCTTCAGCTGGATCACACAGGTGCAGCTGTTTGGCCAGCTGTTAAAATGCTGAAACGCCTCCCTGTGGGTTGGTAAAGAACTCCTGGCCCAGACGCCCCCCCTCTGCCGCCACCGTACGTCCCTGTCCTCCGGCACCTGCAGCGACGCCTCTGGGTCCATAGCACTGGAGTTGGGGGAGACTGCCTTCCTCGAGACCACAGAATGTACATGTGTCTGAGACTTACCCAGGTTACATACTTAGGATGTCATTGCTGAGTTGAAAGTATATGGGAGGGGCTCCTGGGTGGCTCACGTGCTTCAGCGTCTGCCTTGGGCTCAGGTCATGATCCCAGGGTCCTGAGGTCCAGTCCCGCGTTAGGCTCCCTGCTCAGTGGAGAGTCTGCTTCTCCCTAACCCTGTGCTGCTCCCCCTGCTTGTGCTCTCTTACTGTCAAATAAATATATGCAATCTTAAATTAAAAAAAAAAAAAAAAGGAAAGAAAATGTATGGGAGAAAATTCTGCCCTACAGGTGTTGTTGGGCCCTTGGTTCCCTCAGTGGTGGGGTGCAGATGAAGGTTTGAACAAAGGGAGAAACCTAAGCCAAACACAGGTCACCTGCTCGTCCTTTGAGACAGCTGCATCCTCACCGCAGCTGTGAACTCTTTGCTGCCCACCCCCCCGCCCTCGGCTCCCAGCAGGAGGAGCCTCCCCCGTTCTCTGTGAAGTCCCCCATGACAAATGTTAACAACACTTGGAGCCATCATGGGTCAGGCCCTAGGATGAGCGGACCTTGGGTCACTCTGAGATGCTGTCGCTCCACCTAGTTTCCGATGAGGAGGGAGGCTGAGAGAAGTTCAAGACTTGCCCAAGGTCACCCAGATAAGCCTGTGAGTGGCCGGGCTGAAGGTCAGGCCCAAACGCTGCGAATCCAGAGCCTGTGTGCTCCCAGCCGCCTCCTGCCTAGCCGCAGCCGTTGCTGTGTTTCCATTCGCTTCTGTGTCTGAGCTCTTCGTGGGCAGGGACTGGGCTTTGATCAGCTCATGCTCTCTCTGGCAGCCAGCCAGGCCCTTGCACAGAGTGGACGGGGACATAAAGATCAGTCTGAGTGCAAAGCAGCAGGAGAATGGATGCTGGCATGATGGAGGAACTGGTTGGAAGTTTCCTGCGAGAGCCCTGAAGACAGATGACAAGCGTGTGGCTTGACTGAGTGCCATCTCCCATGTCCCCCGGCAAGAGAAGTCGCCAACTGGCCTCCTCCCTTGGCCTGAAGGGTCCCAAGGGAAGCTGCATGAACCTCTTGGATGTTTGGTTCCTTCTCCTTTGCTGGGAACTGGCAGCTGTCCACATGCCCTATGTCTGGGGCCTCGGCCACGGTGCATGAATATCCTGCACATGTAGGAAAACATTTTTCGAAAGAACATTAGTGCCAGGTACCTGGGTGGCTCAGTCCATTAAGTGTCTGCCTTCAGCTCGGGTCATGATCCCAGAGTCTTGGGATCGAGCCCCACATCGGGCTCCCTACTTGGCAGGAAGCCTGCTTCTCCCTCTCCACTCCCCCTGCTTCTGTTCCCTCTCTCATGGTCTCTCTCTCTCTCTCTGTGTGTCAAATAAATAAATAAAATCTTTAAAAAAAAAATTAGTGAAAATTAGCCCTTGAAGCTGCCCAGTGCAAACTAAGGGTGGCCCAGCATGGCAATGGCCAGCAGGAACCCTGGGTGCCCAGGAGCAGAAAGGCCCATGGAGAGGGAACAGTCCCCCGGGTCAGCCTGCTTTCAAACCATCCGTCCCATGCCAAGTTTCTACTGTTTTTATCCTTCCAGAAACAGTGATACTGACAGCTGCCAGCACATACCTGAGTTTCACGCATTATGGAAAACAGCCCAGGCAGTAAATCTGGTCATTTGCCCAGTAGACATAGCATCTGAGTTGATCTTGCGTTTTTCAAAGTCTGACTTCCCCCATGAAACTTACATGGGTCTGCACATCTCCTAGTCGGCCATTGTCCTAGGTCTCCACTGACTCAATCCCATTGTCCCCTCCTTCCATTTTGCTCTCCTCATGGACCGCACCTTTTTACAACGGTAATACAAGGTGCTCTAAATTCAAATTTTAATATTCTATTTTCTACCGAAAAGTTATATATGCTGATTTTTTTTAATTTTGGAAAATACAGGAAAACGTAAGAAAGAAAATGAAAATCATCTACAATTCTGGTATGTAGAGGTAGCTGGAATGATTATTTGATACCTTTTCTCATCTTTGTTTTTAATACAGATAGTAGGGCTTTTTAAAATAGCTGTACTGTGTATATGTATATAATTTTATATCTCCTTTTATTTCACTTAGTATGCCATAAGCATTCTTCCTGGTTCTGCTGCAGAACATTCATAAACATCATTTTTAATGACTGCAAAATATTCCATCTTGTGAATGCACCGTAATTTACCTAATGTTTCCCAGGTTGCTGGTCATTTGGGCTGTTTCCAGTTTGTGAATTGCTGTTCTTTCAAAAACTGCACACAGTAGCATGACTAAAACATCCACGCAGAGGGAACGGATATAAAAAGAGTAATAATCTCTTCGGAGCAGAGCAACTGAGGGGTTAACTCATGATGTTTCTGATGGCCCCTTTGAATGAGAAATTGCAGAAGAGGAGAACCCTGGGAGGCGAGCTTACCCAGCCCCATCCCAGATCCCGTGAGTTGCTGTGTTTCTCAGGAAGAAAAAAAATCTCTTAAGCCAGCACTCTACTGTGTCTAGGAGTCTTCCCCACAGACCATCTCTCTGCATTCTGCGAGTGGGAAGACCAGCCGGGGTGGCTCTTCATAACTTTAAAGAGACTGGCTCTAGAAAAGTCATGAGATTTGCCCAAAAGCCATGTAGTGAGTGGCCAGATAGAAACCAAAGAGCTGCTCCGGGGATCTCTGGAAATCCCCACCCTGCTTCCTGTCTTGCTTCTAGAATGGAGCAGAGCCTTAATACAGCATCATCAGAAAGCAAGTTTTGAGCAGATGCCGTGGACAGAGTTCATGGTGTCTGCCGTTGGCAGCAGCCCGGGATTAGGAAGTCTCCGCAAATTCCCCAGGAATCATTGGTTGGGTGGTTGTGTTTATTATTCTGGATTTTAAACTACTCTGTTTTTGTTTTTCTCATATATAAGAAACGTTGCCCATTAGGGCTTCCTTGAGTCTTTTAAACTGGAGTGAGGAATTCTGTCAAGATTTGGCCAGTCAGGTTCAGGCGAGCCCAGGACCTGAGGTGGAATGTGCTGGCAAAAGAAGGTGGATATTTTCCCGGGCTTCTGTTTCACTGAAAAATTCAAACTCCCAGGCTGGAGTGAGCCTTTTTTGGCAGTCTTCTGTCACACTGTCCACTATTAGATCCTTACACAGAATCTCGTCCTTTACCAGGAGACCCTATGGTAGGAGGGTGTGGAAGGAACATCCTGTGAAGAAAAAAAAATAAAAAACAAAACAAAAGACAAAAACCAGTAAGTAGACAAAACCAAGGACTACCTTGTTGAAAACACGAACAGCACGTTCCACTGTCTCCGAAGCCTTCCCTGGAGGCTCTCTGTCCTTTTTCAGACCCCAGAGCGCCTTAAAAGACCACCTCACAAGGCACTTTTCATGGTCAGCCTCACTCCATGGTTATCTGTCCTTCTTTCCCTGATGGCTGGCCACCTGAAGCTCCAATCCAGCAAGCCAAGGACTCGATCGACCCAAAGCTAATTCAGGGCAGTTAAACAGACTTTAGCGCTCAGAGCTGTCCTGGAAAATTGGGGTCGTGTGGCCACACTAAATTCCTCTGCTAGATTGAACAGCAGGGCCCAGGTCTTAACTCCTTATACTTTCCGCAAAACCCAGCGCAGACCTCTGCTCCAAGAAGACAGTCAATAAACAGGGAACAGGTTAAGTGCCCAGCCCACTCCCTAAATGGTCCCCCCGTTCACGCCTCTAGTATCCCTTAGATGCATCTTCCACAACGTCTCCTACCACCTTAGCCCTTCAGCTGCTTCAGCCCAGAGTTCCCTGAGCTTGCTCTGCGTTTCCTCAGCTAATTTCCTCTCCCTGGATTCTTCTCCCAAGCCTTTCTCTGTCCCTGATTCCAGTCTCCGGGTGGCGTTTTGCACGACACTTCCACCCCTCTCGCTGAGGCTGATTTTGACTCCTTCTCCCGTAAGATTGTATGCGTAAAGCTTTTTAGATAGCTTCTTTTCTTATGTTTTCTGCATGAGCTCAGGAGTTTGTTGAGGGCGGGGACATTTTCCAGTATCGCCTAGTGTATAAGTTGGCACACAGTAGGTGCTCATTTATTTACTCACCCATTCAACCACTGTAGAACATCTACCCTATGCGTGATGAGGAACAAATACATAAATAATAAAGTATCCATCACAGATAAATTGTATAAAGAGAAGTAAAACTGGGTACTCAGATTATGTGTGAGTGACGTAAGTTGCAATTTTAGGTAAGGTGGTCCGGGAAGGCTTCTCTAAGGAGATTGCATTTGAGCAAAGACCTCAAGAAAGGGAAGCAGTAAGCCATGTCATTATCTGAACACGGATCTTGCCAGGCAGCGAGAACAATAAGTACAAAGGCCCTGGGACAGGAACATTCTTGGCACATGCAGGATACAGCAGGGAGGCCAGTGAGCCTGAAACAGAATGAGTGGGCAGGGAGAGTGTAGGAGATGAAGTCCAAGGTGAGCGGTCAAATCTCACGGAGCCTTTTGGGCATGCAGCGTAGTTTGGTTTCTATTTCATGTGTGGTGAGACGCACGGTAAAGTTTGTTAAATTGAATTATTTGAGTTTAGTTGAATGGAACGGAACTGAATTGGGTTCCACTGAACTGAACAGAATCGGGTCTCATGTTCGCGTGAACAGCATACAGTTTCTGGATTGCAGTATCCCGAGTCTCTCCTTGTTACGGACAAATGGAAAAGCACTGTGAATAATCCCATTTAGCAACTTTAAAACCTGTTAGTGTATGAGTTCACCTGTTCTGGAACTGTGGCACAGCCTTGTTCCAGAAGTCTTGTGGACAGTGACACTTGTTCATTGTGACAGCAGAGCGGGGTACAAGGAACATCTAAACTCAAGAAGAATGTGCGCCTGATGCCTGCCCGTTGTTTATGTTTCGTTTCTGACTTTCTTATTGAAGTCTTTGAGGGTCACTGGGATTTATTCTGGGCCCTTGGCCAGGGTTCTGGACCTGACTTTTAACAGAGTTTTTACCCAAGCCTGGTTCTCATTGAATCTTAATTATGTGGATTCCAACCCTTAACACAACTGAAAATAAACCACAGTTAGCTATTTTTATAATTTTACTTGCTTCTTATAAAAACATTCCAGGGAACCATCACCCACAGGGAAGTGGGAAACCCACTAGAATTTAAGCTAAGCAAATAAACATTTGTTCATTCATTCGAAGAAGGTTGAGGACCTATGAACGAGGCACTGTACTAAGTACTGACAATCCGGCCAAGCACAGGATACGTTCCTGTTCTCATGAAGCTCATGGTCTAACAGAGGAGACAAAACAAACAAGGACACTGAAATAAAATGTCATCTCGAGTGGTGGCAAGACTACTATGTGCAAGTTTGGGGGGGTACAAAGGTGAATAATTCATGCCTTCACGATGCGGTTGGGGTGGTTATAAAGGCATAAATTATAACAATAATATGTTATACATGGTATCATGGAATTGTGTGCAAAGTGCTATATGGAGGTAGAGGGGAACAAGTAGCTAACTGTATCCTATGGGGGGCTCTTGGGAAACACTTCTCAGAGGAGGTGACATTTGATCACTCTCTTAGGACTTAATTGGATGGAGAGGGTGGAAGGAAGGAAGAAAACAAGAGTAGAGCAAAGGCAGAGAGATGGGAGCAAGCACGGGTGTTCCAGAAAAAACTGGTCATCTGGTGTGGCTGGAACACACTGGGGCTGGACAGATATGAAGTGGGAGCACAAGACAATGAAAGTATATGTGGGATGAGGCCAGGCCAAGAATTTACACTTTTATCAGACGACCAGATTTATAGGTTAGCACATTCATCTTGGCGAGTAAGTGAAGAGATTGGAGAGAACAACTAGAATGAGGAAATTATTATGAAAATAATGCAATGGTCCGAATTTTGAAAGAGTCTGTATATAAGTGGCCAATCAGCTAAATTTGGAGTGTGGGACTCATAGGGTGTGGAGGGACTGGGAGCCTTTAGTCCAAGCAGCCGTTGAATGTTTAGATCTCCTTCCTAATGGCCTCTCCACGGGATTGCCCAACTAAGGCACCAGTCCTAGAGGCTTCCTTCCCTTTCCAGCTTCAGACTGCTGAGACTCCTCTGAGGTCTAACATATGTCGAGCTGACGTCTGCTCATGGAGGGTACCACCACTACTCCTTCTTTTGTTCTTTGGGGCTTCTAGAATCAGCCCAATTCCTAATTCAGATGTAACCTTTCACTGTTTAGAAACAGCCGTAATTTACCAAACACCTTCTGTGTGCCAGGCCGGTATGCAGGACACATGTTACCCCGTTTCCAGATGGGAACCAGGGGCTCATGTGACTTGCTGGGATTTGGTCATTGGCCCAGTTAACGGACAGCTCCGGGATAAAAACCCAAAGCTGTCTGACTCCAAAGCTTTGCGCTCTTGGAAATAGCTATCAATTTAACTTGGCAAACATTTACTTAGCACCTATTACTATGAAAATCCGTGTCCTTGATATCATAGAGGGAAACCTAAAGTAAATAAGCATTGTTAATAATTTCCAAGGCTCCCCATTCTAGTGATTTGGACAGTGGAGTCAACACCCAAGCATTGTGATGATGTTTCCTTGGCTTTGGCTTGCAGGGTGGCTATTTCAGAAGATGGTGACTTACATTTCGTCCGTTGCATGGCCCTGGTTTCTGCTGGTAGCACTCAGGGGAGTCACCCCCACAGAGTCTATGCCTAGGAAAGAAGGTTATATCCCTGGAAGCTACCGGAGGGGGATAGACTTAGGAAGGTGGAAGGCATGAAACTGGTGTGTACACTCAGATTTGAGGAAAGCAGAGCTTCAACTTGGACACACCCCAGTGGTGAGCAGAGAGGAATACAGCAAGACTGAGAAGCTGGAAGCAGAATGAGAACAGGTGTAAGAAACGGGATGAGAAAAACCAGAACAGAGCCTGTGCACTGAGCATGTGTGCGGGGGCTCCCCCTTCAGGCAGGCTGTGGTATTGCTACAGTTTGGGCTGGAGGGCTTAAAGGAAATGGAGAGGACCCTGACAAAGTGAGGGGTTTGTGAACCGACTTATCTTTCCAGTTGCATTTTACGTACCCTGATGTTTAAACTGGTAACAACTTAAGACTATATGTGTTAGGTGCCTGATGCACGTGGAGATGCCTGAATGTATATCCTCCCCCTGATTGTACTTCTACACCTGTGTTACCTGTTGTGCTCTCCATGGCCCTGCAAGGAAGGACCACTGGGCACCATCCTCACTGTCCCGGTGAGAGAGGGATTTAAGGGTTAAGTGACATCGTTGCCTCATCCATTCAGAAGCAGCGCCCACATCCCAGACAAATCCAGACATCCTCACCTGCTTGCCAGCCATCCTCCCTCCCTCTCCGAGAAGTGCTGTTCCTGACCCCCCTGGTCTCCCTTCCCCAGCCCAAGCTCATCTCTGGATGAGGTTTGCTTTGGTCCCTCTGGCTAGAAATTTCTCTGCCTGCCCTGGGGCTGGCCCTAGGACTCAACGCCTTCACCTGCTGGTTTGCAGAGAGAAGCTACAGTCCCCTCTCCTGAGGGGACCAGACACGTTGTGACAGGTGAGGCGCAGACATGCCCAGGCTTCTTGCCACCATCGGATGAGCGGCCCTGGATCTTCTGCATGTGCAGCTGGAGAGGCTTTCGCTGGAACACTGCCCTCTTCAAGGAGTCCTTTCCTAGGTAGTAGCAGAGTCCAGCCTATGAAATAGCCCTTTGTAAAATCTAAAATCTAAACCTACTGTTGGGTCCCCCCAAAATTGGGTACCCCAATAATGGGTCCGTGATTAAAGGAACGAGACTGATACAAAGCGAAGGTCAAGCAAAGCTTTATTTCACTCCAGGCATCAGGAATCATACCGACCATCTAACAGACCAGTCAGGGCCGCCCTTACAGAGAGGACGACCCCTTCCTGCTTTCCAGACTAACTTTTATAGAGCAAAGACCATGTGGTTGGGCCTGGCCACACACAGGTGGCCAATGAGATTGTAACACACACAGGAAACTCCACAGTGATGCTAGGCGACCAACTGAATTACAATTTACCCTAGTAGACATTTGATTTAGCCTATCACACCTTGGTTAGGATTGGCACCAAAAGGCTCCCAAAGGGCGGGGGCCCATACTCCTTGGTAGCTAGGAGACAGGATGCGCCCCCCACTGATTGAATACCTCCACCTGGCCTGACCCACCCTTGTACTTGGACTTTGTTACCTGGGACTGGTTTCCCGGACTTGCTTTTAAGTAAGTTCCCCTGGTGGGGGGGCAAGGTCAATTTAAGCTTTACAACAAAATGGCAGTTCAACTGGGGTGGGGCTGCTCTGGCTGAATAGGCCCTTACACCTACCTTTCTAGTTTCTGTCATCTCTCACTTCCAGATTCCACAAAATGTAGAATCAGTAACATTTAGAGAAGTAAACTGCGCATACGTTTTCTTCTTGTGCATGTGGAGATTCTAGAAATCTGCTACATGACCAGAGTTGTTTTGTATGAGCACCAAAACTGCCTCTGTTTTGACCCCAGTCTCTTCCTTGATTTTTAAGGCTCTCCAGGAAGTTTTATTTTCTTTCCTTGCTTTCTCCATGTTCCTTTTCTGTTCTCTTCTTACTGGAAAATTCTATCCCATTTCCATCTGCTACCTTTTCAAAGGACCTCCCCATTCTACATGATGACACTCTCTTTTTTACTTTATTATTCCAGTTACTTGTGGGGCTTTGGTATACTCTGAGACAGATGATGCTTATCTAATAATCATGTATAACTAATGATTTAATTATACAACATAATTTTTACCAAAAAAACTGTTCACAGGAGGATCATTTCTGACTTTTAGCAAGTTCTATCCTGGGCTAATCCTCTTAGATCTTTCTGATGATCTGAGTCACCTGGGGAGTTTTTAAAATCAATCTAGGAGCATCTGGGAGGCTTGGTTGGTTAAGCGTCGGATGCTTGGTTTCAGCTCAGGTCGTGATCTCTGGGTTGTCAGATCAGCCCCAAGTCCAGGAAAATCTGCTTCAGATTCCCCTCCCTCCACCTCTGCCCGTGCCTTTTCGGTCTTGCTTGCACGCTGGTGAGCTCACGTGTGGTGACTCTCTCTCTCTCTCTCTCTCTCTCTCTCAAGTAAACAAATAAAATCTTTAAAATAAGAACAATCTATAACATTGTCTAGGGTTACACCTAGGGAAATTAGTGACTCTGCTCTCGTCAGGGTCTTTTCGAGTCACGTGGCCACATCTGTAAACAATAGCATTCATTATGTAAAGTGCCCCCCACCCTGCCCCAAAGGACAGGTATGAAATCGTGGCCTTTTCCTACTTCTGCAGATCTTAGAGTTCACTTGGCCTAGCTTCCTTCCTTCCTTCCCAGATGAGTAACTGGGTTTTCTATCATTCAGAACATTCTATCAACATTCAGTGACTTAGTCGATGCCACACTGTTCTTCGGAGAACCTGTATAATGACTAAGCCTGTGGACTTTGGACTTGGGCTGACTTGAGATCAAATCCCAACTCAGGTCCCACAGTTTTGGGATTCTATATCCCACCTCAACATGCTACATAAGTTCTTTAGCTTCTGAAGTTGCTAAGCCTCTGTTTGTTCATCTGTCAATACGGATGATAGTAATAATGACCTTCTACGGTTGTTTTTATAATTAAATGCAGTAATATACATTTAAGCTTTCTGCACAGGGCCTGAAACATTGTAAGCACTCGAGAAATGGTGGATGCTATACAATCTTGATAATGATGATGATGATGTAGATCATGATCATGGAAAAACTGAATCAAAACTTATGTTGCCTGGGGCTCCTGGGTGGCTCAGTGGGTTAAGCCTCTGCCTTCAGCTCAGGTCATGATCTGAGAGTCCTGGGATCGAGTCCCACATCGGGCTCTCTGCTCGGCAGGGAGCCTGCTTCCTCCTCTCTCTCTCTCTGCCTGCCTCTCTGCCTACTTATGATCTCTCTGTGTCAAATAAATAAATAAAATATTGGAAAAAAAAAAACTTAGGTTGCTTAATGTCTCCTGTATGTAGCCTTCTTTCCACTACCCATTCTACCAGGATTCCTGTCTGTAATTATACAGACCTGAAGGACATCCCTCAGAACAACCCTACTCAGGGCAGCTGCTAGCCACATGTGACTATTTAAAGTTAAATTAATTAAAACTGAATGTAATTAGAATTTCAGCTGCTTGGCCACACCAGCTCTATCCTGAGTTCAAAGGGTTTCTTATCAGAGAACAAGAATATCATTTTCTCAAAGCCACAGCCCAGTGGTATGAACACCAAGGACAGCATAGGGGGATACTCCTAGACCATGTTCAGTCTCACCTTTTTAGCCCCTTTTTTGGTAGGGAAGAAAGAGATGGTGTTTTAAGATTGATCTGTTAAAAAATAAATAAATAAATAATTTTTTTTTTAAATTTAAAAAGATTGATCTGTTAATGGAATATTATTCAGTCATGAGAAAATAATAAAACCCTGCCATTTACAACATGGATGGACCTTGAGGACAGACAGAGAGAGAGAAATACTATATGATCTCACATACAGGTATAATCTAAAACAGCTGAGCTGACAGAAACAGAGAGTAGAGCAGTGGTTGCCAGGGGCTGGGGGATAGGGGAGTTGGGGAGAGGTTGGTTAATCAAAGGGTACAAACTCCCACTAGAAGATGAGTAAGTTCTGGAGATCTAATAATGGGCAACGTAGTGACTATAGTTAACCATACTATCTTCTACACTTGAACGTTGGTAAGAGAATAGATCTAAAATGTTCTCACCACAGAAAAGAAAGAATAATTTTCTGGGAGGTGATGGATGCGTGAACTAATCCTACCCTAGTAATCGTTTTGGAGTTTCTAAGTGTATCAAATCGTCATGCCTTACACCTCACATTTACACAATGTTACATGTCAATAACATCTCAACAAAGCTGGAGAGAAGAGGTGAAATTAAATGAAATTGATTTATTAATTTTAAATTGATCATGTTTCCTTGAAAGATAACTTCTGCAAGGATCAAGACTTCCAGATATGTTTCTGATTTCAAGAGCATCTGTGTTGTTATTTTTATTAGTTAGGTTAATTATGATGAGCTCAAGGCCATTGTCAGTGTATTTTCACAAAGTCGGTAAATCAACTTAACTTCTGGTGACATAGTTTACACCTTTAAATGAACAAGCAATTCATTGTAACAAATATTTTAATACATGTAGCTTCAAGGAACAAATACAGTCTCAAGTTTCCAAGTTTGCAGTCTTAGAGGATAAGTATTAAAAGGGAAGGTTTTCACCTCTTTTTGGTAAAGGGAAAACAAATTCAAATCCATGATGACACAATAATGGAAAAATACAGATTTAACTTAAACATTACAGGATGTGATATTAGTGTCAGTTGGAATTAGATTTGGCTCTGAATGATGGAAAACCCAAACAGCAGGTGTTTAAACCAGATAGAAGCTTATGTCTCATATAAACAAAGTCTGGAAGTAAGAATCCAGGTGAGGTATGGCCACTGAAGCAATTGTCAGAAATCCAAGTCCTTCTGCTCTATCATCATCAACATGTGGCTTCCACCTCCTTGTCCAATGTGGCTGCTTTAATACCAGCCATCACGTCTACGTTTTTGCCAGCAGAATGGAAGAAGACCAGAGAAAGTTGGGCTTCCTCCTTTTAGGGACCCTTCCTAGAAGTCTCACAAGAAACTTCTGTATATATCATTGTAAGAACCAGTCTCCTAGCAGCAAGGGAGGCTGAAAAATGTGTACTTGGTAGTCATGAGCCCAGCTAACAATTGGGGGTTTTATTACTAAGGAAAAAGAGGAAAACGCATACAGAGAGACACCCAGTCCTCTCTGCCAGGGTATAAAAATATTCTCCATTAACTTTCTAAAACAGTTACAAGTGAACCTTTTGTTTTGCATTTTCAGAGGTATTTTGGCCAATCCATTCTCTCTCTCTCTTTTTTTTTTTTTTAAAGATATTTATTAAGAAAGAGAGGGTGTGAGCAGGGGTGGGAGGGAACCAGAGGGAAAAGGAGAGCTAGAATCTCAAGCAGACTCCCTGCTGAGCATGAAGCCTGATCCCACAACTCTGAGATCAGGTCCTGAGCCAAAATCAAGAGACGGATGCTTAACCCACGGCAGCACCCAGGCACCTCGTCAGTCCATTCTTGATATTTCTTTTCAAATGCTTTTATGACTTTGTGTTTTTCCACTGCAGTCCTAACTAAGGATAAATTAGAGTATTAGGAGTTTATGCTTTTATTCCAGAAGGAATGGGCCCTATATGTTGTTTCCCCTGTCTCTCTCCAATGTTATCCTACCAGTCTACCTCCTCCCCTGAGCTGTCTCCTCCACCTGAGCTCTAACCCCATCAAGCTAAATTCCCCCAAAGTGCTATGCCTCCCCTGCCTCTGGGCCTTTGCACGTGCTCTTTCTTTTGCCTGGAAATGAGAGAATGCCTGGCTACTAGCCCTGGCTCTGGGTATTAGTGCCTACATGTAGATCCCAATACTGCTCCTTATAACTGTGTACCCTTAGGCAAGTTGTCTAACCTCTCTGTGCCTGTGTTTCACTATTGGTGGAATGAAGATAAGAATAGTACTTTATGGTTCTTGTCATTATCAAGCGAACTAATAAAAGACAAATGCTTGATGGCAGGTGGCTTTGTTGAGCAGTTACTGTGTGCTAAGCACCTTACAGAGACTGTCTTAATCTTCACAACAATCCTGTGCAGTGGCCTATTTCTCCCATTTTACATGGAAGGAAGCTGAAGCACAGAGAAGTTAAGCAACTTGCCCAAGTCCCACAGCTAGCAAGTCACCGGCTCAAATGTTGGGCCTTCTGTCATTAGAGCGCGTGCCCTTCCCACCACACCAGCACCACACCAGCAGCGGGTTTCCTTTGTAAGGCTGTATGCTGCCTTTTGCAGACTTTTATGATAATCCTTTTGGAAGCCGGGGCAAGCCCAGGTGACCCCTGCAGACCCAACGCTGGCCTTTGCCTCTCAGCCTGCACCAGCCCAGGCCCCACCCTTTTAGGCTCCTGGAGCCCTTGCTCCCAGGGATGTGAGGCTGTGCAGCCCTCGCCGCCTCCCAAATGTGGATCTTCGGTGCCCAGCCTGCTAAGGGAGGTTCTGTGGCAGCCTCAAACAGAGCCTTGTGGCTTCCCCACTTCTGAAGCCCTGGCTTCCCTCCCAGGGCCATTTATATCCCAGGCCCCATCATCATTCCACCCACTTGAGATCAGGTTCCCACTGCAGAGGCTCTGCGCCCCTAAGCCAGGCCCGGCTGGGGTGCAGCCAGCAGCCCAGAGAGGAGAGGGACAGACTGGTCTTTGGATCCCTGAGTGGTGTGCAAGGAAGGACTTCAGGGCTGCCAAGCACCCTGCAGCTCGGAGCTGGCATTCTCTAGCCGTGAGGGGCTCCGCTGTGCTGGGCATCAGAAACCCTGCAGGGAATGAACAAGATGCAGATCTACCCAGGGTAACTGTCTCAGTAATGGCCCCCAGAGGATACTAGGTCCTGATCTCTGCAGCCTACAGTTTACAAAGAAAAAGGGTCTTTGCAGATGTGATTTTAGTTACGGGTCCTAAGTCCCATCTTTAGAGGAGAGAGAGAGAGATTTGACACAGGCGAGGAACAGGAGATATAAAGACAGGCAGAGAGGGGAAGAGGGAGCCCCAGCCCTAGCCAAGGAATGTTGGCAGCCCCCAAAAGCTGGAAGAGACAAGCAATGAGCTCTGTCCTAGTTCCTCTGGAGGGAGTACTGTCCTGCTGCTGCCTTGATCTTGGACTTCTGGCCTCCAGCACTGTGCGAGAACACACTTCTGTTGTCTAAGCCACCAAATATGTAGTACCTTGTGACACCAGCCCCAGGAGACCCATACACCCAGGAAGCTGGGGGGAACACAGGAATGTGCCTTTTAACCAGTTCCCCAGGGGGAGATTTTTCAGCCCCTGGAGAGCTGTGACTTCTCGCTCTCCATCATTGCGGCTCCTATCCTGTTCAGACTGGGAGACGGGAGCATGTGGGGTGCTTGGATGGGGGTGGCCACGGGCAGAGGAGCCGGGGCTGAGATAAGGGGCAGGCAGGTCCGTGCTGGAGCCTTGTCCCCAGGAGAGTAGAGGGGGACAGGTGGAGGAGGAACCTTCTTCCCCAGGATGGGAGGGGAGGTGAAGTCAGGGCGAAGGTGGAGGGAGGAGACTGTTGTTCCTCGGTATGGTATATCGTATCTGTTCCGCCTATAGGGAGCATGCTAATAGGGCATGCTGGCACTATTAGCAGAAGTCCCCTTCCCACCCAGCACCCCTTGGCCCTTTTCCCATTTGGGGGAGTTTATAGAATCGCCTATTCGTGGGGCTGCCTTTCACACTCAAAGGATTCGTCCTATTGGTACAAAATGTCTTGTTCTGCCCTAAAAGCTTTGAGCCTACCCGTGAGGCCTCTGTTTCACTGTCCCCACGCAGTGTTTAGGCACCCTCAGGATGCTGGAAGTGGTCTTCAGAGGGACCTAGCCCCCAGGCCTCCTCCCCACCCCGGCAATGGTGCATAATGATGAGGGGGCCCAGTCCACACAGAAACAGGGGGCTACCAGGCTGATTTCCCAACACAGGTCTGAAGGCCAAGGGGGGCGGAACCCTTTGGTCTTTTCAGCTCCTAAGGCCTCGGTCTGATCGGATGAGATCCACTGTCCTGATGAAGGATAATCTGCTTTACTCAGAGTCCCCTGATCTAAACGCTAATCTCTTGAAACATACCTTCCCAGCAACCTCCAGACTAGCGTTTGACCACCCGTCTGGGTACTGTGGTCTAGCCAAGTGGACAGATAAAATCAGCCATTAGAAGGTGTATTTACATTCCAGGATGATGGTAAACACCATCACGAACACCAAATACCTTTTTTGACAATGGAGTGGGTGCTTGGGTCAGAACACACTCCCCTGGGGCAGAAAGTGTCTGTTTTCCTAAGATTGCAGGGAGACTGAAGGAGAAGCCTGGCCGGGGGGCAGAACCTGACTCCCAGGATCAAAGCTGCAATCACCAGACACCTGCTGTCCCAGCCTCCCTTGTGGCTTGGCACAGTCTCACGACCTAGGTTCATAAGAGCCTCGTGAGCTCCGGATCCAAATGAGCTCCTCCTTCGCTTCCGTTGTGTCCTGGGCCTCTACGCCCTCTTGCCACTGTCTCACTCCTGGACTCGCTTTCCCCTCTTTACACATAAGAGAACTCACCCTCCCTGGTTTCTGGCTTGAATCCTAATACCGCTCTAGGGTCTGATTACTGAAAACTGTGGTCCAGATACAGCCTGGAAGCTTGTTCATACAAATGTAAAATCTCGGGCCCTGCCCCGGGTCCACTGAATCAAAACCCACATTGTAACAAGGTCCCAGGCAATTCCTGTGCACATTCATGTTCTAGAAGCACTGACCTCACGCACGCCCCTTGGCTTCTCTGACCCCAGGCCCTTCTGCAGGAACCACGCTCGAGGGCAGCGTGACTCTCCTCTGGACAGGAGGGTCATCACTGTAGAAAGCAAGCCACCTCTGACCTCTGCATCTGCTTAGCTCTGGTGCCCGCAAATACAGTGCGATTACAGTTGACTATTGCTATGGAAACCAGCCTTGGATACTGTCTGCTATCAATGTTGCTGCTTTCCCTTCACTCTCTGTATCTCTAGAATTATGAGCATCCTAACCCACAGCCGAACATCTACATTCCTCTCCAGTCTGCGTTAACAAATAACAGAGATGTGAAGTCAAGGCCAGACAATTTATAAAGGAAAGGCATAGCAACTGCAGGGGTTTGCTTTGGTTTAAAGAGTGAAGGCAGGAATGGCGTTCTGCGTAGCCAGGCTTTTCCTCCACCGGTGGAGAGAACACTTGAGTGATGGTGAAAACCAAGCCGGTGGTGCTGACGAGCACAGCTGCCACCTGTGGAACGGGGGCCGGTGACCAGGCCACGTACACCATCCCAGTCAATCCTGGTGATAACCTTCTGTGTTCATTTCCTATGGCTGCTGGTAAAAAAAAAAAAAAAAAAAAAGTTGCCACCAACGTGAAGACTTAAAACAATACGAAAGTATCATCTTACAGTGCAGGAGTCCAGAAGTATGAAATCAGTTTCACTGGCCTAAAGGGAAGGTGTCAGCAGGGCTGGTTCCTTCCGGAGGCTCCAGGGGAGAATCCCTTTGTTTTTTGTATCTTCTGGAAGCACCTGCCTCTCTCAGCTCACAGCCCCTTTCCTGCATTCTTCCAGCTACTTCCTTCTGTCCTCATGTCTCCTACTCTCTCCCTACACCTCCCCTTGTGACTGCATTTAGGGCCCTGGATAATCCAGGTTAATCTTCCCTTCCCAAGATCTTAACTGAATTACAGGGGCAGAGTCTCTTTTGCCATCAGCATTCACAGGTTGCAGGGAATACGACTTGATGTCTTTGGGAGCTGTTATTCAGCCTGCCACAGTGACCCTTCCATGCTGGTGTCCTGGCCACCCCAGCTGCCCTGGAGGGCCAAAATAGGAG
This sequence comes from Lutra lutra, assembly GCF_902655055.1. Classification (NCBI taxonomy): domain Eukaryota; kingdom Metazoa; phylum Chordata; class Mammalia; order Carnivora; family Mustelidae; genus Lutra; species Lutra lutra. The sequence continues at coordinate 129,956,774 of NC_062285.1, forward strand.
ATGATGCCCATGAAAGCCCTTGGTGAGCCGCAAAGGATTTTTCTGCCTCAGGACCTTTGCACAGTCTGTTACTGCTACCTGGAGCATGCGTCTCTCTATACAAACATTCACATGTGGCCCGTTCCTTCACATCTTTGAAGTTTTGTTACCTTCTTAGAGAGGCCATTCCACCACCCTACCTCAACCCCACTTATTCTCTATCCCAGCACCCTGACTCTGACCATGGTATGTGTAATTGCTTTATTACTTGTTGATTTATGTGTTCCTTATCTCTGTCCCTGTTTGACTGTTAGTTCTGTGAGAACAAGGATTTGACAAGTCCTATTCTCAGTCTCCCGCTCCTGGAAGTGTGCCTACAACATGGGTGCTCCCTAACGGATTGTGAGATGAATGAGTGATGTTAACAGATGACATTTCATCAGTTACACACCCATGACCAGGTTTGGCTTTAATTCTTGAGGTACTACCTCTGGGCATGCCTGTGGCTCAGTATTCCCCAGATGCAAACATGACCTCTTTGTGGGAAGGTCCTGTTTTCTAATCTCTCCAAAGCTTTCTGTCCCCATCCCTAGGACCTTTATTTGTATCTTCCCATCTCAGGGCTTCTTCCTAAGCCCCCAGGAAGCCACCTGTCTATACCCTCAAAGAGTTTTAGAGGAAGAAGGAACCAAAAAGACCCAGGGTCGACCACCTATGACCCGCTGTGATTTTGTGAATAAAGTTTTCTTGGAACACGGCAAGGTTCTTTCCTGTACGTATTCTCTGGGACTGCTTTCCCACTATCACGGCAGAGGTCAGTAGTTGAGTGAGAGACTAGACGGCCCATGAAACCTATAATATTTACTATCCTGCCCTTTACAGAATAGGTTTGCTGACCCCTGAAACAGACCATCTGATCCACGACCAGAGTCCTACTGTGAGCTCTTGGCAGGTTCAAGACTAGAATCCAGTTCCGCAGAGTCCTAAACATACCATAGCATCCTCCTTATTACCCAGCCCCTCCCCAACCAAACTCCCTTTCAATTCTGAGTGGTCACCATCCCTCACCAGCTTTCCCTTCACTGTTTCAGAGAGACCCCACTCATGTATGTTCTCCATCTCCCAGTGGAATCTGGGCCCATCGAGCTTCCTGAGCTGACTTGCTCTCTTGACTCTGCAAGACGCCCACCTAGACTTTGCTCTTCCTTTCTGGAACCCCTGGTCCCTTCCCTTCTGAAATCCCTGGTTCCCTTCTGGAGCCCCAGAGACCTCCCGTTTGAACACCACAGTAGAGATTTCGACGGCCACTGCCCTGAGAGAGTGGACCGTGTCCCCCTCTCTGTTCACCTCAGGCCATCCAGTTGGGCTTCTCAACCACAGCTTGCTCTGGGATTCACAGAGAACTTTATTTCAAATGCACATGCCCAGGCCCCACCCCGGACTTGTTGAACCAAAACTCTGGGGGTAACCTGAGGCCTTGGGAATTTTCACACACACACACACACACACACACACACACACACACACCCAGGGTTCTGGTCTTGAGCGCAGTCTCAGAACCACTTCACGAAGCCATGGGCTTCCCAAGCGTCCTCTAGGTGTTAGTCACTGAGGACAACTTCAGAACAAAGTCAGTAGCCAGTAGAATATTGTTCCCTTTAAAAATACCTAAGGAAAAGGCCGTCTTTCTCCTTCTGCTTTCTCCCCACTCTCGTTAGCTCAAGGCCCTAGAATTCTTTCCCATCTCCAACGCCTCCCAAAGAAACATCGCCAATAACACTTTCTCCTCTCCTCTGAGTAGACGAGATAAGATTTTTAAATGAGTTGCTGGCAAAGAATTCATGAGCTTATAAACTATTGAAGTCAGGGTGATGAAGAGAAGGCGGCGTTGAAAGGAGAACAGGTACACAGAAATTTCCAGAGGAGGCTTGGAATCCTGGGGCTCGAGGTTTCTTTTTCTGGTGCTCACCAGCTGTCTTGGTTCGGCTGTGGACCTGAAGGCAGCAGGGCCTCGTCCTCTCCTCTTCAGTCTCCCTCAGCTGGCAGCACGCCCTGGGCCTCAGCACCTCAGGAAGAGGCAGCAGCTGAAGGGCGTTGCGTGGGAGAGACACAGCCCCCCAGGGACTGGGAGCTGGGGGCTGTGCTTCAGGGGCACTGGGCAAAGGAAAGGCAGGACAGGGTGGCAGGAGCCGCCTCTGACGAGGAGAGTTCTCCCAGAGAAGAGTTCTCTGAGTGCTCGGGGCTGGTTTCTAGGTGATGGAGACATGGTGACAAAAATAAGTCTTGCTCACCTGAGACAGTAGAATCCAATTCAATTTCAAGTCAGTGTGTGTTTATTGAGTGCCTGATTCAGTTTAGGTGATGGAGAGAATGAGAGAATGAGGACGACAGCCTAAGCAGCAGGCTGACTTGGCCAGAAATTCCCTGGGAGGCTGCCCTACAGGTCCGAGGGGCCAGAAAACTCAATTGCATCCATTTCACCTAGTAGGAAATTGGTAAAACTGAGTCTTGTGAACAAATATTTATTAAGTGCTTCCAGCCTGCCAGGCCTGTCCTGGGGCTGGGGCGGATCAGTGAACCTAGCAGATCCGGGTCCCTGCTCCGATGGACTTTCCATTCTACTGGGGCATCGGCAAGGCCAGCGGGTAAAGCCAGTGGGGTAGGGTCCGCCATGGGTGGGGTCCTCACCAGGAGAAATGTTTAGGGTAAGGTAGGATTTGCACTGTGGTTTGAAGGTTAAGTGGGATGTGGATTTTTAAAGGGCTGTAGGCCTTACAGACGGGGGACTGAGCTGCGTGGCCAGGAATGAAAATGGGGTGCCTGCAAAGGTCTGTGACCAGATCAGCAGGCTCTGCTGGGGTAACAGGTGCATGCTGGTAACAGAGTGCCTGCTGGGAAGTTAGACAAGGGAATGTTGGGATCACATGGGGTTAAGGCACGCGACCTATGTACTCAAACATCTTGGATCCGACTCCCAGGTCTTGTGCTTGCTAACCTTGTGATCCAGACATGCCACTTAACCTCAATAAACTTCATTCTCCTGATCTAGAAAATAGGCATAATCATAAGTAGCTTGTGTGTTGGTCCCAAGCATTTAGAGGAGGTCATGAGTGAGATTAATTGAGATGAATGTAGAAGGTTTATTTAGCTATTGAATATTAACATTGGAGAAACAGCTCACATCCTAGGCAGACCAGAACTCACCGCTAAAAACTTGGTGGGGAGCTTGTGACGGCTGCATACTGTGGGGGGGTTGCTGCTGCCTGGTCAACCCTCCCTTTACCACCCTCGGTCCACCACACAGCAGCCATGCCGGATGGAATGGTGGCACTGGGGTCAAGGTGAAGCAGGAGAGGTACCTAGGACACATTTGCGTGACCTGGCCTCCTTCAGTTTTGCACCAGAGGTACCCCACTTGCCTCACCCTGGCAGCTCTGCTAAATCTTGGAAGTGTTTTTGGTCTACGCAGTGCATTTCTCAACATGTGTTCCTTGGTCTACTTACATCAGTATCCTAGGGGCCCCTTCGTAAAATTATATTCACGGACCTGACACAATCAGCATCTCTGGGGACAAGGTCAGGGGTCAGCATTTCAAACACACACACACACACACACACACACACACACACGGAAGGCCCAGGCCCTCTACCCATACAGGGCTTTAGGACAGAAGTTCTGAGAGCAGCCCCAGACCAGCAGCATCAGCACTGTCCAGGAACTCATGAGAAATGCAGATTCTTGTCCACCTTTCCCATAGACTCAGACCATCTGGGGCTGGGGCCCCGCAATCTGTTTGTTAACAAGCCCTCCTAATTCTGATAAACACTAAATTCATACGCGGGAGGTTTTAAAAACTACCGATATCCAGCCCCATCCTAGATGAATTAAATCGGAATTCCTTCAGAAGCTTCCCCACCAACCCATTAATCCTAATGGAAGGACAGAGTAGATAATGATCACTGGAAGAAACAGGAAGTTGGCACAAATGTATGAGAGTGCAAAGTGTATAGTTGAGCCTTGGGCATTGTCTCAGTTAATTCTTGCAAACAAGCTTTCCCATGCTGTGGTCTCATTAGCCAGTGGAGAACCTGAGGCTCCCAGAGCTTCAGGGTCGTGGCTCGCACCCCCCCCACCTCCCCTCCCCAACTAAAGCAGTTTTGCGGGCCTTGACTGGGCATCCCTGGGGCCTGGATCTCCGGGAGGACTGCCTGTCCACTTGGCCCTGTGCAGCTTTCCCAGATGCTAAAAATTAGCCTGTTGGCAGCCCAGTGCTCAGGCAGAGCAGGGGCTGGAAGAGCTCCACAAAGGGAGCGTGGGGAGACCAGAAGGGAGAGTTGGAGGACACCTTAGGGTTGGGCCCAGAATGGGGAGCCCCAAGGACTCATCACCGCAGGCGTTTGTTGGGGTTTTCACTAAGGCCGGCCCCAGTGCTTGGTGCTTTAAGTGAGCCATCTCCTGTGTGTTCACATGATCTCTGAGGGAGATAACCCTCCCAGGATCGTCACATGGTATCCCAGCTTTGCAGATGAGGAAACCGAGGCCCAAAGACTCTGGAGAGCCTGCCCCGGGGTCACCAGTGGGGTCACCAGTGGGGTCACCAGTGCGATCAGGATGTCTCCGACGGCTTTCCCACCACTCGGGAAATCAGAGGCAGGGTCGCGGAGGGGGTGGGGTGGGGGGGGAGGGGTGAGAGGGTTGGGGAAGAGGGTGTTGGGGGCGCGGGACGGGGGTGGGACCCGCGAGGAGGGGGTGGGGCTGAGCCGGCAGCCCCCGCCACCCGGCCGCCCTAACTCTCTCGGGTTCTCCCGCGCAGGCCCTTCCTCGTGCTGCCGCCGCTGATGGAGTGGATCCGGGTGGCCGTGGCGCACGCCGGCCACCGCCGCAGTTTCTCCATGGACAGCGACGACGTCCGCCAGGCGGCCCGGCTGCTGCTGCCCGGTGTGGACTGCGAGCCGCGCCAGCTCAGGTAGGGCCGGGGCGCAGCGATCAAGGGGCGCCCTCCCCGGGGAGCCAGCCGGCCGAGCGCAGGCAGGGCTCGGGGCTCTGGGCACCCCTCCCCCCGCCCGCCAGCCGGAGCCCCGCCCCGCGCTTGGCGCTCCCGAACCGTGCGGCCCGGCTGATAGTAGTGACAGACCCGGGCTTGACAGGCAGCGGGTCCCCGCACTTGCAGGGACGGGGAAAGACAGGAGCAAGGCTGAGACAGGAGCAAGGCTGCGTGGGAATGTGCGGGTTCTCCGATCGACCAGATAACCGAGTGCTTCTTTCTGTGCACCTCCTTTCTACTCTCATTCTGCTCCCTTCCCTGCCTCCCTCCCTCCTCCTCCCCTCTCTCCGCAAGGAGGATATGCCGGTCCTGCTGTAGTTTCTGACAACACCTTGCAGGGAACAGTTGCTGGCTGGCTAAGAGCAGGTCTCTGCTTTGTCGCCTTCATGGGGTGGCTCTCTTTCCTAGGTCTGTACCCATGTCTCCCCTCCCCCAGGCTAGGAATTCTTCTTGGGTCCCTGAGGGGACCCAAGCACTGGGTCTCGTTTTCACCCAAAGCAAAAGAAATGCAATTGCTCCCTTGGCTGAGTCAAAACCGGTCTAAATACGACAAGCAGGAAGCTGGGGGCTATGTGTGCCTGTGGGTATGCTGTCCTGACTCTGCTGTCTTTCGGGGGTCATGGTCATCATTTCCTTTCTTTATGTCCCAGCTTTGTTAGGATGTAATTGACGTATGACACTTTGGACATTTTAGGTGTACAAGATGTTGATTTGATACATTTAAATATTGCACGACCATACATTTAAATAATGATGACCATCAAAACATTAGCTCACACCTCCCTCCTGTTGTCACACAGTGACCATTTCTTTTTTGTGGGCAGAACATTTAAGACCCACTCTCTTAGCAACTTTCAGGTGTATAGGATACCGTATTTTTAGCTATGATCACCATGCTGCACATGAGATCCCCAGAACTTAAATTCATCTTATAATAGGAAGCGTGTACCCTTGGACCAACATCTCCCCTTGTCCCCACCCCCCCTACTTCTGGCAACCACCATTCTACTCTCCGTTTCTCTGAGCTTGATGTAGATTCCACATAGAAGTGAGAGTACCTGGTGTTTGTCTCTCTCTCTGTCTGCCTTATTTCACTTAGCATAACGCCCTCAGGGGCCATCCACGATGTTGCAAACAGTAGAGTTTCCTTCTTTCTTGTGGCTGAATAATATTCCATTATGCACATACAGTTTTTTTTCACGTCTCCTTTATCCATTCCTCCATGAACAGACACTCAGGTTGTTTCCATATCTTGACTATGGGGACTCATGCTACAGTCGAACATGGAGGCTGCAGGATTTGAAGTCTTATTTTCACTTCCTTTGGAGATAAACCCAGAAGTGGGATTACTGGATCATAGGGTAGTTGTTTGTTTTTTTTTGTTTTTGTTTTTGTTTTTGTTTTTGTTTTTGTTTGAGGAACTTTCATACTGTGTTCTATGGTGGAATGGTGGCTGTGCCAATATACACTTCCACCAGGAGTATGCAAGCGTTCCCTTTTCTCCACATCCTCACCAACCCTTGTTATTTCTTAGCTTTTTGTGGAAAGTTACTCTAACAGGTGTGAGGCCATAGCTCCTGTGGGTTTGATTGGCATTCCTCAGCATCTGGAGTTTCTCAACAGTTTGTGAGGTCTCTGAGTTCCTTGAGTGCCCCTGTCCCTGGCTGTGATACTTCTGACCTGTTTGGGGGTGTGTATCCCTGGGTATGAGGTCTCTGCATTGCTGAGAAGTCTGTGTCACAAGTCTGTTGGCAGGTCTGTGCTCACACGTGGAGCTGTCTGGCAACTTGAGGGTCTGTGTCCCAGGTTTGAAGTCTCCCAGCTCTTTCATGTCGCCTGTGCAGGGTTGGAAGACCCTAGGTTCCTTGCGGGTTGTGCCTCCTACCTAGATTGGTGGTTCTCTCTGAACTCAGAGTAGCCCTCTGAGCTGTTGATAGGCTCTGAATCAGCGTGTGAAGTCTATTGGCTGGTCAGAGTCTTTGTTCTTGAGGGCCCTGAACTGGCTAGCTGTTTCCCAGGATGGGAGGTCTCTGGCTGTTTGGGGGTTTGTATTCTTGGTGTATGGTATTCAAGAGAGTTTTGGGTATGTACCCAAAATAGGTCTGTCCACAAGCCTCCCCTCTGTTTCTGTGTCTGTCTTCAGATTGTGAGGTTCTAGAAGTATTTGGGGAGTCTGTATTCAGAGTATCACATTCTGAACTTGGGTATCTGTGTTCAGTGGAGTGAATCCCTTGAGCCAATTGTAAGTCTGCATTTACAAACTGTGTGGGCATCTCTGGAATATGAGAGCTAGAGAAGTTTGGGCATCTGTGTCCAACGTGTGAGTTGTCTGAGCAGTTAGAGGGCCCTTGTCGCAGAGTTTGAGATCTCCAAGTTGTTAACTGTTTCATGTCTATCTGTTATTGGGGATTTGTGCTGACAAGTGGGGTTTCTGAACTTTTTTGGTGATCTGTATTTCAAGATATGAGTCTAAAATATGTACAGAACTCACAGAACTCAATAACTAAAAACTAAACAATCTGATTATAAAATGGGCAGAGGATCTGAATAGACATTTCCCCAAAGAAGACACGCCAATGGCCAACAAGCACATGAAGAGATGTTCAGCATCACTCGTCATCAAGAAAATGCAAGTCAAAAACACAGAGATCGCCTCATACCTGTCAGAACGACTGTTAGCAAAATGACAAGAAAACAAGTGTTAGTGAGAATGTGGAAAGGGGGAATGCTTTTGCACTGTTGGTGGGAATGCAAACTGGTGCAGCCCCTGTGGAAATTCCTCAAAAAATTAAAAATAGAACTACCATAGATGGAACAGCAGTTCCATCTGAAGAAAACAAACACACTAATTAGAAAAGATACTTGTACCCCTGTGTTTATTGCACATTGTTTACAATGACTACGATATGGACACACCCTGTGTCTATTGATGGATGAATGAATAAAGATGTGGTGTATATATTTTATATGTGTGTGTATATATATATATACACACACACAGTGAAATACTACTTAGTCAGCAAAACCAATGAAATCTTGCCTTTTACAACACAGATAGACCTTGAGGGAATTATGCTAAATGAAATAAGTCAGACAGAGAAAGACAAATACCACATGATTTCACTTATATATGGTATCTTAAAAAATCAAAGCAACAACAACAAAACTTGGAATCATGGATACAAAGAACACATTGGTGGTTGCCAACGGTGTGGGGCATGGGGGAGTGGGCAAAATGGGCGAAGGGGATTAGGAAGTACAGACTTCTAGTTATAAAACAAGTAAGTCGTGGGCACCTGGGTGGCTCAGTTGGTTGGGCGACTGCCTTTGGCTCTGGTCATGGTCCTGGGGTCCTGGGATCAAGTCCCATATCGGGCTCCCTGCTCAGCAGGGAGTCTGCCTCTCCCACTGACCTCTCATGCTCTCTCGCTCTCATTCTCTCTCTCTCTCTCTCTCAAATTAATTAAATCTTTAAAAAAAATAAAATAAGTAAGTCATGAGGATGGGGAATATATTCAGTAATGCTTATTAACTTGTAAGGTGACAGATGGTAACAAGACTTCTGGTGGTGACCATTTCACAATGTATGCAAGTGTCAAATCACGCTATTGGGTACATCTAAAACTAATATAATCCCATACATCAATTATGGCTCGATAAGTAAAAATAAATTTTTAAGACACCTTAGGACAAATGTCTTCAAAGATTTAAGAGGCCTCACACACTAAACATGCTCGAGATATTTCAGACTCAAACTTGGAAACCCACACCCTGGATGAGTTTAGAGACCTCACACCTTGAACCCCAGATGCCATAGAGGCAAACCTGGAACACAGACCCTCAAAGAGTTTAGAGACTTTACACACTGAACACACACTGTGGAAGACTTCAGACTCACACGTAATCACCATTTTCAAATCCCTTCATCTGGTGCAATCATGTAACCAGACGGCAGAGATTTCCACCCTTCCAGGATTTGATTGGGGTCCGCAAGGAAATGGAGGGTTTGCAGCATAAAACAGAGCCCCCTGAAGGCCCAGAGGTGCCCTTCAGCCAGGGAACACACAGGGGCTGATCTAAGTCATTGCTGGTGTTTATCAAATGCTTGCCATATGTTAGGCTACTTGAAGTGCTTTACACAGATGAATAATAACTAATATTTCCCAAATCTTATGGAAGTGGATACTTTATTGTGCCCACTTGGTAAGGAAACTGAGGCACAGATAAGTTAAATAACACACCCAAGATCATAGAACTAGTAAGTGATGAAGCCAGGCTATGGACCCGGATGGCCCACAGTCCTATCCACTGAGTTGTACTCTCCTTGGGTTTCTGTCCAGGCAGTATAGGCAGGTTCTACCTGCACTGCCGTCCCTCATGCCTTGCCATCTGTAATAACAGCATGTCTTGGGGAGAAGCTAAGGAGCATTTACTGAGCACCTACTATGTGCCAGTGATCGATTACAACAGGAGATTTACATCTTGAATCTGAGCCCAGCTTGAATCTGAGCTGACCTCGAGGCTCCAGCTCTTCTCTTTGCAACAGTCCTGAGTCTGCTGGGTGGCTGGAAACTAAGATGTCTCCTTAACTGTGACTGCTGAGGTTTCCCTGTTTGCCATGCTCTCAGGAGTGTCAAATCACGCTATTGGGTACAGCGTTTCTACATTTTCTTTCCATAGCTTAAAGGTTAGGAGACTGGGCTCCAGAGTCCCATCGTCTAGATCCAAATCAACACCACCACAGTTAATTAGCTGTGTGTCCTTGGGCAAGCTAGTTACCCTCTCTGGACCTCTTGTTTCCCAACCCGTAACATCGCCATTATGAAAGCAGCTGCCCTCAGAGGTTGTTGGTGCAGGCACAAAGTGGGCCCAAGACCATGAGACACCTGCATAGACAAGGCCTGAAAGGAAGAAAGTGCTCACGACATGGTGAGTATTAACTAACATTGCTCCCATGCCTCTACTATCCTTGAAATAACAATGGAGACTTTTAGCTATGCATTACTTTATAATTCTTTTTTTTTTTAATTGCATTTATTTAATTGAGAGAGAGAGAGAGAGAACAAATGGTGGAGGGTGGTGCAAAGGGAACCGGAGAAGCAGACTCCCCATTGAGCAGGGAGCCTGATGCAGGGCTCGATCCCTGGACCCAAGGATCATGCCTTGAAGTGAAGGCGGACACTTAATCAACTGAGCCATACAGGTTCCCCATATTGCTTTATCATTCTTAAAAGCTTTTAAGATTTTCTCACGTGAACCTCAAAAGAGATGCTGTTGTTATCCAGGAAAGTAGTGCCGTTCCAATTTACAGAGGAAGAAATCAAGGCCCAGCAAGACAAGGTAACTCTCCCAGTATGACATAGTTACTAAGTGACAAAGTTAGGAGCCAGATATCAGACCCAGACACCCAGAGATACAACCAATTTTTCTGGTTCCCCAACACTAGACCTAGACTCAGCCTTCTTCGAGGATTCTAGCAACCCTCTTCGAGATGATTCTTTTCCTTCTTGCAATTCTGTACACGAAGCATGAGCTTCCAAGAGCCAGTGTCATTTCCATGCCCCAAGTCCAGCACGGAGCTCTTACTGGCGCACAGGATGTGAGTGAGATGCCCTGGGCAGGCCAGAATGCGCAGGTGCAGAGCTGGGAGACAAAGGAAGGCAGTTCCATTCAGTCCCCAGGCTATTTTTAGTCCTTTAGCTCTCAATTCTTGACTCTTTTGTCTCCAGAACCATGATTGGTGTGTAGAAGACATAATCATTGACTGGCCCAGCTAAGTGTTCAAGTTTGGAAATCCTTTTTGAAGAGAAAAAGAAAATACAGTATTTCATTAGCTTTCCTTAATAGTAAGCGTAAGACTCAGAAATTCCATTAACTAGACTAAATTAAGTACATGAAGGAGGTACCTGTTTAAAAAAAAAAAAGTATTTTTCAGTCTAGGTAACATGCAGACCCATCTATACATCTGTTTTCCCACCTCATTTCATGTGACCTGAAGGAGGAATTGCTGTCTCCAGTCTGCAGAAAGATATCATTCAGATATCCAAAAGATAGGTATTGGACTCCTACTCTGTGCCTGGTACTCAGTCTTCATGGCATGCCATCTCCAACAATTGTACAAGGCAGGCTTGGTTATCCCATTTTACAGATGGGAAGGCTGCGGCTCACTGAGGCTGTGGAAACGGTCTGAGGTCACACAGCTACTGTGAGGCAGGTGCGTTCTAGAATAGAGGACTTGGGGAGTGGAGATAACAACATGGTCTCCTTGTCGCCCTCCCTTCTCCCCTCCCAGACATCATTCTTCCCAGTTTCCAGGTAGGCTCCTCTGTTCTGAGCCCCAAGCGCAGAGGAGGGAGCTCGCCTCTCTCAGTAAACAGCCTTAGAAAGGGACAGGTTCGGGCGCCTGGGTGGCTCAGTGGGTTAAGCCGCTGCCTTCGGCTCAGGTCATGATCTCAGGGTCCTGGGATCGAGGCCCGCATCGGGCTCTCTGCTCAGCAGGGAGCCTGCTTCCCTCTCTCTCTCTCTCTGCCTGCCTCTCCATCTACTTGTGATCTCTCTCTGTCAAATAAATAAATAAAATCTTTAAAAAAAAAAAAAAAAAGAAAGGGACAGGTTCTTGGATGCTCTAACCAATTCAGGAACTTGGGATCTTGGTGTTGGCGGCTAGAGTGTCGTGACGATTAGCACATATAATTACCTACCAGCTGGCCGAGGTGTCCTGGCGGGAGGCAGCCTGGATACCAGCTGGGACAGAGCCACCAGAGTCAAGGATTCTCAGGTCTGCTCCTAGTGCAGTCATTGATTTTCAGAGTGACCTTGGCCAAATGCAGCCAAAGCACTTTTGTCTTTACTCAGCTAATGATAAAGCCTCACCACTGTGATGGGGTTTGTTCAAAAGGAACACCCTTTGATGCCACCGCAGTGTGGAAGCTGACATGGTGACCCATTTGTTCTTCCTTAATTAAAGTATCAGATAGTCTAAACCTGGGACATTCAGCCTTTTCTTTCTTTTCTTTTCCCTCTCCTTAGGGAGGTGGGAGAGGGGGTCCAGACATGATAAAGGAAAAGAACAAATAATACATCCTGGCAGCGTTTCTACATTTTCTTATTAATGATTGGTCTTGAAACATTTTAGAAATACGAAGACTGAATGCTGTTTATTTTCCCATATTTCTAAGAGGCAATTTTTCTGCTCCAGAGTGGAACTGTATTAAAATAATGGTGATAAGGCATGTTCTCAAATCCTAACTTAGCTGATAAACAGCACCTAGCAACAGGATTTGGGGGTTGTCTGAACCTTGAGCTTGCTCCGGGAAATAGTTACTCTTTTTGCAAGGAGCACCAGATTCTGAGCTGTCCCAGAATGGGTAAGTTTGGGAGTGGTATGGTGCAGAGGGTATCAGAATGGGATACCAGGGTCATTTTGTTCTTTTCTTCACCCTTTTGTTGTGTTTATTGAGCACCTACTAGGTGCCAGACCCCACTCTAGATGCTCTCACCTGGGTCTGCTGCTTTGTAACAGGTGACCTTGGACAAGTCACTTCACCCGCCTCATGGGATGAGATTCATTTCCTGTAAAGATGTGGTGACAGCTGCTTCATGGGCTGGGGACCCCCAAAAGGGAGTTGAGTATGAATTTAACGAATCGCACCAGAGCTTGACCTACTTTTAACCCTTTTTGGGTCTCCGGACCACCTTTAGAGGTTAACAGTCATTTGTCTACTTTGGGTCAAAGTGGGTTCGAAGGTGAAGGTTGTGCCCCAAGAGTACCTGTTCTAACATTCTGGTGCCTCCCACCAAGCCCTGTAAAGACAGCTGGAAGTTTGGGTTCGTTTACCAAACACATGTGGGGTGTTGCTGGTCGGTCAGGCCCCATGGGGGCGTAGGGACACCACATCAGGGCCACAGCATCTGGTGGTCACTGAGTCACCAAGGAGACAGACCTCATGCTCTAGGAGATATTGGCCCTCGTTCCTATAAGAGGATCAGCCGGATGAGGAGAGTTCTGACTGTTGGTGTCAGAAGGAGAGATGCTCTCCATCGTCCTCCCTGCATCTGTATGGAGCCAGGCCTTGTTCTGGGCTCAGAGAGGACAGAGACCCCAGGACTGAGGCACCACTAGGGAGACATGGACAATAAATAATAGTACAAATGGGCAAGATGATTTCACGGAGTCTGAGTGCTACAAAGAAAGTGAACTGGTGTGGGGCAGATAGGAATTGAAGAGGTGCTTGGAGAGCATCTTGGGCTCCGGAGGGGAAAGACAGTGTGACAAGGTACACTGGTATCACAGACACGGGATACTGGAGGAAGGGGGGAAGGGATCCGGAGTCACATTCAGGCCAGCATTCCCTTTGGTCACCTCCACATCAACCCCCGAATCCAGACCTAGGGCCTCCCCGTTCTCTCCCTCGGAAGGTCACCTGTGGAGGTGGAGCTCCTGGGCCCTGGCATGGCTCCATCGGCCCTGGAAGGCTCCCTGCCTCTCACAGAGTCAGGAGCCACTCTCTCTTCCTTGGAATGCCCTTGTCCTTGCCCAGCTCCGGAAAATTCCTGCAGCTCGCTGAGGCCTCTTGGTCTGGGTTGGCCGGAGCATAGCCCCAGGACGCCAGCCCCCTCCTCACCACCAGTGGGCATAAAGTCCATGCTGCAGGCCCCAGGGTGACCCCGGCAGAGCCCCTGCCACCCCCACACTGAGGCCCGTGCACTAGTGCCTCCTGGAATTCAGAAAAGCGCTCTCTCGTGATCCCAGGAGAATCGCTGTGGGGCTCCGATGTCCTCCCCTAATGATGTCAGGGACAGGCCTCAAAGCCTGCTCCAGGAGCTGCTGCCGGCCGGCCGGGCTGTCCTGGGCTCAGCAGGTACATATGCAGCACCTACGGTGTCCACCCGGGGGGGAAGGGGGCAGCACAGATGGGGCCTCCAAGTAATTACCGAAAAATGTGGTCACTCTTCTAACATTGGGCAGGCAAGACTGGGCTCCAGGAGCGCTAGATAGGCAGGAGGCAGCCTTTGATGTGCGTGTTGCAGGGTGAACAGAGTGCTGAGGCCGAGACACTGAAAAGAGGAGAGGAAGGGAAGTCAGTCCACACAGAGGGAACCTCGGAACGCCTCCAGGTGGGAGTGTGTGTTGGAGGAAATGAGGAATTCAGACCATGGGAGCATCCCGGGTCTGGGCCGCCTCCTGAGGGCCAGGCCCTGGACCAGGCATGGGATATGGGGCTGAGCTCTACGTGTGGGTGACTTCCACACCGAATTCTGACTCTGTGTGTGGGAGGTGGGAACCATTGCAGACTCTAAAGCTGGGAGAGGACATCAGATTTGTATTTTATTTTATTTTTAAGATTTATTTATTTTAGAGAGAGAGCAAGAGAGAATGCCTTGGGGGAGGGGTAGAGGGAGAGAGAGAGAATCTCAAACAGACACCATGCTGAGTGTGTAACCCAAGGCGGGGCTCCATCTCAGGACCCTAAGATCATGACCTGAGCTGAGATCACGAGTCAGATGCTTAACCCACTGAACCACCCAGGTGCCTCCAGATTTGTATTGGAGAAAGAGGGGCTGGTGGCCGTGTGGACGATGGGCTGAGGCAGGTGGGGGTGGGCCAGGGGTCCAGAAGCTGTTGCAGGAACCCAGGGGAGAGAAGCTATAGCTGGACTGAGCGGGTTGGGGGCAGACACACAGCGAAGGTGGAAGGGGCAGGACTCAGTGACCCCTCCAGGGTGAGGGAATTAAGGGTGTTAGGCGTGACCCTGGCAGCAGGGGAAGGGGGAGTGCTGGGGAGTCAGTGTTTCCTGGGGACAGAGTTTTGGTTTGGGAATATGAAAAAGCTCCTGGGAGAAGCGACCGTGACCATGGCACGACAGTGGAAACATACTCAATGCTACGGAACAACACCTTTAAAATGTTTGAAATGGTAAATTTGTGTTGCATATACTTTACCAGAATATTTTTTTAATGGCCGTGTCACCAAGTGAAAAAGACCACGCAGGACGGTGTATAAGGTGTCATCTTCGTATGACAAATGCACGTATATTTGCCATCTGATTTAGGCTGTCTCTGGATGGGGAGATATGAAACCGCTACCCAGGGTGGTGTCGGTACCTGAGGAGGGGATTGGAAAATAGGGTGTATGGGTTTCCTGTGGCTGCCATGGACAGAATGGCTTAGAACAGTACATGTGATGGTCTCACAGTTCTGGAGGCCAGAAGTCCAAAATCAAGGTGTCGACAGGGCTGTGCTCCTTCCAGATCCTCTGGGGGAGGATCCTTCCTTGCCTCTTCCGGCTTCTAGAAGCCCTTGCTATACCTTGGCCTGTGATAGCATCACCCCAATCTCTGCCTCCTCCTCACGTGGCCTTTCTTCTCTCTGTGTCTCCAACCACATTTTCATCTGCTTATGGGGACACCAGTCCTATTGGATTGCAACCCACCTCTTAACTTGATTACATCCAGAAAGACCCGGTTTCCAAAGTGGCATTCACAGGTAAGGGGGTGGGGACCTAGGATGTCAGCATATCAATGGGGAACTTAATTCAACCCATCCCATGGGGGGAACAGAGATGGGAGGGAAACTCACTTGAATGTTGGATTTTGTAGCATGAAGTACCAATTCCCAATTTTTACAGCATAAAGTCACTCTGGGGTTTCTGTCTTGGGAGAGGGTGTAGCTAGGGATACTTTTAACAAATACGGGGCAAGGACAATGTGGGGTAAGAGTGGGTTCAGTTGTGAAAATGCCGAAGCCAGGGAGAGCTGGCTGTCCACTGAAATGTGAGAGTCTGTGTGTGGCTTTTTCCCCAAACCAGCCTGCCCAGGGGTCAGGTGCACTCCCCGAGCTTCTAATAGGGAGGAAGCAGAGCACAGTGCTTAGCAGTGTAGGCCCTGCAGGCTGACTGCCTGAGTTCCAGTCCTGGCTTGACCACTTACTGTCTGTGTGACCTTAGACAAGTTGCTCACCTCTCTGGGCCTCAGTTTCTGTATCTGCGAAACAGGGAATTGCCTACCTCATAAGGTTGTGGGAAGGATCAGATAAAATAATATCCATTTATGGGGCAGCGCCTGAGTGGCTCAGTTGGTTAAGCATCCAACTCTTGATTTCCGCTCAGGTTATGATCTCAGGGTCGTGAGATCGAGCCCTGAGTCTGGTTCCATGCTTAGTCCAGAGTCTGCCTATTCCTCTCCCTCTCCCCTCTGCCCCTCACCCACTTATGCTCTCTCTTCCTCCCTCTCTCTCTCCAAAATAAGTAAATAAAATCTTTTAAAAAACTAAATATATATTTATTAGGACAACGTGGCCTATAAACCATGTAGCACACCTGTGTCATAGTAAATGCACATTAAAGTGACAAGTGATTATACTTATTCCGCCACTCAGGTCCAAGAAGGTCTGCTTCTCCTTGTTGCCAAAACAATAGCCTCAACTTCCTCCGAGAGAGAGGGAGGAGATGAGTATCTGGACGAGATGTGGTAGGATCCCACCGGAGACATGGTTTTTAGCCCAGACTGAGGCCGGGCGAGTTTCCACCCTCCCCCGCCCCCACTGCTGAGGCAGCCACCCCAGCAGGCAGCAAGAGAAGCAACCTGGCCAGCTAGCTGGGGGCCCCTCTCCCACCCCAGTGACAGGCAAGAGTTTTGAAGGCCATCACTGGCTAGACTACCCCAGTACCCCATGTCCTCAAAGCAGTCACACGCCCATCACCACGGCATTGACCCATGAGTGGGGTCACTAGAGGGAAGAGGTAGCAGACAGAAAGGAGGGTGTGTGTGGACAAAGGTCCATATGGCTCCTAATTGCAAGGACCTTGTCTCAGGTGAGGAAGAAGTTAGGGAAGAGGTTAGGGGCATAGAATATTCCAGAAGAAATGGTCATGCAGCATGGACTGAGACAGCTGGCTTATTTATCTTGTTAGAGCTGGGGCAGAAATCAGATACACCTGAATTCTGGGACCTAGACCTACCACAGAGCCTGGCGCATAGCTGGGTCTAGTAGGTATTTGTAGAAGGAAGGGAGGGAGGGGAGTTGAGTTACTAGGTATGTTGTTGGGACTAAAAGTCAACAGACTAAGACTTTTCCTGGATTAAAGCGGATGCAAAGAGGCTTTATCATGGAGACGTAGGTAGACATGGGAGAGTCAGGTGTCTCGAAGAGAGGTCTCAACTATGGAGGCCTTTGGTGGGGGACGCTGGCAGATGAGTGCCCACCGATGTTTCGGGGGCAGGTGAGAGTGCCCCAGGGGAGGGACTGATGCAGAGGAATCGCCATGACACGAAGGTAGAAAGGCCCTAGGTCGGAGAAGAGCCTGAAGAAAGTGAGGCAGCGGGCGCCAAGGGAACCCAGGCGGAGAGGGACCACCAGAACCCCAGGCTGCGGCCCCCACATCCTGGAAAGAACCACACTGTCTGCAGCAGCACTCTCTACGCCTCGGCGTGGGCGGAAACCATATTGCAGGCGACAGACAGTTTGCTAACACTTGGAATTTGTTCTGAGCTTTCAGAATGCTGAAAGCAAAACAGAAACACATTGGATGCTCGCAGCAACACGGAGAACTACGTCTTCAGTGGCATTCGGGGCTTGCTTCCAAACTGGAGCTTCTGACCAAGCTGGCAGTGTGACGGTCTGTGTCTGCCATTTGGGATTTAGCTTGCAGGGAACAGGGACTTTCCTTTTTTCTTTTTTTGGGTTTCTTTTGTGGGGGGGTCTCCCCTTGAGTTTGTTAAATTTCTACCCAGGGTGCTTATTTACTTTCCTGCCAGCAAATCGCTCAAACTCTAGTTTAAAATATTATTTATAGGGGCACCTGGGTGGTTCAGTGGATTAAGCCTCTGCCTTCGGCTCAGGTCATGGTCTCAGGGTCCTGGGATCGAGCCCTGCATCGGGCTCTCTGCTCAGCGGGAAGTCTGCTTCCTCCTCTCTCTTTCTGCCTGCCTCTCCAACTACTTAAGATCTCTGTCTGTCAAATAAATAAAATCTTTTTAAAAAAATGAATTAAAAAAATAAAATAATATTTATACAGGAACAGCATCTTTCCTTTGCAATCAGTCAGGCAACCAGTATTTTTTACAGAGGTTTGTGCTTGGTACAAAGTACTTAGTACAAAGCCATGACAACAAAGGGGCTCCAGGTAACAAGGAAGGAGCAGGTTCCCTCCTTCCGCATGTCTGTAGTCTTCACAGAGTGCTGTGTGTGCGCGCCATTTTTCCAGAATGAACTTCTCTTTCACCAGCTCATTAAGTTGCTCTACAAAATGTTGAGAACCCCCAGACTCGATGATCTCCAAAGATCTCCTTTCTAGCCCTGAAGATTATTCCATCTTGTGGCCTGACGTTAGATAGGCAGATGGGAATGAGACCTTTACCTGTGGGGGAAACCGAGGCACACAAAAATGGAAAGAAATACGTGGAGCGTCAACTCGTGGCCACTCCTGGATCTTAGCAGATGATAGAGGGAACTAACAATGGAGAACCTGCCTGGGCCAGACACCATCCTGGCTGCCTCTCACACACTGCTCTACTCAGCTCTATGAGACGGCTCTGTTTTCCTTGGCTCACCAAGAACACCAGGTCTCTGGGAGGTTAGGATGTCCCACCATCACATGTAGAATGTGTTGCGTCTTGGATTCGAACCAAGTCTGTCTCTGCCAAAGGGCTATCTCCAGTCAGAGAATCAATATGGGGAAATGTGAAAGTCACTTTGAACGAGGACCCCAGATTCGTCTTGAAAGGCTCAGCTTCCGGCCTTTGTTCCTCTTAGAAATTTGGGTGCACGGCCACGTCTCGCACCAACCCAACAGACTCAGCGCCGACCATTGTCAAAGATCCTTGTGAAGACTTAGCGTGGAAATATTCTGCCAGCTGGCCGAGAAACATACAGGAAGGACTCAACCTCACGAGTCGCCCTGAAATGCTTTCCAAACCACACCCAGGTATGCCTTTCCCACCCATCTGACCAAGCAAAAAAGCTACAGTGTGATGACCCCCGATTTGAGCAAAGATGTAGAACGGTGAGACCGCCTCTGTACCACCATGCAGCCCTCCGAATCCACTTTATTTTTTTTTAAGATTTTATTTATTATTTGACAGATCACAAGTAGTCAGAGAGGCAGGCAGAGGCGGGGGCGGGGTGGGGGAAGCAGGCTCCCCGCTAAGCAGAGCCCAATGCAGGGCTAGATCCCAGGACCCTGGGATCATGATCTGAGCTGAAGACAGAGGCTTTAACCCACTGAGCCACCCAGGTGCACACCCCTAACCCCCGAATCCACTTTCAAGTAAACTTGAAAACGCATTATTCCACTCTTCGATCTGTACCCAAGAGAAACTCTTCCATATGGAAATAAGGAGGCGTATACAAAGATGTTCATTCTGTATTTATAATAGCAAAATAAAAAAGAAAAGAAACAAGCTGTCTGCAAGACAAGGAATGAATAAAGGTTCATTCAATAGAATACCAGACAGCAGGGAAAATAAATGAACCAGATCTACATGTTCTTACACAGCCAAAACCCCAGAAATGTAATACTGTGTACAAAAAGAGAAAAAAAAAAGGCAAATCGAGTCAGGATTTTGTATAGTGTGCTAACATTTACATAATGTTTACCGGCATGCAAAACGGTTTGTGTATTATCAGGAATTGAGTAAAAGTAGTAAATGTATGAAACATGCATAAGAATGATAAACGTCAAAGAGAGGAGAGACGGTGATCTCAGGAAGATAGATGACATGATCGAATCAGGAGGGGTGTTTGGTACTTAATGGTGCTTTGTTTTTTTCCGCTGGGTTGGGTGGTGAGCATATTAGTGTCATTGTATTGCCTTTTCATTTTATGTGTGCCCTAAATTAATTTATTAACAGTAAGAGTTACTTAGCCAGTGTTTGCAACAGCATATTTAGAAGGCCAGTTCTGGGATGTTAACAAGCATGATTTTTTTGAAAGTGGCAAGTAGCCCAATAAATTTGGGGAATACTGGCCTACATAAAAATCAAATAGGGTTTTAAAAAACTCATAGGGCTTTTAACATCCTGGGTTTCTTGTAAGTCCCAAAGAAAAGTTATCCTAGTTAAACACTTGACCAGACAGCAAGGGTTGGCGAGCTAGAGCTATCTGCCTCCTGTTTTTTGTTTTTTGTTTTTAAAGACTTTATTTATTTGTTTGACAGAGATCACAAGTAGGCAGAGCAGCAGGCAGAGAGAGGAAAGGAAGCAGGCTCCCTGCTGAGCAGAGAGCCCGACTCGGGGCTCGATCCCAGGACCCTGGGATCATGACCTGAGCTGAAGGCAGAGGCTTAACCCACTGAGCCGCCCAGGCGCCCCTGCCTCCTGTTTTTATGAATGAAATTTCAATGTAATAAGCAAAATACCCATTTGCTTATTACAGTCTATGGCTGCTTTCATACTTTGCTTTCACATGTGGCAGAGTTGAGCTGCCTTATGGCCCACGAAGAGACCGTATGGCCTTATGGCCATAAGAGACCTTATGGCCCACGAAGCCTAAAATATTTGCTAGTTGGCCTTTTGCAGAAAACATTTGTGCACCCATCGTAGAGCATCTTATGGGACCAGTGTCACTGGGAGTGTCGGAATTGTCCCATCCGAGCTTTGCCCTTCTACCACAGTAACTGGTGTGTGTATTTATGAACTAGTATCTAGGAGACCCCTTGTTCTTTCTAGATTCCTTGGCAGATGGTGTCTGTACTTTTCTCTTTGACTCTCCAGCACCCAAACCAATAGCTGGTAGGTACTTGGTGCTTCCTGTGTTCTTCCCTGAATTGGTTTTCATTTAAAAACCCACTTGTGGAATCAATGGCTTCATTAGGATATAGAGTCCTTAGCTATAACACACCTATAAAATGCCTGTGCTTTGGATTAGACAGGAGTTGGAAATTCTCCCACATGCAACAGTCCAGGCGTGATCAGTCTGGGGCTGTTAGGGCAACACCACGCCAGGGACCCAGGCACCTTCCCTCTTGTTGCTCTGCCTTCCTGTAGGTGAGTCCTTCCTTTGTGTGGCCTGATATGGCGGAGCCCACCCACCAGGACTTCCTTGCTTTAGTGGGAAGAGGGAAAGGAGAAGGATCAAGCAGACCCCAGAGATTGCCCACGTCACTTCCCTTCCTTCGTGTTGATCAGCTCTCAGTCGTGTGGCCACCTCTAATTGCCAGGGAAACCGGGGGAATGTCAGCTTTCTCTGGGCAGCCGTGTGCCCAGCTAAAAATTCAGGTCCGACAACAATACATGGAGGAAATAAAGGACTCTCTGGAGGACAATAATCAGCCTCTGCCAAAAAGGGATACATGAAGGCCTTGCCAAAATTAGGGGTGACTTTTCTCTGAAGGATAGGTCTCATTTTCGACTCTTTTAAAATAAGTCATGATGGGCACCTGGGTGGCTCAGTGGGTTAAAGCCTCTGCCTTTGGCTCAGGTCATGATCCCAGAGTCCTGGGATCGAGCCCCGCATCGGGCTCTCTGCTCCGTGGAGAGCCTGCTTCCTCCTCTCTCTGCCTGCCTCTCTGCCTATTTGTGATCTCTCTGTGTCAAATAAATGAATAAAATGTTTAAAAAATAAATAAATAAGGCGCCTGGGTGGCTCAGTGGGTTAAGCCGCTGCCTTCAGCTCAGGTCATGATCTCGGAGTCCTGGGATCGAGTCCCGCATCGGGCTCTCTGCTCAGCAGGGAGCCTGCTTCCTCCTGTCTCTCTGCCTGCCTCTCTGCCTGCTTGTGATCTCTCTCTGTCAAATAAATAAATAAAAAATCTTTAAAAAAAAAAAATAAATAAATAAATAAATAAATAAATAAAATAAAATAAGATAAAATAAGTCATGATGCCAAAACAAGAGCTGGGTGATGATGCTTTATTAGTGTCTACTCAAAAGAACGTGACAGCACCTTCAGAATGAGCACACTAGTTTCATTCTTCTGAGTGTTTATAGCCCTTGCGTTTGAGAGAGATCTTTTTTCACATATTTGAATGGACCCAAAATTTCTGTTTTGCGGGGAAGCAAACACAGTGGGTTCTGCCACTAACTGGCCATCGGCTCCTGAGGAGGAGGAAGGTTCCAGGCCCCTTGGGATCTCTCACAAGACAGAAAAGATGGGCTGGGAGGAGGACGTGGAATCATACTTTCTTTACCTTCTCTGAAGTTAATGAGCCAGCCCTTCTCTGTACTTCAGTAGCAGCATTACACAGCAACAAGACACTGTTTTTGGACAAGGATTTCTCCTAGGAACTTTACACCATTACATGTCTCATTTGCTGCGATAATACAATTTTTTTTTCTTAAAAAGGTGCACGGAAAAAAAAATG
Source organism: Lutra lutra (assembly GCF_902655055.1). NCBI lineage: Eukaryota > Metazoa > Chordata > Mammalia > Carnivora > Mustelidae > Lutra > Lutra lutra. Next base: position 129,979,097 of record NC_062285.1, read on the forward strand.
TGCATGGAGATCTTGGTGTGACTTACTTTAGCACAAAAGAGTCTCAAAGTGTTCATCTTTTTGCTACCCTAAAGAAAAGAAAAAACTCATCAGCTGGGGGCCTAGAAGCCTACAAAAGGGAATTTGGCTTTTTGGGCAAACGTGTTGAGGAGGAGGTTCTGGGGCCTGGTATCCAAGTCAGGCCTGTCATCCTCTGAATTGTCATTTCACGATTCATTTCTGAAGGCACCATTTTGTGGTCATGCTTACAGAATCCTGTAATGGGGACTTCTTGATCTATATGAGGTGATGCAAAAAAAATGTTATTACCCTCCACCAGGATTTCTCAACCTCAGCCTTTTGGGGCTGGATTATTATTGGGTGGGGAGGGGCTGTGCTGTGCACTGCAGGCTGTCAACAGCATCTGTCTACCTACCAGACACCAGCAGCCCGTCCTTAGCTGTGACCACCCAGGCTGTGTCCAGATTTTTGCCAAGTGCCCCTGGGTGACAGAGGCACCCAGTTTGAGAATCGCTGCTCTACACAAGTCTAAAGGTATCCATAGAGAGACTTGCCAAATGACCTTAGAGGAAGACACGAGTTCTGTTCCTTGATACATCGGGGACCCCTTCCAATTAGTTAACACTTCTGATCTTAGGAAGGTTAGGAGCTGGCCCCAGTGCCCTTGCTCTTGTTCAGCACTGACCTTCTGGGATTCTGCAAGCCAGAGGCGGCTTAGTGGGACTCGTGAGTGCAGGAGGACTTGAAAGAAAGCAAGACACAGGGAGAGGATCTGAGGTGAGGACACCGTGTGTGCAGGAAAGAAAGCAGTAAGGAGACGTGTATGTGGCATGGGCAGCGGGCCTCATTGGCTGAAATGGTGAGAAAGAAGAAATGGTTGGGTGATGAGGAGCTCTTGAGAGGGACAGTTGCAAGAGGGCCTCGAGTTTGAGGCCCGTGCACGGGAATTTATGTTTCTTTGGCCCCTGCCCAGGACGTGGCGTCTAGTAGTGAACTAGGCAGCATCTGAATAGCATCTAGTGAACGTGGAAGACCTTCTGTAGCACAGACAGGCAGTGGGGTAGGGGTAGGGCGGGAGGAGCAGGGCTCCAGCAACAGCCTGCCTGGTTCCAATCTCTGTCCTACCATCTGCTGGCTCTAGGACCTGGGTGAGTTTCTTAGTCTCTCTGGGCTAAGATACAGATAAATTCTGAAAGATGCAGTAAATTCTTCAGGGTTAAAGTAAGGATTCTAAAATATCATATATGTGAATGAGTGTATGTGTGTGTATATATATGTTACATGTATATAGACATGCATACTCTATCACATAATCATTCACAGGTATGTGTAGGATACATTTATATCTGTGTGTGTATATATATGCACAATTAAAATAGTTCCTGGAACACAAGAAATGCTTTGTGAAAAAAAAGAAAAAAGGAATGCTTTATGTGTTTGCTATTATTATTATTATCATTATTATTTAGGAACCAATAAAATATTTTGAGTATGGAAGCACTTAATAAGTGTATCATACATAATAGGTGATCAGAATGAATTAATGAAGGATTCTTTTTATTACTTTTTAAAAATTATTTTTTTATTAACATATAATGTATTATTCGCCCCAAGGGTACAGGTCTGTGAATCATCAGGTTTACACACTTCACAGCACTCACCATAGCACATACCCTCCCCAAAGTCCATAACCCCACCACCCTCTCCCTACCCCCCCTCCCCCCAGCAACCCTCAGTTTGTTTTGTGAGATTAAGAGTCTTTTATGGTTTGTCTCCCTCCCGTAATGAAGAATTCTTAACACATTAGTTCCTTAATATCTCTCTGTGAGTCTAGAACTTACCGCATTCATCCTTCGCTAGTCCAGGGTCCAAACTCAGAGGCCCAGGGACAAGCAAAGAACACACGAGTAGACCCAGCATGATAGAAGACAATAGAGAGGACTCTGCACAGGGGCACCCCACATCAAAGTTATCTGCAGCCTGTTTTCAAACAGTGTGTCAGCCAGCAGCATAGGTCTTAGGACTGCCCTGGCCTAGAGTTTGCCCCTCAGCACCCAAGCCCTGGACATCTCCCTGCTCCCTGAAGTTCTCCTCCAGTCAGACCTCCTGCACCTCACAGCAAGAACAGAACGTGGCTTTCTTCTTTGGCTCTTTGAGAACCACTGAGCTGCTTTGTGATAAAAGTGTCAACCAGCAAATTCTTGGCCTTGTTCCCTCTGCCTCCCCAGGCTGACCTCATCCTGATGCCCAATAAACTGAGAAGCTAGAGCCGGGGATAGCAAGGAGCATCTACAGGCCTGATGCACCCCTCAGGACACCCCCCACCCCCCGCCAAGGCAGCCCGGCAGCCACAAACACGCTGAGAGCACAGTCTTGCTTTTGTCCTGTGGGTCACCAGATCCTTATAAACAAAACCCAGGAAACTACTCTCCTACATACCCTATAGGAAAACATACCCTGCCTTGGACCTGCAGACACTCGTATTCTTATCTGGAGACACAGAAATTAGGAAATGGGAGGAAGCAGCCAAATCTGACCCTTTCATTTCAAGGAAATGTGTATTTCTGTTCTGATGCATTAGGAGAGTAGCCCTAATGGGCAGTTACTTTCTTAGCTCCTGTATAAGTTAGATGAAAAGAGCATCTCCAAGTATGGAGATTTAACTAAAATAGATGTTTATTTCTCCACCATGTAATAGTTCAGCCAGGGCAGGCCGATGGGGCAGCTCTGCTCCACAGGATCCCTTGAAGAGCCCCAACCCTTCCGTCTTGTTGCTCGGTGGCTCCTTGAGAGCAGGTGTCAGCAAACTTGGCCCTTGAGTCAGTCCGGTTTGTTTTTTTAAATAAAATGTTATGGGAGCACAGTCACACCCATTTGTCTATGGCTGTCCTCTAGCCTAAAGCTGAAAATAGTGATGACCTCTCTCACTAAGAAAAAGTTGGCCAATGCTGCCCTAGCGCATTGGGCTCTCCTGTGTGGTCAACGCTGGGACGTAGGCAGGTCTGCTTATCTGCTGGGGAGGGGAAGATGGAACTATTATCCCAGGGCTAGAATATTCTTTTTAAGCAGATGACATAGACAGTGGTGTGCTGGTGAAAGTTCAACAACAGGACAGCAGGAGCCATGGCTTGTGGTGTCTGCCAGCTCCCGTGGTGTAAATGCTTCCACGATGGCTGATTTCAGGCTGGCAAGGAGACGTCGCCAACCCAGAATGGGGAAGATACACAGATACACAGCACTGGCTTTCCCAGCCAGTCCAAGCTGGCTCCCACTCCCCAGCAGGACACGCAGTTTCCTGTGTCCCTTCTGCTCATGTTTGTTGGTGTGAACTTTAGCCAAATGGCTGTCACCAGCCACAAGGGGAAATAGAATTTCTAACTGGACAGCCACAAGCCGTGCCAAAAGTCAAAGAGGGCAGAAGATTCTGTGCCGCTCTAAGGGGAGGGGTGGAGAATGGATGCCAGGAGACAGCACTCCTTGCCACACATCTCTTTCCCAGGATGATCCTCTTGACCATGAACAAGAGTTTGAGTGACGTAAGAGCAAAAACAGAGACACTCAAGGGTTGTGATGGAGGAAAAGGGGAAAAGCTGGTGCCAAGGAAGGAATGGTTCATGAGCACCAGAAAACATAGGATCAATTCAGAGAATGTCCATGAAGGAGGCCCCCAAGAACCTGACTAGCCCCACAGTCCCATTTTACAGAGGAGAAAAACTGAGGTTGTTGGAGGAAATGCGGTTTATCCAAGGTCACACAGCTGATGGGGGGTACAGCCACAACTTAAAACCACATTTATCTGAGCCTTTACCCTGGCCCTGTTCTGCCTTACCAGTTGCTTTCAGAACTGTTTCTTTAAAGGGCGCTGTGTTCCTCTTGCCTGGCCAAGCTGAGACCCGGCCTCAGAATCCTCCACACCACACTCCAGCAGCCGCACGAACGAATCAGAGTTCGTGCCTGACATGAACCCTGTTTTGCATGCCTGGCTGGGGTGTTGTCTCAGAGCCAACACGTTGGCCCTTGTTCCTGAAGAGGTGCTGGGGGCGTTGACCGTCCGTGACGTTTCTGTTGCATTTCAGATGGCTGACCGATGTCCACGTCTTCTAGAAAGTCATAGTCTCTGTCAGCATCACACATCCCACATTCCCTAGGCATGGGTCCCTATTCCAAAAGGCCTCGAGAGTAGCCAGAACAGGTTCATGTGCACAGTCTGCCTTGTTCCCCCACAAAACCCAAACGCATACCTCCTGTTCTCCCCATGTTAGAGATGGGGAGGCGGAAGCCCAAAGAGAATGGGGAGACTTGCCCTGGGTTATGCAGCCAGGAGCTAGGTTGTGTTGGGATATACTTCATCAGTAGTTCTCTCTGCCGCCCTTCAGCGAGCTTCCTGGGGTCCAGATAAATGAAATCAGCATCGTTGTCTCCTCGACATCATACATCTCTCTGGTATCCCACCAAGGAACATGAAAGGCCGGCTATTGGAGTCTCAATTAGGACTTAGAGTTAGGGTTAAGCTTCTTGTTTTTCTCCTGGACCCCTCCGTTTTCCATTATGTGGTCACGACTGCCGCCAACAGCCCGCTTCATGTCCTTCCCCATGCAACCTGGGAGGGCAAGGCCGGGTCCCGCCAGCTCACTGCTGGCCCCAGCTCCTGACCCTGACCTGCCTGCTGCTGGCGCTCAGGGAACGGTACATGGGAATGAATGAATTGTGGCATTTCCCCCAGCCAGGGTAGGATTGGAGGCAGAAGGAGCCAAGTGACTCGAAGGCAAGATAGTTAATTTCACCTGGTTGCTGCTTCCTCATCGGTAAGATGGGGATACGGGAGCCTGCCTTTTGGGGTTCCTGTGAGGGTCGAAGCGGGACATGAACATGGGCTCAGCAGTCAGACCAGCGGGGCTGAATGACAGCTCTACCACCTACGAGCTGGGTGACCTCGGGCAAGTGACAGAAGCTCCGTGCCTCAGTTTCTCCATCTGTAAAATAAAGACAACAGTGGGATTATTTGGAGGATGAGGTGAGCTCTTACATGGGAAATGTCTAGCACTGGGAAGGCTATCTGTAAACGCCATTGTTTGGATTGACTATAGTGTGTTAGGAAAACTGCAAATCTTTACTCTTTCTTTGACTACTGTTAAAAGGGGCAACTAATGTGTCTTGGGAACCATACTATAAGCCAGATCACAGGTCCTGGGCCCAGACACCAGAGGGGGACTGCACCCCCCACCCAGAGTCATCCCCACTGTGGGTAAACACCTCTGTCTGTGCCCCACAATCTCGGGCACTGGCATCTTCCATGAGAGCAGGGCAGAGCGGCTTCACCCCTCCCACAGCCCACCTCCCCCACCCCTGCAGGCTGACCCCTGGCTGCTGCCTCTGGGATGGGCCTGGGAAGCTGCTCTGTCCCAGGCTGCCGGCCTGCTGGTGAGACCAAGGTGGGCAAAAACAACAACACGGAAAGGAAAGTGAGAAGCCTCGGGAACGAGAGCAGAGAGTTCTTGCAAACAAGGCCCCGGTGAGGGCTGGGCTCCACAGCAGCTGGAAAGAGCTGTGGGGGCAAGGAGGGACCTGCCCTAGGACTGAAGAAGTGGGAGTGGGAGGATAGGGAGTGGGGGACTTCCAGATGCCTAGTTAAATCCCAGGAAAGAGGACCTACAATCACAAAATAGTGTGCATATACAAATACAAATAAGTATGCATTCTGTGTGCAGTTATCATCATACACTGTGCTGAGTGGCTCCAAAGCTTTATTTCTTAATCCTCATCACAGATAGAGGCATAAGTCCCAGTGTTACCATCCCTGCTTTGCAGATCGGAAAAGAGAGGCTTAGACGGGTTAGTTTCCCTGCCCAAGGCAGCAAGCATGAAGCACGGGGCAGGGAGGAAGGGGGGTGGTGGTCTGAACTCAGGTCTAAAGCACTAGGTTCTGCCTGCTCTGTGGGAGACAAGCTTTGCTGTCGAACACTCAGACCCATGCCTCAATTTCCTTGTCCAGAGAATGGGCATAATGATAGCAAAGCCTTCAAGGGGAGGTCAGTTGAAGTGGTAGGAATTGGGCGCTCGGTATGGTGGTTGGCACACAGCATACAGTAAGGGCTGGCTTCATTTTTACTGGTGAGGGCAGGTCATGGTTGTGGGGACTGTTTGGGCCTTTGAGGTTCAGATCCCAGAGTCATGCACAGAAGCCCAGGGATTGCCGGCACCTTGCTAAGAACTGGGCTGTACAGAGTGGTTAGTGGGACAGACTCCAGAGCCAGACTGCCTGGGCTTAAATCCCGACTCCTACTTATTAGCTGTGTGACAACGAACAAGTTAATCAATCTCTCTGTGCCCCATTTTTCCCTGTCTGTAAATTTGATAACAATAAAGCCTTCCTCGTGGGGTTATTGTGAGAATTAAACATGTTAACACTTGCCAAAAGTGATAATATGCCTGGTACATGGTAAGAACTTGGATTTGTTAAATCGGTAAGATATGTAAAAATGTTACACGTGAGAAAATGGAATGAGACCGAGTTACCTGTGCAAGGTTAGGCGCACAGCATAAGCAGTTAGTGACAAACCCAGCCTGGCAGGCATCCAAGCCACACCCTTGGAGAGGGGCTTCTAGACTCATCGCTCAGGGAGCCTGGGAACTGCCTGGCACCTTCCAGCATCAGTGGGATCAGGATTGGTCCTGGGGGTAGGAGAGAAAAGAGGGGCTGGGAGCCTGGCTGGGCAGCCCCCAGCATCCTGAGTGGCTCTGCTCTGCCATTTCCTGCTTGTTGAAATGTTCCAGAAACTGTGCTTTCTTCGAGCCTGACCCCATCCCCCTCCCTTTCCAACCTCTGTCATCACTTACAGTTTGCTTGCAAAACCATGCTGAGGCCTGGCAGCTTTTCTGGGGGCCAGGGTCTCCCCACAGGGAAAAGGACTGCCTTTATTCTGGTGGAATTTCTTAGCTGCAGTGTCTCCTTTGGAACCTTAAGAAGCACGATTACTACAGTGTTCTTCAGTCTCCAAGTCTCTGTATTTGGTCCTTCCAAATACAGTGCGTTCTCTCCAGGCTACACCTTGCCTTATGATTTACCATAACGATTATGATATGCAATCGTGAACACTTCATGAGAACTGTGTGCAAAGCTCTGTACCCTGCTAAGCACCGTACGTGGATTGTCTCATTTAACCCACATCCGAAATCCTAGGACGAAGGTGTTCTTACTAAACTCATTTTACAGATGAGAAAGCTGAAAATCAGAGAGGTTAAGGAACCTGCCCCAAGATCACACAGCCGCTGAGTGGCAGAACTGGGAACCAGAGTTCATGCACACAACTCCCATGTATGCTAGCTTTAAAAATGAATATATGATTAAAATGTGTCTGAGGCCTCAGCTGCTTGCCTGTGTCACTGGGAGTTCATCAAGAGATCAGCAGAAGGCATCACACCCCTCCCCAGTGCTACCTCCTTCCCAGGGGAGCAAAGTCAACCCGATCGCTTGCTGTGCTGGGCCCTCCTTGGAAAACATCTTTCTGAAGTCACATTCTTGAAGGGGTAGACAATATCAAGGCAGTCTCTTGGGGCCAGGGCCCTTGAGAAATCAGAAAAATTGACTACTTCCGTAGCTGACCTCTTACTTAAATTGATCAGATTTTTAATGGCGTCATTGAAAGCCACTGGAGGGGGAAACCACAGAGTTGATCCCCTTCTGGTGAAGCCCCAGGGGACCAGCCTCATAGATTTCTGCATAAATTAGTCCCACCCTTCGGGAGATGCACATATTTGCCAGGCCCCAAGGGGACCTATTGGTCTTCCCTGGCAGATCCTTCCAGGCCCTTCCAGAACGAGTAAATGGAGCTCTGAGTCACGTTTACAAGAGTATTGCAGGAATTTCAATGTCACAGAGGTAAATTTTCTAACAAACCAGGTTGAACAGAAGGCTGCATTTTCACAAGCCTTTACGGAAAATGTTTCTTACTTGCTTTAGCTGGTAACATTGAGTAACCACAACCATCACTCACTTTGTACGACTGAGGGATTCTTGAAAAACAGGTGTTTCCCAGGACCTGCTGTAGGGGAAGGGAGGGAAAAGTGGGACAGGATGAGGCCAGAGAGGGAGACAAACCACAGGAGACTCTTAATCTCGGGAAACAAACTGAGGGTTGCTGGAGGGGAGGAGGGTGGGCAGGATGGGGTGGTTGGGTGATGGACATTGGGGGAGGTATGTGCTATGGTGAGTGCTGTGAATTGTGTAAGACTGATGAATCACAGGCCTGTACCCTGGGGCAAATAACACATTATATGTTAATTTAAAAAAAAAAAAAGAAGAAGAAGAAGAAGAAAAGGCAGGTGGTGCAGGGCTTTGCTCTCAGTCAAGATGGAATGCTTCAGACACATAAGAGGCACCACAGGACAGATGTGGTCCTGCCCCAGGCTGAAAACAAACTGTAAGATAGACAGACAGACAGACAGAATGGAATGCAGTAGTCACAGATTGTGAAAAGTGCTAAGAAAGGGGAGGAGGAAATTGGCCAGAGATGGGGTGTGGAAAGGCCAGAAAGGGGGGTACCCTCCTTAGAAGGCCTCCTTTGGACGTGACATTTGGTGGGCGAGAAGGAGCCAGCCCCGCAAAGAGCCAGGAGAGGGAAGAGCGAAAATAAAGTCTGAGAGGCGGGAAAGACGCTGGCCAGTGGAGGGCGGCACCTGCTGAAGGACGTGGGGGTGGGCTCCACCCCTGCAGAGCCTGCGGGCCATGCCCCGGGAGCTGGATTCTAGTCTCAGTACAGGGGAAGGCATGGGAAGGTTTTAAGCAGAGGGACCACACAGTCTTATCTACAATTTAAGCTCACTCTCGTGTGAGAGACTGCTTTGAGCACCTGGGTGGCTCTGTCGGTTGAGTCTCCAACTCTTGATTTCGGCTCAGGTCCTGGTCTCAGGGTCCCGGGATCGAGCCAAGCATCAGGGGCTCCCTGCTCGGTGGGGAGTCTGCTTGTCTCCCTCCTCCCTCTCCCTCTGCCACTCCCCCCACTCATGAGCATGTGCTCTCGCTTTCTCACTCTTTCTATGAAATAAACAAATCTTTAAAAAAGAGAGAGAGAGAGACTGGTTTGGATGGAGAACAGAATGGAAGCAGACGGACCAGTGAGGAGGCCACTGCACTCATCTAGACGAGAGGCCCGTGTTTGGAAGCCATGCTGGAGAGCAGTGGATGGATTTGGAATTGGGGTGACAAAATCACCCAGCTGATGCCATGGCCATGAGCATGGGAGAAGGTTCTGGTCTGAGCATCTGGGAGGACAGGGGTGCCATTCACAGAGGGACAGGATGACTGGGGGACAGGTTTGGAGAGTTGGGGGGGTGGATGTGTTAAGAAAAAGTTGCAAAAAAAAAAAAGAAAGAAAAAGTTGAATTTCAGACACTCTATGTTTGAGGGTCCAGGAGACACCCAGGAGTTGCGCTCAAGAAGGCAGTACTATATGGGCTCGTGCTCACCAGCTCTGTGACGGGGGCAGGTTCCTCAGCTCTAGAAGGGGGCTCCTGAGAGCCCTTGTTGTGGGCTTGTTGTGATGACTGTATGACTTCATATGCGGAAAGAGCTTAGATTTCAATAATAAGAACTCAGTGCACGTTAGCTTCCTATAATAACAATTATTATCATCACCATCTTAGCTACAGTAATTTCCTTGCCATTTCTCTTTGTAATTAAAATCAAGGGCCTCTGTAGCTGGAAAACACTTGAGATGATGTTCTTGGAGTTACTGGCTTATGAGTCTGGGCTCTCAGAGAATATGGGGTGGGGCGTCTGTGTCTCCCTTCTCCTAGCTCCCTATCGTGGTGCCTACACACAGTGGGTGCTCAGTATACATTTCTCCAGTCATGTGGAATTCAACTTGACTCCAGGAAAAAAAAAAATGCTTATTTGAGAGAGTCAGTCAAGCATGGAGGATAGCAGAAGGGACTTAGACATAGACAGGGGAGAGGAAACTGCAAATTCACGAACAATGACAATTTGTAGCATCTTTGCTCTCAAGAAGGAGGCCCTTGATTTCACAAATCAGCCTCTTCCCGGACTAGATAATGGTCTTCTAGAAGAAAAGTTTTCCCTACCTGCCACCCAGTCAAGGTTCCAGACGTGGCCACACAACACATGCAGACCCCAACATTTCCCTCTCCAGAAGCCTCTATTTATGCCCCAGAACCTGGCCCTGTTGTTCTCACCCTCTTTGCTCTGTCCTGTCCATTCGGCCTGGACCTTTTTGGGGGAGGAACTTAGATGCAGCCCATCGCCACACTGGGAATTTCCTCTCTTCCCCTGAAGATGCTGGCTGGGATCCGTGGTCTTTCCTTGCGTTCTTTTCAAATCGTGGCAGGTGGCTCTGCCTGCTCCCAAATTAAAAAAATTTTAATTTCAATTTCAGAATTAAACAGCGAATAGCGTTCTAGTGTACTAGAACTTTTATTTGCTAAATCTGGCAACCCTCACTGTGAGAGTCCCAAATCCAAAGCCCCATGCATCACGCCATATGGCACAAACCCCATCGCATCTTGATGCTGAGACCCAGGGTCCCTCAGTCCTCCCCTGCCCCTCAACCACCTGCGGAGCCCTCCAGCTTCCCTGGCGAGTCCTCCAACAGTGGTGCGTGGTCTTGTCTCCTCTGCCTGCCATGAAAAGGTCTTAATCCTGGAGTTCAGGGTCCTGGCCAGCTGTGGGTTTTCTTGGTCCCTCCCCGTGCTCATACAAATAGGCCCCTGGAGGCCTAACCCCACACCCAGCTCCTGAGGTGTGCCTGCGGACTACACCCCACATCCACACCAAGCTTTCAGACGCCTTGCTCCGGTTTCTAGCCTCATTGCATCCGCGCCCCCTGGTGGCCAGAATCAAACTTACTGCCTACTGTCGAGAACCCTACCATCTCTTACCCTGGGTCCCTAGTTCGGGGTAGCCTTCTGCCCAAGCAGAGATGAATGATGCATCACAAACCAAACCAAGAGTCAAGCACATACACACCCCACCCACTTCCTGAGGCTCCACAAAGGATTCGCCAATCAGGGCTCTCCCCCAGGTCCTAGGCTTACTGATAAAGAGGAACCTTGGTGCCATAAACTTTCTGAAACAGTAGCCCCTCTCCTGTCCTCCAAAGATAAAAAAAGAACGTCGTTCCCTCACAGACTTAACCTCTTCTTATGCCACAAGGTGGCTTAGTTAGAAGCCTCAGTGGAACAAGGAATTCTGAGCACCTGGCTCCTTTCCTCAGTTTCCACCCTCTGAATTAGCAAGGAGAGGGGATGAAAGGGGTCTGGGACAGTGTCTCCTACAGGTTGCTGGCTGCGTGGTCCTGGGCAAGTCCTTTATCTGTATGCTTATCTCCATGGTTAAAAGAGGGGTAATGATAGTCCTTGCCTTTCGGGGTTGTGCGGGGATTGAACAAACGAACTCATGTTGAGAGTTTAGCAGAGCGCCTCACCGGTAGTAAACACTCAGTAAATATTCGCTCCGTCCTGCTTAGCACAGAGGAAGACAGATGAGCCCCAGTTACAAAGGACCAAGGTTCAAGACATCCGAATTTTAACTGGAGCCTAGGAACGGGCCATTGACGTGGAAAATGCGAAGGATCCTTGGTGCTTTCTAGCTCTCCTGGTCCTCCAGGACCAAGTTCCTGGGGAAGCCGCTGCAACCAACTGACCATCTCTCCCTTCCTTAGGGCCGACGACTGCTTTTGTGCTTCTCGGAAGCTGGACGCAGTGGCCATCGAAGCCAAGTTTAAGCAGGACCTGGGTTTCCGGATGCTGAACTGTGGGCGGACGGACCTGGTGAAGCAGGCAGTGTCTCTCCTGGGGCCCGATGGGATCAACACCATGAGCGAACAGGTACAGGGTCCGAGAGTCTGAGCGAACACCCCCCCCCACCCCTCCACCAGGTGCGCAGCCCCATGTCCCAAGATGGCTGCAGCAGCAGGTCCTGGGCACACACAGACCCACACGCACGCGCACACGCACTCCCCCTACTGGTGACTTAGGGTGATTTTTTAAAATTTTATTTTATTTAGTTAGTTTTAGTTTTTAAAATATAAAAATATCCTTATTCATCCTTATAGAAGTTGCACATGATCGTTGCAGCTGAAATGGAAAATAGAGAAAAATAGGCCTATTCCAGAAAGGAAATAATGCCATCACCCAGATAGCCGTCATTTATATTCAGCATGTGTCCTTCAAGTCCTTTTTTCAGCGTGGTTAAAATTAGTTCTCTGCCTGCCTGTTACTGCATCACAGAACAACTCCAGGAGTATTTTTACCAAACGTTGAGATACACAGAAGTCGTTCTGGAGAGCCCTAGGAGGCACCTCAGAGATCAGCAGCTGTCCCCCAGCCCCTTAAACTGAGGGGTGGTGAGAGGCTCATTTGTCTGCCAGTCCAGAGACACCATGTGGTTGAAGATGTCACGGACAGAGAAAACAAACAGCGGTTTTCAATGTGAGCCCCAGATGGAGAGTCACAAGGGACAGATGGAGCTGTTTCTCATACGGACAGCTTCATGCAGCGAGTTCCAGGGAAGGAACAGCAGCTAAGAATTTTCCTAGGCAGCGAGGAGTCCTAACACACACACACACACACACACACACACGCGCGTGTGCACGCACACATACTCTCTTATATTTTTTTAAAACAGGAAATTATAACATCTTGCCTTTCCCAATAATATATATTAAAAGTACTTTGCAGTATCATTAAATATTTTATTAAATCACTTTTTTTTTTATTAAATCACTTTTAATGGCTACATGAAATGGTCATGTTATTTATTCAGTTTACCATCCTTGGTTGTTAAATATTTAGGTTGTTTCTAATTACTTACGTCAATAATGCTGAGTTAAACACACAAGTCTTTGTTCAAATCCCTGATTGTTTCATTAGGGAGGGTTTTTTTAACTGAAGTATAGTTGACACAATGGTTTCAGGAGCACAAAATAATGATTCTACAATCCTGTATGTTATGCTATGTTCATCATTAGGGAAATTCTTAAAAGTAGAAATAGTGGCTCAAACACATCAACCTTTCTAAAGGTTCTCAGTCTCAAATTACCTTCCCAGAGACTTTGTTTCCTTATACACACCCTCCAACAATGTATGTGTTTCCCTATTAATCTTTTACTTACCTTGTGCGAGGATTTCACTGGAGCCTTACTGTCTTCTTTATTTAGAAGAGCTCTTTACATATTAGACATATAACCCTTTGTTATAATATGACAAATATGTCTCAATTTATTGTCTGCCTTTCAATTTGTTTATACTGTTCACAATTTTATATCCTCAACACTAATGATTTTTGTTTGTGATTTCTTCCATTACTTTTACACCTAAAAACAGATCCAATTAGATGTCTTTTGTGGTTTTAAATTTTTTTATCTATATCTCTATCAAACTAGAAATTATTTTGGTGTATGGTGTGAGATAAGGCTCTAATTGGCATGTTTTTCCAAATAGCCACATTTACAGCACTATTTATTGAAAAGTCTGTCCCTTTCTTCTATTGGCTATGGAACTTCAAAATTAGTGGAGTCACAAGCAAATAGGGAATTCCTAAAAGCCATTCCTCATCCTCTTGCCTTTTGCTTGTAAATGATAATGTCAAACCAGACGTCAGTGGTGGAGGATGCTCAGAGGCATCCAATTTCCCTCGACACTGACCGGCAGCTTATATAAAGCAAAGATGACACTTGTTATATTGTGAAGAAGAAAATGTCAAGGAAACAGTGTTTATGAATTAGGTAGTTTGAACTGATGCCGCAGAATCCAGAAAGTTCCTAAGACCCTTAAGTTGAAATGAGCCACTTGTTTTAGCAAACACTCTTAGTTCTACTGTTCCTTAGGACAGATGAAAATACTCCAACTTAAGCAAAAATAATTGCCAAAAAAAAGGGGGGGGGCAATTCATCTGCCCCCACTTTTTGCTTCCATTTTGGTTTTCAAAACATGGAGGATTGTGACCTTGTGAGTCCTAGGGCAACACGTTTATTTTTTTAATGCTGGATTTTGAATACAAGCATAGCCACCTACACGCAGGTGAGAGTTTCCATTTGTTGAGTGACACAGTCACCGTGTAAACCCTCTCCGTTCTCTGGTTTTTAACCCGCTGCAGGGCATGACCCCCCTGATGTACGCCTGTGTCCGTGGGGACGAGGCTATGGTTCAGATGCTGTTGGATGCCGGAGCTGATCTGAATGTCGAGGTGAGGGGGCAGAGCCCTGCAGGGCCCCTCGGCCTGGCCGTCCCCAGAGGGGGGAAATGAACAAGGGGCGGGGGTGCTTTTTCTCCCGAGAGCCACCACTGAGGGTGCTCAGTCCAGCAAAATAGGTCAGACCAGCTGGTGGATTTCCTCCAGCCCAAGGCCCCAGCCCAGCCACGCTCCAAGGGGCTGCGAGCATGTACGTTGCATTTTTAAAACAACCAGCAGAGTTACAGGGAACACCGGCTTTCCTCTGCTTCAGCCAGACTGAGTCTGATTCTTACTGCTGATCCATTCCTTTGGGGATTGGGAGGGAGAGTGCTCTCCTGAGCCATCAGCCCTTTCTGCCTAATACAGAACTCCCCCAGATCTTCCATCCTCCCAACCAAATCCTGATTGGTTCACCTGTTGGCCAAGTGGAAGCCCCAGGTCTTAAAGCCAATTGCAAAGCTTCCTAGAGGCAGTGAGATGTGTATAGTGGAAAGCACACCCCCATGGCTTTAGAATTTGACACTCAGGCTCAAATTCAGAAACTGCGGAGTCTTAGCAACTTGCTTTTTGTGCTTGGGCGGGTGGCGTAACCGTTTGGAGCCCCCGCGTCCCCATCTGCAGCAGGGAGAGCATCATCACACCCATCTCAGTGTGGCTGGAAGAATTAAATACAAAGAGTACCTAGCCTAAGTTTGGGACTCAGTTAATACCGGTCCCCCCCCCCCGCCCGCCCACCAACACACCATGAGGCTTGTAATAGGTGAATTCACGCTTTTTGACCGTGTTCTATCCTGTCTGTCTGGCAGCCAGCTCTTGGCAGCCCCAGAGGCTGGAAAGGTTGGCACGCTGCGATCCCAGCTCAGCAGCCCTATGAAGCCTTGTTAGTTGAGTATCAGACGTTCTCGTAGTCTTACTACAGGGCTTTTTTTTTTTTAATTAGCAATTTTGATATTCCTCTGAGGAAAACAGGCAGTAGACACAGTTTTGCCTCCAGACCATTTTGGATATTACAAGTTTCAAGTTTTGGGGACTTTCTTGCCTGCTACGAATCCCCCAGCACCGTGCAGACCCCTGCAAGGGCTCCTGATCTTTGGGTCCTTGGTGGGCTTCTCTGGTCCTCTCTGGCCCATCCCATGGCTCCCAGCTCAAGGCCTCCCCACACCACCCCCCTGGCAGGTGATTAGTGAATTCAGCTGCTCTGAATGAAACAGGCATCACAGCTAAATGGCCCCAGGGGTGTTCGGGAGAAAAGCCATGTGTAGGCGCCAGTCCTGCAGAACCCCAACCTTCAGCTGCCCTGCTGCCTCTCATTTGGCCTAGGATGTGTTGAGGCCCCATATTGAAAGACTGAGGTCAGATTGCTCACTCACGGTGTGTCCAGGGAAGGGCCTGTGCCCAAGTTTCCAGCAGCATCAGGGTCCTTGTCTCCCAGGAAGCCAGCCAAAGAGTGAAATGAGGACAGGTCAGGTGAGCTGTGACCAGATGGGACTGTCATGCCATCAGATGGATGGTGTCCACCCCTGGCTTGAGAGCTTGAGGCAGAACTCACCTTGCCTGAGGTTTGCTGCTGCTGAGAATTTCCCCTAAAGGTGTGGGTGTCGTGGTCTGGCATCTCACACTCCCCGCCACGCCTTGGCCCTCTGAAGCACCACCCTTCCTTAAGCAGAAAGAGGGGGAAGGCTGGGGAGCTGGCTCATGGTAGCTGCCATCCCAGCTTCTCCAAGGTACCTTAGAGGAGGTCCAAAGCCATCAGTTTAACTCCTTTCAGGTAAGAAGCAAGAAGGAGTCCTTCTGATGCACAGAGGACTTAAAGTCACCAGCCCTCTATCACCAATATTTCCCCAGGCGCTCCCAGGATGCCCTTCTGTACATCTCTAGCCCACGTGCCCAGCCACAGATAGGTCAGATTTGCTAGTCGAAATACTGTCAAGGTCACATTTTGAAAATAACTTCAATTTGTTTATAGGTTGTCAGTACTCCTCATAAATATCCATCCGTCCACCCCGAGACCCGCCATTGGACGGCTCTGACTTTTGCTGTGTTGCATGGACATATTCCTGTAGTTCAGGTATTAATGGATTTCCCTATCCACGTCTGACCTTTAATTTTACCTCCTCCATTATGCAAATCTGTACCTCTCCCGGCATGCACATCCCCTAAGGGATTCATATTGGTTAATTGCAACAAAGTATAGCACATTCATATCATATAAACACAAATATCATATGTAATGATCTATATGGCCTGGCTTTAACCAATATGAAATTATCACAGACCCACACGCAGCCTCACACACACAAGTGGCACACGGACAAAGCTGTTCCTGGTTGCTCGGGGGTGGGGCCTGAGCTGTGATGTTGTAGATTTGCTCATTTTGCTTGTCATAACGTGAACATAAGACTTGACTGGTGTGAGACCTTAGAACTTCCCCTTAGGTGTGACCCTGGTGTTTGTGTAGAGTCTAGTGGTTTCTAACCAGTGGAAAGAAGCATGCCCAAGTCACCAAGGGAGTTGTTCTAAAGGACACTTCCTGGGACGCTCCTTATTGAGAATCTGATCTCAGAGGTCTAGAGTAGGGCCTTTGCACGGGCCTTCTGAAACAGCCCCCCCCCCCACCCGCAGGTATGGAGAGATTTCCTCATCCAAGGTCCTCTGGGCATTTAAGTTGTATTGCTTGAACTCTTTGGTTGTTGTACAGTTGGTGTTCAAGGATGAGCCATCCAGCACATTCTAGATCTTAAACTTGGTCTTCAGTGCTTCTGAAAAAAAAAAATCAGCATCCAGGTCCATTACCCCTCGTGGCCTCATAGAGCTGAGTTTTGGGTACATCAGGAACACTTGCTTTTATGTCGTCTAAGCCTCTTAGAGGTCTGCAGGGCAGGAAAGAGTGTTCCAGGGACCACTGGGCAATGCTGGAGATCCATAGGAATCTTTTGTTGTTTCCTTGGTCATGGGACTCCTTCAGACAGATCCAAAGTCATGTTCCAGGAGGCGGAGTATAGGACATGTCACGCTGAGAGCTGACTTCTGCCTGTACAATGCTCTGTAGAATGTCATGCCCAGTTCACTCCTGGTAGAGGGATATAGGAAAGAAGGGACCAGGGGGGTGGCCTAGTGGATACAAATGCCTTCCCTTAAAGTGCAGGGGCATCCTCAAGGCTTGAAATCAGGAGGAGGAGCAGCGGCAGCCAAGCAAAGCCAAACAGAAGTCAGGCCACCTCTCCCCTGCGGGTACACAAGGCACAGAAGGCCCTCAGCAGCCCTCTCCCAGCTGTGCCCTCAGGGAGCCCCGGATAAGGAGTAAAGAAGACAGATTGCTTCCCCCTCTTTTTCCAATAGCAGTGTTGAGAACACATTCACTGTGAGCGAGATCCAGCATGGACAGCCTCCATCTCTAAGAAGCCCAGATATCTTTGGGAATGCATAGAACAGGGTAAACTCCTCGAAGCTCACTCTGCCACTTAATTAATTGATCTAGCTGGCCAGGAAACTTGCTCAGCTGTCCTCGGAGCTACCCAGAGTGTTCTAGAAGGGACTCGTGGCCCTGGTTGGCCCAGGTGGTCCCCAAAGTCCTTCGGAACTCAAGATTCTGTGGTTCTAAGAGACCGCACTAATAATTTCCGAGGCTTTGTGTGCCAGACCCAAAAAGGGAGTCTTCCAGCACTCTGGCGCTGTGAACACTGAAGGCAGTGCTTCTAGAAACTTGAACGTACATATCAATCCCCTGGCGATCTTGCTGAAATGCAGACTCTCATTCAGTTGGTCGAGGCGGGGCCCGAGAGCCAGCCTTCCCGACAAGCTCCCAGGCGATGCTGATGCTGTTTTCCGCGGACCACACTTGGATAGTCCGAGCTTCTAGGAGATTCCAGCGGCTGTCCATTCACCGTCTGGCGTCCAGCCACCCTCGCCCTGTGCCCATGGCCCCCGACCCAGAGGGAGGGCAGGAACCCTGGCGTCGCACTGACTTCCATCAGCTTTTCCTCATGCGTCCTCACCGTGCCTGTCCTCAAATGTCTCAGCGGCCCCTCTTCCTCTGCAGCTGCTCCTGGACGCTGGGGCCAAGGTGGAAGGCTCCGTGGAGCACGGCGAGGAGAACTACTCGGAAACCCCCCTGCAGCTGGCTGCTGCTGTAGGTAAGAGCCACCAAGTCTCGTCCCCGCCAAGGGTCTGCGCCACCTTGGCCCTCAGTGTGTCTGTGACTGTATCTCTGCTTGATTCGCTTATAAAACCCCCTTCTCTGGGCTTGCAGGAAATTTTGAGCTGGTTAGTTTGCTGTTGGAGCGTGGTGCGGATCCCCTGATAGGAACCATGTACAGGAATGGAATTTCCACCACCCCCCAGGGGGATATGAACTCTTTCAGCCAGGCTGCAGCCCACGGACACAGGTAGGCTAGGACGGGCCAAAGCCACAAGGTCCCAAGCGGTGCTTGTTAAAAATGCAGATTCCCAGGCCTACCCCAGACCCACTACATCTCTGGATGTGGGGCCCAGAGGCAGGCCAGACCCCAGGCCTGGCCAGAGTGAGCTTAACCACCAGCTTCCTGCTCAGAGCCAACTCCACGCAGCGCACATCCACTCAGATGGCCTTGTTTTGTCCTTTCCCAATCAGCTTTCACCTCACAGAAACTCTCCCCTTGGCCAGTGTTGGTCCGAGCCCATCACCTCAGCTGCCAGGAAGGGACAAGAATCCATTTTAAAAAGAAGAAAATCCCCACACGTTTGGTTACTCCTTGTCTACATTTCCTTCAGGGTTTCCCCCATCCTGTTTTATTCCACAGAACCCAAATAAAGCAAACTCACTGTGGGGCCCTGTGCAGGCTGACGGTTAAAAGGGCACAGTTCTAGAACTTTCCAGATACTTGAGGAAAGCACTTAGCTCCAGAATGCCCTCAAGGAAACAAAGCCAGTCATGCCCCACTATCTCCTTCATCCTTAAAACATAAGCACCCATGGTCAGGCCTCTGAAACCACCCCCCCAGCCCCCACCCCAGAGTCGTTCCCATCATTCCATTGTCTCCCATGAGCGGTCCCCACATCCCACACCCCGTCCCTGCCCCAGCAAAGCCCTACCATCTCTGAGTGTCTTCCTCTCTGGGTTTATGATTGACAGGAATGTGTTCCGCAAACTGCTCGCTCAGCCAGAAAAGGAGAAGAGTGATATCCTGTCCCTGGAGGAGATTCTGGCTGAGGGGACTGACCTGGCGGAGACAGCCCCGCCTCCCCTGTGTGCCAGCCGCAACAGCAAGGCCAAACTGAGAGCCCTGAGGGAGGCCATGTATCACAGCGCTGAGCATGGCTACGTGGATGTCACAATTGATATCAGGAGCATAGGTCAGTCTGGGCGCCCTCCACTGCTGGCCACAGCACCCCTGCCCAGCCCTAGCTCACTGACACGCACACGCGCATGCACACACCTGTGCACACACACACACACACACCATGGGGCCAGGGAGCTTCTCATGTGCTGGTTGGAGCACAACCAGGCTAAAACACCCACACGATCCCCAAAGGCCCGTCCAACCCCAGGTCATTTTCTCATGATTCCCAAACTCCGGACCCTGAGAACTGAGGAATCGGAATCACCTGGGAGCTTGTCCGAATACAGATTGCCAGGCCCTACAACCAGAGGCTCTGCTGTCGAGGGTCTGGATGGATAAAGGCCGGAAATCTTTATGTTTAACAATCATCCCAGGTGGTTCCCAGTGGTTGGTAAATCACTGCCTTAGAGAACCAGGTCCATGAAGCAGCGGCCAGGTGACCGGCCAGGAAGGCCTGAGCTCTGGGCGCAAAGCCTCCCTGGGAGAAAGCAAGGCAGGGGTGGCTCCTCCTGAGTGAGCTAGCTCGGATCCAGCCCCTCCGTGTGTCCAGGGACTGGGCCAGCCCTGCCCTCCCCGTCTGGGCCCAGCAGGGGCCTTCAACTGAACCAGTGTGGCAGGTGGAGGTGTGCAGAGGGCCTGAGGAAAGCCCCCCCCCCCACCCGCCGCCGTTCTGGACGTGGGCCTCTCCCTTAGAGTGACTGTTTAGTACATGGGACATGGATGCCACTGCCCTGAGAGCCTCTTTAGCAGGACGATGACGCTCTGGACTCCAAATGGCCCGCTCTTGAGAAGCAGTAGGGAGACGTGCTCTTCCTTGGTGCCCCGCAGCTGCCCGAGCGGTTTCCGTTCCAGGAGGGAGGGCTGATGAAGCACCCACAGATGGCAAAGCTGTTTCTCGTGCAGAGCAGCAGCAGGCAGGGGTATCCTCCCGGGTCTCTCTCTGACATCCCATGTCTGTCCTGGAGGGAGCAGTAGAGGGTCAAGTCCACCGATAAGTGTCACCAGCTCTGAGCTCATCTGGGCCCGATGTGCTGTCTCATCCTGGGCAAGACCCTCCCTCCCTGAGCTTCCGTTCCCCCGCCCCCCAGAAGGCAGAAGGGGTAGAGGTAGACGGAGTCAGGACCCAGAAGTAGGGAGAAGGTGTAAGCAGCACGTGACAAGTCCATGTTCTACATGACGGTTAGATCTGGTAAAATGCAGCTCCTAATACCGTGGACGGCGTGCGCAGCTGGACACCCAGAGCTAAGGGACCTGAATTATGAGCTTCAATTTCAACATCCACAAGTCTTCAGGGAAAAAAGCAACACTGGCGCTGTTCACCCCACGTCGGGGTCTTGTCTTGGTCTCGTCATTTGGTGCTGTCCTGGGGAAAGGCCCGCTTGCAGATAAAAACACACCTTCTGTTGTGGTTGTTTTCTGTCTTGTCCTCTCCTCCCCTCCGTGCCCTCCCCTTCCCCTCCCAGGGGTCCCATGGACACTGCACACGTGGCTGGAGTCTTTGCGGATCGCCTTCCAGCAGCACCGCAGGCCTCTCATCCAGTGCCTGCTGAAGGAGTTCAAGACCATTCAGGAGGAAGAGTACACAGAGGAGCTCGTTACCCAAGGCCTGCCCCTGATGTTTGAGATCTTGAAAGCGAGCAAGGTAGGAGAAGGTTAACGCTCTTGCGGTCGGTCGGTGGCAGAGAACAAGGTGGGAGGTTCACGACCTCGCCAGTCCCTTGGCCTGGTCCTGCCCTTTGGGTAGGAATCCCGCGGTCATGGCCACTGGTGGCATGAGCACCCAGCTGCTCCAGCTACTTGTGCCGTCGTTTGGGCACACAGGACACAGTAGAGAGATACCTTCTAACTCAGGGAATTTACGCAAAAGCTGGATGCTTTCACATGTGGCCCAAGGCCATCTGAGTTTATGAAACAGTGTACAGTGGGTGGCACGGGCTCTGAGAGGTGTGAGTCGGTCAGGGAAGGTGTCAACGGAGGTGCAGAGACATCAGCAGGCCTGGACGGGCAGATGGGAATTCAACGGGAAGAGGGAAATGGTACAGCTCCTTGAGTCAACGGGATACGGGCCCTGCCGAGAATCCTGCAAAGCCAGGCCCTAGAGAAAGCTTTTCGGGTACAGAGGATCGGAAGAGTGTCACCCCTTCCTCAGGGGCCTCCTAATTCCTGCAACAGGGAAATGCTACAACCCCATTAAAACATCAGTCCAGCCCTTAGGCCATGATGAGATCAATTCTTAAAAATGTCTTTGGGGTCACTTGTTTGGCGCTACCACATAGATGTCTGGTCCTAGCCAGCAGGCCTGTGGGTTTACTGTGTGTGTCACTGGAGAGCTTTGAGGACAGATAGCAGAGATGGGCCCATCCCCTAGCCATCCACTGGGGTAGAGAGCCAAGAGCAGTGGGAGATTGTGACCACTGCCCCACCACCGAGGCCACGGAAGCACCAGGTGTGGCCAGTCTGCCTGAGACACTCTGAAGAGTTTGTCAGTTTCCACACACCCTGGAGCTTCTGAGTAGGCCCCAAGGGCCTGTATAGCACAGCGGTTCAGAGCGTGGACTCTGGAGCCAGACTACGGGGATTCAAGCCTCGCTATGCCACTTCCCAGCCTTGTGACCCCACTCAAGTTACTTAACTTCCAGCTGCCTCAGTGTCCCTCCCTGATAATAATATATTATTATATATTAATTATAATTAATAATAATTGTCATTATTATTAATTATTATTCAATAATAATAATAATATTAACCTCTTAGGGTGGTTGTGAAGATAACAAGAGTAAGCGCCCTTCAAACTGTCCCTGCAACTTAGCGCGGGCTTTGCAAGTGACTCTGCCATAAAGACAGCCTCACCAGAAGAGGTGTCACTGTTTCCCAGAGGGAGCTCTGTAGAAACCATCCCCTCAAAATATTTAACACCCCACTATAGCTCACTTACCAACCAGCCACAAATACTGACCTGAGAACAGGCTAGACTCTTGGCCATGAGCTCTTTCTGCAGGCTAACATTTGGTTACTCCAATTTCTCTCCTGCAGAGCCTCGAATACTCTAATTCACAAAGGCAATCGGGTGTTTCCCAAACTCATTTGACCTTGGAACCCTTTTATAATGAACTGTCTCAAGACACAAATGAGGATTTTTTTAAGCTAAAATATATATTTTATATTTACTATAGAAGATTATATATATTTATAAATGTCTTATAGTAAATAATGTATACTTACTATAGAAAAATATACATATTATATATATTATGTATTTACTATATACTATGTAAGTATATTATAAGGATTAACTCAATCTTCACAAACAACCTTGGAAGGAGGTAATGTTCTTATTTGCATTTAACAGGTGGGTAACTGAGGCACAGAGCAGGTGATCACTTGCCCAAGGTCACACAGTTAAGTGGCAGAGCTGGGCTTGAACCCAGGCAGCCTGTCTCTAGAACCAGCCTCTTACCCCTTTGCTCCGGAACACACTTTCTAGAACTCTGAGGTTCCCTCTAAGACAGTGAGGCCCCTGAAGTCTCAGGAGGAATGGGTGTCTGAACCTAAAGGGCAGCATGGGTTCCCCTTGCCAGGCTGGGCCGACAGGCTGTCCAAAGAGTGAGAGGGGCACAGGGAGCTCCTTTCTCGGGATGGCAGCGTTGGCCCAGCAGCAAAGTGGCAGCAACGCGGCCCGTCTGCTCTTTGAGCCTCGGAGCACCTGGCCTGGGGTCCAGAGCAGCTCTCATGAGATATTCTCATCAGCAGCCTAGCCTCAGTCCGGAGTCTCAGGGCCCCCTGTGGGCGGGATTTGCACCTAATGGAAGCCCCACCAGGACCCAAAGTGGGAGCAGGAGTGCCAGCCCTTGCATAACAAGCCACAGTGATTCCACAGAGAGCAAAACCTGATGGAAGCATTCAAAACCAAACCCTCCCTGCCCCTCACTCTTCAGCCCTCCAACTTTGAATGAATGAATGAATGAATGAATGAATGAAGTGCACTTTCACCTTAGCAATTACCTAAGAAGCCACTTCAGTGGAAAACATTCCTAAATCTGTTCCCAGGGCTAGAGGTTTGGGGTTTTTTTTGTTTGTTTGTTTTGTTTTTCTTAAGATTTTTTTTTTTTTTTAATTTGACAGAGACACAGCAAGAGAAGGAACACAAGCAGGGGGAGTGGGAGAGGGAGAAGCAGGCTTCCCACCAAGCAGAGAGCCCGATGTGAGGCTTGATCTCAGGACCCCAGGATCATGACCTGACCCAAAGGCAGATGCTTAACGACTGAGCCCCCTAGGCGCCCCAGAGTTAGAGGTTGTAACTTGCTTTTGGTTTCTTGGTCTTTGTTTGTTCCATTTTTAGGCTATAGTAGGAATTCCAGAAATTATTGAGGCATCCTGTATATTAAGTAAACCTAATCCATAGGTTTTAAAGTAAGTTAAAGTAAGTTGGAGTTTTGGAGTGTGACATACATACAGAAAAGTGCTCAGATCATAACTATAGATCCTAACAAGTTTTCACGTTAGTGAAATAGACCTGTGTGGTCAGCACCTAACCCAAGAAAGAGAACATTACTACACCCTAGCAGACCCCTTATGCCCCACTCAGCTACTACCCCCTAAAGGACAGCCGATGGCTGGGGCCCGGGGCTGTGAGGAAGAAGGGAGGAGCCTTTGCCAGGAGATGTGGACCAGAGCCTGCTCCCCATCAGCCATAGTGATCTTCAAGGGTGGAGGGACCCAGGGATGAGGCAGGAGCAACAAATTGTCAGGAGCAGGCCACTTGGTAAAGATGGTGCACTCAGAAGAGTTGGATTTGCTCTTATAGGGGTTTAGTGGCAATCCCTACTGGTGAAGTGGGGTATTACACATTATGTATATTGGCAGTAGGAGGAAAGAGGTGATAGATTTCCCATGGCTATGGTGTGAAGCCAAGCATTCCCAGAGCGTGAGTGATATCCTTACGGTCAAAAGAAGACTGGAGAAAGATGGGGACAGAGAAATCCAAAGAGTTGAGATAGCTCTACAAAGCTTGCCCTCCCCTGCGTCCTATTGGAGGATGATGGTAGCCACACATCACACAACCAGCCGGCATTGTTCCTTCTCCTTCCATTAAAGGAGTCCTGTTCACATCACGTCTGTCGTTCTGTGTGGACAGGTATCTGGTTTTATCAGATGGATAAGAAATAGTGGATAAGGAGATAGACATCCCAGAAATAAATTCACTTTCTGGTCAACTCACAGAAATACAGCTGTCCTATAAAGTAAAAGCATATGCCTTCCCATCTTTGCCTTGTGCTCATTCGTACATTACTTGAAATCTGGTTGCAGGTGTGTGTATGTTGGTTTTTTTTTTTCCCCCTCTTCTAAATTTTACCTTCAAAGGAATTCAGCGTCTCTAGATTTTCCAGGAACAGAAAAATACAGCCATTTCTTAATATACATCTGTTTAAAGAAAGTTCCTGGTCCATTTCCCCCACACGTAACTCCCCAGGCCATTGATTCATTCCACAGTCACCAGGTCTGACTATGCCGCAGTGGTGATGGGACAGACACATTCTTTCTCCTCCTGGAGCTTGCTCTGTCCAGGGGAGGGGCAGACACCTGGTAAGCAAGGAGATGGGTCAGCAAAAGAGAGTGAGAGCTTGATACATGCTAGAAAAAAACAACAACAACAACAACAGTTATACAGTGTCTGCAGGGGGGGTCGTCAGGCAAGGCATAATGTAGACAAGGTGTAAGGAAGGTCTCCCTGAGAAGGTAGCGTTTGAACAACCACCGAAGTGAGGAAAAAGCTCCAGCCATGCAGAGGTCTGGGGGGCAAAAGCATTCCAAGTGGGGAGCTGCGGCTCTTAACAGAAACGTGCTTGGCGTGTTGAGGTGACAGGAAAAAGAGCAAGGTAACTGAGGCAGGGGGACAAATAAGAATCAGAGGAAAAAATCAGATTGCATGGAGTCATTCTCCATGGTGAAAAGTGTGGTGTCCCTCCACACGTGGTGACTAGAACACCGCTGGAGGTTTTAGAGACAAGACCTTATCTGTGGTTTTTTTTTTTTTCTTGTGATTTGTACACGGTTTTATTTTTTCTCAATTTTTAATTGAAACATCTTAGTTTTTTAAACTTTTGATTTTGAGATTATAGATTCACATGCAATTTATATACTACTATATAGCCTTTGCTCGGTTTCCCCTACTGGCAGTATCTTACTAGACTATGGTAAAAACCACAACCACAATATTGATGTGATACAGCCAACACACAGAGAATTTCCATCCCCCTGCAGGATTCCCTCATATTGTACTCTCAGCCAAACCCATTTCCCTTCAGCTGCCACCCCATTCTTACCCCCTGGCAACATCTAATCTGGTCTCCATTTCTCTAATTTTATTTCAAGGATGTAATTTCGGGGGCGCTGGGGTGGCACGGTCAGTTAAGCATCCGACTCTTGGTGTTGGCTCTGGTCATAACCTCAGTGTCATGAGACTGAACCCCACATCGGGCTCCACGCTCAGCCTGGAATTTACTTGAGATTCTCTTTCCTTCTCCCACTGCTCCTCCTGGTCGTGCATTCTCTTTCTCTCTCTCTCAAATAAATAATTTAATCTTTAAAAAAAAAAAAAAAAAGACTAATTTCGGTGGAATCATATGGTATAGGACTTTTTAGATTTTCTCACTCAACACAATTCTCGGAAGATTCTTTGGGTTGTTGGATGTATTCATAGTTTGTTTCTTGTCATTGCTGAGCAGTACCCCGTAGCACAGACATACCACCGTTTGTGTGCCCACTCAACCACCAAAGGTCAAGGACAGCTGAATTGTTTCTAGTTTCAAGCTGTTACAAATATAGCTGTTCTAAACATTCGTGCACAAGGTTTCATCCGAATGTATGTCTTCCTTTCTCTGGGATAAACGTCCAGGAGCGTGATCGCTGGGTTGTATGGCGCTAGCTGTGTGATTTGGGTTTTTTTGTTTGTTTTGTTTTGTTTTTAAAGATTTTGTTTATTTATTTGACAGACAGAGATCACAAGTAAGCAGAGAGGCAGGCAGGCGGCGGGGGCGGGGGGCGGCTGTTATCAGGCCCCCTGCTGAGCAGAGAGCCCGATGTGGGGCTCGATCCCAGAATCCCGGGATCATGACCTGAGCCGAAGGCAGAGGCTTTAACCCACTGAGCCACCCAGGCGCCCCTGTGTGATTCGTTTTTAAAGAAAGTGCTGAACTGTTTTGGAGAGTGGCTGTACCATTTGACATTCCCACCAGCAAAGTAGGAATGAGCCCATTTCTCTACATCCTTGCAGTTTGCCATTACTGCTTTTTTTTTTTATTTTCGCCATTCTGATAGATGTGCAAGTGACATCTCGTGGTTTTAATTTCCATTTCCCTAAATGGCTCGCGATGTTGAACATATTTTCATGTGCTTATTTGCCATCTGTACATCCTCTTCCATGAAATGTCTCTTTGTGTCTTTGCCTGTGTTCTAGTTAACTGGTCTGCTTTTTAGCTGTTGATTTTGAGTGAGACAGGTCTTGTCAGATAGGTGGTCTGCACCTATTTTCTCCCATTCGGTAGGTTTTGTTTTTTTTTTTTTTTTTTAATCCTTTTGACAGGGTCTTTCACAGAGCAAAAGCTTTTAATTTTGAGGAAATCTAATAGATCAGTGTTTTTTTTTTTACGGAGATTAAACTTTGGGCATCAAGTAATAGAACTCCTTGCCTTGCCCTAAATCATGAATATTTCCTCATATTTTTTCCTAGAAATTTTAGTTTTATGTTTTCTACTGAGTCATTTTGCATTCATTTTTGTATGAGGTGTGGGACTTCCATCAAGGTTTTTGATTTTTGTGTGTTTTTGTTGGTTTGCCTATGGATGGTATCTTAGCTTCCCTTGTTGGACAGACTGTCTCTCCTTCACTGAATTACTTTTGCACGTTTGTCAAAAGCGAGTTGGGCATATTCATGTGGGTCTCTTTCTGGGGTCTCCACTCTGCTCTACTGATCTGTGTGTCTGTCCCTCCACCATTAACCATACCATCTTGATTAGTTTTAGCTGTAAAATAAATCTGGAAGTTAGGTAGACTTACTCTTTCCATTTTATTCTTCTTTTTTTTTAAATTTTTTTCTATTCTTCTTTTTAAAAATGATGTTAGCCATGTTCCTTGGCTTTCCATATCAATTTTGGGTTGTTTTTTTTTTTTTTCAATTAAACTCTACCCTCGATGTATGGGTCCAGAATTCACGACCCGAAGATAAAAAGTCACATGTTCTGTTGACTGAGCCAGCCAGGCGCCCCTCCATATAAATTTTAAACTTACTGTATCAAACAACAACCAAATCCTGCGGAAATTTGGATGGGCGTTGCGTTCAACCTCTAGGTCAATGCAGTGAGAATTGACCTCCTTACTATATTAAATCTTTCAGTGTATGAATTGTATTTCTTCATGTACTTAGATTGTCTTTGATTTTTGAGATTTATTTATTTATTTGAGAGAGAGAGAGAGGGAGAGCAGGGAGAGGGGCAGAGGATGAGGCAGAATCCTAAAGCGGACTCCCTGCTGAGCGGGGAACCCAACGCAATGCTCCATCTCATGACCCTGAGACCATGAGCCATGACCTGAGACTTGAGCCGCTGTCAAGAGTCACCACTTAACTGACTGAGCCACCCAGGCGTCCCAATCGCCTTTGATCTCTTTCATCAATACTGTGGGGTTTGCAGCATACAAGTCCTGTTTTGTTAAGATTTATCTAAACGTATTTCTCCCTTTTTTGAGCAATTGTATATATTCTTATTTTTTGTCCATGTGTTCATTGCTAGGACAAAGAAATACAATTGATTTCTCTATGTTTATCTCGTATTCTCCAACCTTGCTGGATTCGTTTATTCTAGGAATTTTTTGTAGATCTACTGGGATTTTCTACTTAGATAATCATGTCATCTGCAAATAAAGATAGTTGTATTTCTTCCTTTTCAATCTGACCCTGAAGATTTCTTTGGGGGAGAGTTTTTTTCAACTATGAATTCAATTTCTTTAATAGCTATACAGCTATTCAGGTGATCTATTTAATATTGGATGCATTGGGGTACTTTTTGGGGAAGGAATTGGTTCATTTCATCTGCGTTGACAGATTTATGTGGGTAGAGTTGTTCGTCGTAATCCCCCTTCTTATCTTCTGATGTCTATAGTCTGTTGTGCTAGCCCTTGTTTCATTCCTGATTTTGTTAATATGTGTTCTTTTTTTTTTCCTTTGACAGTCTTCCTAGAGGTGTGTTTATTTTATTCATCTTTTCAAAGAATTCACTCTGTGTTTCATTATTTTCTCTACTATTTTTCTGTTTTAACCTCCATCGATTGTTGCTCTTACCTTTATTATTTGCTTGCTTTGGGTTTATTTTGCTTTTCTTTTTCCAGGTTCTTGAGTAGGAACTTACTGATTTGAGACTTTTTCTCTTATATATGCATTTTATACCGTATATCCTTCTCCACACTGCTCTGGCTGTGTACCGTAAATTTTGATGTTATTTTCATTTTTTATTCAGTTCAGTGTTATTTTTTATTTCCCCCTGGAACTTCTCTCTCTTTTTTTTTTTTTTTTGACTTATGGATTATTTAGCCATGTGTTGTTTAGTTTCCAAATGTTTGGAGATTTTCTTATTATCTGTTATTGATTTCTAGTTTGACTCCACTGGGGTCAGAGAGTACCTTCTGTATTACTTGATCATTTTAAGTTTTTGAGTTTGGCTTTATGGCCCTACATATGGTCTATCGTGATATCTCCCATGGACACTTGAAAACACTGTTTTCTGCTATGGCCAAGTGGAGTGTTCTATAAGCTTCAGGAAGATTCTGTTGGTTGATGGTGATGTTGAGTCTTCATAGCCTACAGATTCTCTCCCTGTGCTATCAGTTCAGATAGGGGTGTTGAAGTCTCCAACTATAATTGTGGATTTGTCTGTTTCTCCTATCAGTTCTCTCAGAATCACATAGAAGACACATATAAGCTCTATTTTGGGGCGCCTACACATTTAGGACTGCAATATCTTCCTGGTGAATTAACCCTTTTATCATTAAATAATGCTCCTCCCTGCTTCTGTTCATTTTCTTTGCTCTGAAATCCACTTTATCTGATCTTAATATAGCCACTCCTGCTTCTCTTTGATTAGGGTTTACATAAATTTTTTTACCCTCTTACTTTCAACCTGCCTTTTTCATTATATTTAAAGTGATTTCTTCCCCTGGGGCTAATAATACATTATATGTTAATAAAAAACAAAAAATTTTTTAAAAAGTGATTTCTTGTAAACAACATATAGTTGAGCTCTTCATCCATTCTGCCAATCTCTGTCTTTTAATTGGTATATTTAGACCATTTGTATTTTTTGATATTTTAGGGCTTACGTCTGCCATCTTATTTTTTGTTTTCTGTTTGGTTTCTCTGCCTTAGGTTTTCTTTTCCCTGCCTTCCTATGGACTACTTGAACATATTTTTGAATTCCATTTTTATTTGTCTGTAATTTTTTGATAGCTTTTGTATAGTTTCATATCGCTTTTCT
Organism: Lutra lutra; assembly: GCF_902655055.1. Classification (NCBI taxonomy): domain Eukaryota; kingdom Metazoa; phylum Chordata; class Mammalia; order Carnivora; family Mustelidae; genus Lutra; species Lutra lutra. The sequence goes on from NC_062285.1 coordinate 130,009,126, forward strand.
AGTGGTTGCTTGCAGTATTCCATTATATATATGTAACAGCACATTCTACTGGTACCATCTTTTTACTAGTTCAAGTGAAATAAAGAACCTTGCCTCCCTTTATGCCCATTTACCCTCCCCAACTTATGACATAATCGTCTTTAAATATTTCCTCTACCTGCATTTAGAGCCACATCAGACAGTGTTACAATTTTTGCATCAACCATCAAATGTAATTAGGAAACTCAAGAGGAGAAGGCCTATTAGCTTACCCATATTCTTGTTTACCATGTTCTTTCTTCCTTCCTGAGGTTCCAAGCTTACTGTTTTATCCCTTCCTTTCAATTTAGGGAAATTTCTTTAGCCATTCTTCTAGGGGAATTCTCCTGGTGACAAATTCTCTAAGTTTTCCTTCATCTGAGAATGTCTGATTTCCCTTTCATTACTAAAAGATACTGTCATGGGTTATTATTTGCTTGATATTTTCCTTTACATCAACTTATCATCTGTTAAATGCATTTAGAAAGGAAATGTTAAAGTACTACCATAAACAGAAAGTCTGCATCACTTGCCGTGAATAGAGGGGACATATCAAAATACACAAGTGACTATTTAAAAGCACTTTATTGTGTGTTCGATTTCATTTTGTACACAATTCCAGTGACAGATGTGGGACTCTGGCTGACCTCAGGGAACTCTGGTGCCCCTCCCAACTCTTTGGTGCCCTTCCCATACCTTTTCCAGGTGTGTTCGAGCAGAGAGAGGCCCATTGCTCACAGGTCAGCCCGTGACCCACATATCCCACAAGGGAGGGCCCGTCTAGGGACAAACCACTGTTGACGATGGACTGAGGCAGAGAACTCACTGCCGTTGTCCCCCTGAAAGTAACAGTATTCCCAGCATCTCCTGATTTTGAGATGTGGCTTTTTTCACCTTTTAGCATTTCACAATTTGAAATGGGTCTTTGAAAATGGATGTGTATATTTAATGCAGTGAGGTCTTTTCTTTTTTTTTTTTTTTTCTCTCTCCCTAAAAGCTGCCATTAATTGTATGACATTTTAGAATCTAGAAAAAGAGAGATTGGTTTGAATTGTAGGAAATTGCTGTTCGTTTGAGGGGTTACAAAAATGGTCAAATCTCGGCACTTTCCTTTGGTTCAGTCTAATGGTACGCTGTGATCTGATCCTTTTTAGTTCTCCTACCAACCTCAGCAAGCAGATATTTTTAATCCACTTTGGAAGAGGATGCCAAGACCCGGAAAAGCTGAGTAACTTTCCTAAGGTCACAGAGCTAGTGAACAAGGAGCCAGAATTGGGACCCAACCCCATCTGGCCCCACTGCCCCATGTTTTTACCACTGTGTAGAACCCCTGCCTAATTCCCCTAAAAAGGCACTTGGGGATCAATCCCAGCATTCCTTTCTGAAGAAAAGAAAATGTTTTGGTGTCTTCTTAGGAGAGAAATGAGGGTCTGAGGAAGAGAGGAAAGATGTCATCCCCAAATTCACAGGTGCCCCTCTAAGGCATTGCCTTCCAACTGTGGCAATAAGAACTTCACTTCACTCCCCTTTCATTCTATGGAGCCATACAGTTCTGAGTCCTCAAGTCCGAAGTTCACACCATGTGCACACCCAGCATTTTCCATGAGAGATCTGAATGGCTGGTACCTAGCAGCATACCAGTAACCACCGCTAACCAGTTTGCCATGTACTCAGTTCAGCCAGACGCCCACCCATCCCCAGCCCACGCCTTCACCTAAAAGTACTTCTCTTAAATGTACAACTCAGAGGAGAGTATAAGTATCTTCCCAGCACACCTACCCCACCTATCCACGCCTCCGTTCTGCTGCCTTCCAGTTGGAGGCCAGAGTTAACCAAACCCAACAGATACCCCAAACTGACCATCTAATCCAGCAGGTCTCTCCCCACTGGATCTATTAACTGATACTAATTACAGCACCCCTTCTTCTCGGAGGAGCCCTCCTGGAGTTGTGATTCATTTGGGTGCTGGGGAACTAGAGGGAATGAGACCAACAACCCCTCTATCTGGAAGAAAGGTACAGGAAAGGGCACAGAGCAGACACCTCAACAAACCCAGAGGAAGTCAAGGATAGAGTGGGGAGTTTTCTCTTGGGGGGGGGGGGCTGGTGTCTGAAAGAGAGGTGGCCTGAAAGCCTTGAGAAAGATAGCATTTTGGGTCCTGACCTTGGGAGCATCACCATCAACCTTCATATGGTGTCCAGGGCTTAGCAGATGCCCAATAAATAGTCGAAGAAAGAATTACCGCGTGAATGGCTACATTGCTTAGCACATGGCATGATGTTCACATTCATGAGAATTTTAAGGGATACGTGACTAAAGCCCAGGGAATGACCAGTGTCCGCTTTGACCCTTGACTCTTCCTCTTTCCCTTTCTCCTGAACTTCTAATACTTTCATCATAATCATCCTGTTTCCTCAGGGGGTAGGGGGATTTTTTTTGGCCAATAATAGACTTCATTTTTTAGAATGGCTTTAGCTTTACAGAAAAATTGAAAAGACAGCACAGGGTTCCCCACACAACCCCTCACCCACATTCCCTTATTATTAACATCTTACAGTGGCGTGGTACATTTGTTTTAATGAATGAGCCAACATTGAGACATTATTCCATACTTTACTCCTATTTCCTTAGTGTTTGTCTAATGTCTTCTCCTGCTCCAGGATCCCATCCAGAGCACCACATTACTTCTCTTGGCCAAGATCACTTCTCAGATTCGTTTTTTGGTGACCTTGACAAATTTTGAGGAGTCCTAATCAAATATACCATAAAGGATGCCCTCTCATGGAAGAGGAGATGTTTTTATTGCTGTTAGACTGGGGTTGTGGGTTTAGAGCAGAGGACTACAGAGGTCAAGTGCCATTCCCACCATATCAAGGGCACACAGTCTCAACCTAAGTGTTCACTGCCAACGTTGACCTGGATCACCTGGCTGAGGTTGGCACCTGTCAAGTTTCTCACCTGCAGACTTGACTCTTTTCCCCTTTTCCCACCCACCTGTTCTCCTTGGAGTGGAGTCCGTGTGTGCAGCCCTCCCGTAGGAGTGGGCACAGATGCTCCTCCCAGGTAACTTGTCCCTATTTGAGGCTTATCCCCTTGGACCAGACATGGCCAGCCCTTCCCTTTACTTTCCTGGATGACACAACACACACTGAAGTTAGACCACCACCACCACCACCAATCAATCAATCAATGAGCCACCAAAGAAGAACACCGGCTGCTCAGGCCTCTGCCACAGGCCACCAAGTCAAGGAAGTACATCTTCCTTCATTCCGTTACCTGAGGTGGTTAGACACTTGCTTGTTTTTCTGTGGTTTCCATGGAAACCAGACACAGTATCTCGCTTCTCTCCCTGCTTAGGGTCTCACGGAGACCTGAAGTCAAGGTGTCCACGGGGCTATGTTCCTTTCCAGAAGCTGCAGGGAAGAATGCACCTGCAAGCTCGTTTAGGTTTGGGTAGAATTGACTTCCTGGTGGTTGTAAGACTAAGGCCCCACTTCCTTGCTGCCTGCCACTGGGGGTCCCATTTCTCTCGCAGAGTTGTTGCCCGCACTCCCCCACTCAAGCTTGCCATGGGGTCCCTTCCATCTGGAAACCAGCGACAGCACATCAAGTCCTTCTCAGGCTTCAAATCCCTTGATTTCCTTTTCTCCCCCATCCCTTCTGAATCCTCTTCTGCCTCTAATTTTAAGGGCTCCTTGTGATTGCAGTGGGCCTGCCCGGATAATCCAGAATAATATACTTACTTTAAGGTCAATTTAAACCTTAGTTAGTAACCTTAATTACCCTCATGGAGCCCCTTTTGCCCTGTAATGGAACATATTTGTAGGCGTGCTATCTCACAGTATTCTCAGTGCCAGGGATTCAGGGACTACAGTCTCCAGGGGGCCATAGTTGTGCCGAGTGCACAGCAGTTCTCAAACCTTAGTGTGCCTGGGAATTATGGGCAGAGCTCGGTATCATGGATCCTGACTCAGTGGGCCTGGGGTGCTCATCTGCCTTTCTGACAGGCTCCCAGGCCTCTTCGCTGCTGGTGGTCTCTGGAACCCATCTCGAGGCACAGGCTTTAGACCAGGGGAAGCAAATGTACAGCTGTAGCTCAGGTCAAACCCAAGAGAGCCCCAGAATCACCAGGACACTTGTTCAAATCAAGATTGCTGGGCCCCGCCCGCAGTGTTTCTCAGTCAGAAGGTCTGGAATGGGACCAGAGAATCTGCATTTCCAACGACTCCAGGTGATGCTGATGCTGCTGGTCCAGGGACCACACTTTGAGAAACACCACAGGAAGCCATGAGACAGGCGATCGCTTTGTGGATGTTGAGAGGAGCGTTTAACACCTTTTGGTCCTAAGACATCATCTTTGAAAGCAGAATTCCTTTGTCTGATATTGATTGCATCCCTGTAGGCACCTGTGTGGATCACGCCCCAGGCATCGTGGTGTCTTTAATCAAACGGTCAATTCTCTTTTCATGTGTCGAGCTGTATCCTTCTGCTTCGGATGAAACAGATTCAAGAATATCTCAAACCACAGACGTCATCAGTTGCCCCAAACCCATCTTTTAAAAAAAAAAAAACAAAAATAATATTTATTGTGCGTGGTCGTAGAAAATGCAGATAAAACTGAAAAGGGAAAACATCGTGAGCCCACCCAAAGGGGGCAACCCTACTCTTCCAGATGTTTTCTGTACCTGTCAATCTGAGTATATATGTATAGAGGGTTTTATTTCCAAAAATACATGGTACACACTGTGTTGTAACCTACTTTCCTTAATATATTGTAAATGCCTTTCTACCTCACTCCCATTTTCATCCCCTGGTTTCAACCCCCTTCACCCAGTAAAAAGCATCAGATGCCATGATTCGTGGCTTCCCTCCCACGCACCTGCAGATGAAGGCAGATTAATGATCAGCAGCGGGGCCCAGTGGAGAGAGGCGAAAACACGAAGGACACGGGGCAATGAGAAACAGGCTCCTTTGTCTCTGGGCGATCAGAGGCAGCTGTCGCTCTGTACCACAGGACTTATTTCCCCCGTTTATTTGGAGCAAGTGATTCAGCTGAGCATTCCTGGATCCGGATATGCCTCAGCACCAAAATCACATTCCTAAGAAAGCTGAATCAGGAGCATTTGTGTCTGGGTATCGGAGAGCAGTCATGGGATCACAAGGGCTTCCTGCTGCTGCTTTCAGGATAATTCGCTGCTTCTAGCATTACGGAGTATTGATCAAGGTGTGTTTGGGGTAAAAACTTATTTTCCACTCTGAGAGCTGTGAAACTTGCTTTCCGATGGGTGGTAACTGACTGGAGCGAGGGAGAAGGATTTAATTACAAATTAAGCTCTTGCCAGTGAACAGACCAGAAACAGACAACAGACCAACACAGCGAGCAAATGCAGGGCCTGCTGGGCACACTGAGTGTGTGAGGCCTGGTGGAGGGGGCAAAGGGGAGGTGGGGGTTCTTGGAACCTGCCAGAAGTTTCGGGCCCCTCTCGCCTGGGAGGCAGGCATTCCTGCTGACAGCTTGGATGAGGCCGTGCAGGGCCCAGCAGCGTGAACTTTTCTTTCTTTTCTGCAGAACGAGGTCATCAGCCAGCAGCTCTGCGTCATCTTCACCCACTGCTACGGGCCCTACCCCATCCCCAAGCTCACGGAGATCAAGCGCAAGCAGACCTCACGCCTGGGTGAGTGGCATTGTGGTTGGAGGCCACAGAGGTAGCCAAGTCCCCTAGAGAATCTTAGGCGGTGCTGGAGGGCACGGAGGACAGATACAGGAGTCAGGCAGGTAGAGATCGTGGTACCAGTGATCACAGGAAAGCGGAGACTGCACCTTGGAAATGTGGACAAGGAGACTGGCCAATACCTCATCCCTCTAACTGAAGGACTTCGTCCCACAGAGACAGACAGACAGACAGACCCAGAGCCCGTGCACTTCCTGCACAGGTGGTTTCCCCATTCTGAAGGAAGGCTGAGCTGTGCGAGCAGCCCTCCCCCTACCCCCGTCCCCACTCTCACCTCTAAGAAGTCCCCATTCCTCCCTGAGGAGGAACAAGCAGGGGACAGTGACAGGCCAGCAGTGTTCCTCTAATGGAGTCCCTCTGCACGGACCGAGGAGGAGAGGAAACAAGTGCTCCCATACACACACACACACACACACACACACACGGAATGTACTCGAGCTGAGGAGACTGATCACTCTGAGATCCCATCCAAGTAGCAGTAATCCCTGTTTGTTCTGCTTGGACATGGCATGGGGCTGGCCCCAGCCTAGCAGTCCCAGCTTCTGGAATTTTCCAGAAGAACCCTTTCATCGGGCACTGATTTCATTCAGAGGATCCTGGGGCTACCATTAGCTGGCTGATCGGTCTGAAATAAAAAAAGCAAAGCAATGCTTGATTGAAGCCTGATACACGAGGCTTCTGCTGCAAGGGCCTTTCTCCTTGCTGCCTGGGAAATGATAAAATATGAAAGATAAAGAATGCCTTTTCCAGTGAAGGTTGGGGACTTTCCTACTTCCTGTGAACTTTTCCTGTAAAGACTGGGAAGCCTTTGAGAGATGGGAGCATCTGAAAATGCGATTCTTCAACAAAACCATTACGTTTGGAACAGGTGTGCTAGTTAAAATTAGTGAAAAGTCCTGAAGAACTTGCTAATGTAAATGATACCACTTTTTTTTTTTTTTAAGATTTTATTTATTTATTTGACAGAGAGATCACAAGCAGGCAGAGAGGCAGGCAGAGAGAGAGGAGGAAGCAGGCTCCCCGATGAGCAGAGAGCCCGATGCGGGGCTCGATCCCAGGACTCCGAGATCATGACCTGAGCCGAAGGCAGAGGCTTAACCCACTGAGCCACCCAGGCGCCCCAATGATACCACTTTTTGCTAAAACAAAAAAGTTAGTAACCAAGTCAGATCTTGTCTGTTTTCCTTTATGCCCATTGGGTACAATGTACCAAAACCACGAATATTTCTACCTTATAGAAAGCACGTGTTAATTAAAATGTTATCAGGGCAACGCATTGCAAAGACCAATCATATTAACAGACTTCAGAGACTGACATTTCGTTATGCTCCCAGGCCGTAGCAATCCTGTCTGACATCTCGGTGCCTTTACAAGATACCCTCGTTAGAGCCAGCATTTGCAAGGGCCGTTCAATGACACAGCATAAAATCTGCTTTCCTGTAGTTATAGGCGAGGAGGGAACAGTTTTTTCCTCCTGAATTTGCTGAGCTTTCCTTTACCCACAATTAAAAGGGCCTCGTTTTCAAGCCAAGCACTAGAATTTCAGGGGTTAGCACTGAGAGAAGACAGGCAGGCCTGAGAGGCTCAAAGCTCACCGTGTAGGAGAAAAAGGGCAGAATAAAATTATGAGTAAGTGCACGATGGAAAATGTAGGGCTTCCATCTTCAGTAGAGCATTTCCAGCTAGGATGACTGAAAGTTGCCAAACAGTGGCCCTTTAGGGACCTGCTTTAAAGGCTAGATAGTTGTGATTCATGACTAGGGTCCCAGACTAGAATTTCTGAAGAGCCAGGAGGCCATATAAGAAATGAAATGGGTTCCCTGTAAGACAGTAGGGAGTGGTGGGGACTGTAGCCCACTGATGCCTGACTTTTCTTTGACTGCGTTGTCCTCTTGCCCTCCCAGTGAATTCTGGGAGAGAATGGTTGAAAGAACCACAGGTAGGAGACATGAGTAATTTGGGAAACAGGAGTGGGGACTGGTTGGAGGTGGGCAGTGGGAGTGAGAGGGGGTGGTTGCTCCGAAGGAGAACGTCACTCCAAACTTTTAGTGTTTAAAGCAAGTGGAGAAGTGAATTTTAGTCAACTCCGAGGACGTCTCTGGTGGCCTCTTTTCTCTTCATCTGGGTTGTTCAGAAGTGTGTGAGTTTTTTCATAAAATACCTAATGATAGTGGGATTATAAGTGATTTTGACTGTTTTATGCTTTTTTGATACGTTCTAAGTTTAAAGTTTTTTTAATGGGAAGAAGTGAGGTAGCTATATGTAGCGACAGAAATATGAATGGAGGGCCACCTTTTGGGGCCACATGGGGGCTGAGGGGCCACCTCACCTTCGAAGGCTGGAAGAGGAGGGTCAGCCAGGAATCCAAATTCTGGATCTAAGTTACAGCAGGGTCTGGGCAAAGTGGGGCCAGGCCAGGGGTCCAAGGTACTACTGTGGGGGGGGGGGGCAATGACTGGCATCATGGCCCCCAGGAATGCAGGGGACTGGTCTAAACCCTCAGCCTAAACCCAGCCAAAGGAAGCAGCAGGAGTTTCATTTCAGGATAGCGCTTTAAGCCCTGGAGAAGAGCCCAGCAACAAATAGGTCCTCCCACTAAGAAGAGGCCTGATGTTCTCCACAGGCTCCCAGAACCAGACTGTGGAACAAGGGTCACGAGTACTGTGTGTCCGCCATGTTGCTATGTACTTTGCAGAAGTTCATGTAATGCTCACAGAAACTCGGATGTAGATGTACAATGGGTATTACCATTCCCATTACACAGAAGGGGAGACAGAGGCTCAGAAAGGTTAAATAACTTGCCCAAGGTCACACAGCTGAGATTTCTGGCTTCAGAACCCACCCCAGGGGGCATACAGGCGCTGTGAGAGCACAGGTGGGGCATGCTTGGTCCATCTGGGGAGGGGGGGGGGGGTCAGGCAAGGCTTACTAATGGAAGGTGTCTGCACTGATGCTTGAAGACCACATGGGGTGAACGGGGTTTGGAAGGGGATGGAAGAGTGTTCTGAGTAGATGGGACAGCAGGGGAAGGGCCAGAGGGGAGAGTGTTTAGCACTAGTGTGACTCAGCACGCATGCTGGTTGACGGGGATGTGACTGGGGAGAGGCCAGAGAAGGCAACAGAAGCCCCATCACCAGGAGCCTCGTTAGGAAGTTGGGACTTTCTCCTGGGAGCTCTGGGGAGCTATGGAAAGGTTTAGAGCAGAGGAGGGGTGTGATCAGATCTGCCTTTATGAAGGATGCCTGTGGTGAGGTAGACCATCGGGTTGAGGGGCCGAGAGCAGAGGCAGGGACCAACAGAGGCTCCCACCAGTCCCCAGACAAGAGACCGTATGGCCCTGGGGGAGCTGCGGCATTGGGGGTGGAGAGAAATAGGGGAATCGAGAAACACTTAGGAGGAAGAGAAGCCAGTGTTTGTGATAGACTCTGTCTGGCTAAGCCCAGGAGAGGAAGGTGTCCTGTTGCCTTCGAATCCCTGGCTTGGGCGGTAGGTAGATGGTGGTGCCGTTCACGGGACCAGAGGCACCGGGCAAGGCACATTTTGCAGAAAGAATCTTCTTCCCATGAGCTGAGAATGCAGCACATCCTCAGACTCAGAACTTGGATGCAGAAACCCCCAGAAAAGTCATCTTCCATTTAGAGTCCTCTAAAGGTCCTCCCTGGGGCAGCGCAGCCCAGGTGGGCTCAGGGTGGGTGACCTAAAAGGAAGCCCCACCAGCGGTTAGACCCACCTTGCCCTTGAACCTGGGTCCAGACTGACTTAGGACCTGAGCAGGCCGCACCCAGTCAGGGTTAGGGGTGTTAGTGGATGTCCCCAAGCAGCAGAAGCCCCGAGGAGAGGACAGACTGGCACCTTCAGGAGCTGTGGGTCTCCGTGGCTCAGATGACAGGCAGATCGGGGCAGAGTGGGGAGGGCGGGAGGAATCCTAGTGCTGAACAAGGCAGGCACTCCAATTTGAATGCCCAAGTTCAAATCCTGGCTCCTCCACCTGTCACTCGCTTGGACGTCTATGTGCCCACTTCCCCAGCTGCACAAGGACAAGGGTCCCTATCTCCCGGGACCGAGTGCATTGGCGCATGTACCTGCCAGCTTGCACAGTGCCTGGCACGTCCTAAGGGCTCAGTAAGCACCGGCTCTACCTTCTTTGTTATTGTGGGAGATGAGAGCCGGGAACTGGTTCACGTGCCTCTGACTCTGGCAGAGAAGGGCTTGGATTTCGAATCACCTGGAAAACCCCTTTTCCATCAGGCAGAGAGGGCGCTGAGCCCTAGAAGGAGGAGCAAAGGTGGGGGGTGGCATTCTTAACAGGCAAGGTGGGCATACTTTTCACATCTGGAAGTCACCTGCATTAGGCTGGGAGTGAGTCTCCTCTGAGGAAATACTACTTTTAATCACAAATCAGCTATGATTTCCTATGCAAGACTGAATTTCAGTAATTTGAGTGTTCCTGTGATTGTTTCTGTCTGTCCCCTTTTGGGTCACTGTCTTGCCAATGAATATCCTATCCCCATGGTTTCCCCGTTAGCTCTTCTTGGCACTTTCCAGAAGAGGAATGCAAATGTCACCCTTCTTTCACTAAAGCTACCCTTTTCCCCCTTCCTGTTCTAGATCCTCATTTTCTGAACAATAAAGAAATGTCCGATGTTACCTTTCTGGTAGAAGGAAGACCATTCTATGCTCATAAAGTGTTGTTATTCACAGCCTCTCCCAGGTACGTACTGTCAGCTTCAAAAGCAGCTGAATTAGGAGTGTGGCCATTAATGTTACCGTTCTCTGAAATTCAGTCTTGGTGGTACTTTCCCTGGATGGGAAGATGATCTTTTCCAAACCAAGAGTTCAAGAGCAGAGGGCACTCGTGCACCCGTGCTCACAGCAACATCCTTCACAGTGGCCAAAGGTAGAAGCCACCCAAATATCCATCAGTAGATGAATGGATACACAAAGTGTGGGATATACGTATTTTATTTAGCCTTAAAAAGGAAGGCAGTTTTGACAAATGCTACAATGTGATGAACTTTGGGGACATTATGCAAAGAAATAAGCCAGAAAAGATGAAATTTCATCATGAAAAGATGAATATTGTAGGATTCCATTTACAGGTAGTACCTAGAGTGGTCCGCTTCACGGGGACCAAAAGTGGGATGCTGGCGGCTGGGGGCTGGGAGCAGGGAAGGGAGGGGGAGTTGTTGTTTAATGGGTACACAGTAGGTTCTGGAGATTGGTTGCACAACAGAGTGAATATACTTAACATTTCTGTATGCTTTAAATGGTTAAGATGGTCATTTTTCTTTTTTTTTTTTTTAGATTTTATTTATTTATTGGATAGACAGAGATCACAAGTAGGCAGAGAGGCAGGCAGAGAGAGAGGAAGGGAAGCAGGCTCCCCGCTGAGCAGAGAGCCTGATTCGGGGCTCGATCCCAGGACCCTGGGATCATGACGTGAGCCAAAGGCAGAGGCTTTAACCCACTGATCTACCCAGGTGCCCTGATGGTCATTTTTCTATTATGTGTTTTTTACCATGATTTTTAAAGTACAGAGCAGGCACTAGCATAAACAGCAGCACCTTTGTGTGACTCAGGCAAGGGCATCTGTTCTTCTGGGCACAGAGCTTTGGAACAGAGTGTGGATTGGATTTTAGCTTCCCCGGCCCAGTGCCCTCACACGGTCCCAGCCTGAAACGTCTCATGCCTGCTCTCCAAATATCCCAGAACTCTGGCATGAGCCACCCGAAATGCATAGGTCTTGAACCGGACTTTTCCCTCTGACTATGGAGCTGACAAAAGCCTGTCCCTCTCCCTGCCAACTTTGCTATGGCCCTTAGTCCTTCCGCTTTGAGTAGAAATGAGTTGACCATTTAGAACCACATTATCCAAAGACCTCAACTGGGATCAGTGAGGGCGCACAGAGGAGAAGGAGATGCCAGATAAGGAGGCCGTCAGGGTGCGCAGAGGGGTGAGGATACTGGGTGCCCACTTCCAGGATGTTTGCTGATGAATGCGTGTGACCAATACTTCCCAGGCTCCCCTGGTCTCCCACTACCTCCCCCCAAGGCTGAAAACAAGCCCCAGATGTCTGCTTTGCCACCATGAGAAAAATGCGGTGTCCCTTACGTGGTTTTTGGTTACGATGCATATAAAAGCAGAAGAGGTGTTGTCCCAGTGTTCATGTCTTGGTTTTGACAGCCATGGATCTGTAGGATGCTAACATCAAGGGAAGCTGGGTGGAGGGCCTGTAGGAGCTCTGTACTGTCTTTATACCTTTTCTGCAAATATACCATTATTTCAAAATTAAAAGTTTAAGAAAAGAGACACAGGGGCACCTGGGTGGCTCAGTCATTGAGCAGCTGCCTTCGGCTCAGGTTATGATCCTGGGGTCCTGGGATCGAGCCCCACATCGGGCTCCCTGCTCAGCGGGAAGCCTGCTTCCCCCTCTCTTGCTCCCCCTGCCTGTGTTCCCTCTCTCGCTGTCTCTCTCTCTCTGTCAAATAAATGAATAAAATCTTTAAAAAAAAAAAAAGAAAGAAAGAAAGAAAGAAAGAAAGAACAGAGACACAGCTTATTCCTTAATGTGTACGAGTATGTTCCATGGCCTGGGTCTGTACCCGCTCGGAGCCTACAGTTCTGTCAATCACAGGGAAGCACATCTAAAACCCTGTAAGAAAGTCATCTGTAGGGAGGTCGTTAGGCCACAGATGATTAATTACCTATGATGGCTCAGATCCAGGCTGGCATGGGCTCTGGGGATGCCACAGGGTCAGGAAGGCAGAGTCCCTGCCCTCCTGGGGCAAAGATGGTGTGGGGGGCAGAGCTCACAGGAGGCAGGGAGCTCCGTGAGCCCCAGAGGGGCATGAAGTCTGCGCTCAGGAGGGACCCCATGAAGGACCCAGCCTTGTGATGGGTCCTGCAGGAGGGACAGGTGGGTTTTCAAATGGTATTCATTCCGTTCCAATCACCTCTATGAGAAATAGCAGTTCAAACCACCTTTTTTTTTTTTAATCTCTCCACCCAGTGTGGGTCTTGAACTCAGCACCCTGAGATCAAGAGTTGCATACTCTTCCAACTGAGCCAGCCGGGTGCCCCTGAAGTTAAAACTTTAAAAAGAGTGGTTTGAGGGCACCTAGCTGGCTTACATCAGAAGAGCATGCAACTCTGGATCTCGGGGTGGTAAGTTTGAGCCCCGCATTGGGCAGGGAGATTACTTAAATAAAAACTTTAAATAGGGGCGCCTGGGTGGCTCAGTCATTAAACGTCTGCCTTCAGCTCAGGTCATCCCAGGGTCCTGGGATCCAGCTCCACATTAGGCTCCCTGCTCTGTGGGAAGCCTTCTTCTCCCTCTCTCCCACACCCTTGCTTGTGTTTCTTCTCTCACTATGTCTCCCTCTGTCAAATAAATAAATAAAATCTTTAAAAAATTTTCTAAAAAATAATTCGAATTGAAGTATGGCATCATACTGGGGTGACGGTCCCTTTAGGGTGTGTGTGGGCCGTGTCGCTGATGTGGTACAAAGTGGGGGAATACAGGGTTTTACGTGTCTCTCTTATCAGAGAGTGGAGTTTCTCACAAACTATGGATGTGTTTGTGGGTCTTTTTATCTCCCTTCTCGTGTCCTTGTTCAGGTTCAAAGCGCTCCTGTCCAGCAAGCCAACAAATGACAGCACCTGCATAGAGATCGGTTACGTGAAGTACCCCATCTTTCAGGTGAGACCCTGCCGTGGCCTGGAACGTCGTGTGGTGGGTGCGGGGCAGAGGGCTTCCCTGCAGGCCTCCCGCTGTGGACTGGCCACTGCAGAGTCATCAGTCCCCTGACTCTGGGTCCCTTCTCACACCCCCTCCAGTTTACCATCATTTTCTCCCTACAGTATTTATTGAGCACCTACTGTATGCCTAGCACTCTGCTAGGACCCGGGGACACAGGAATAAAGGATCTTCCTCCCCTGGGGCCTCACAGTCCGGGGGTGGTAACTCTGAGTAATTAATTTCTTACAGTACAACGTGGGGATGGGCGAGAGAGAGGAAGCAGAGCCAATGTGCTCTGGCAATTCAGACCAGAGAAATCAGGGAAGCCCTCCTGGTGAGGCGTTAGCTGGAATAGTGAGGGCTGAGGAGAATTTGGGGAACCATAGGAAGCCTTGAGGCTCAAAAAAGGGGGTTAGAAGATTCTAGTCAGAGAACAGCAGGGATGAAGTCCCAGACCTGTGGTCAGCCTCGTGCAATGAGAGCCAGCCAACTTTTAAAGACTGCACTCCCTCAGTGCTGTCCCCCCAGCAGCCAGAGTTCTGCGCCGTCCACGTCGGGGGACCTGGGGCCGGAATCTGCAGGACTCAGGGCAGGACCAGGTCTCCTGCAGTTCAGCTCAGGAAGCACAGCCCTGGGAAGAGCACATGGGTGGCTGAGGCTCAGGCAGGTCCGCAGGGGACTGATGGTCCAAGAGGGTTGTTGAGACGGCTCGGAGATGGTGGCAAGTGTGAAGGGCAGGACACGGGGCTGGCCAGGGCCAGGGCGGCGGGGCAAGGCTACCGATCTGGACATGGGAGGAGAGAGCTACAGTCTGGGACTGAAATGCAGCATTTTCCTATTTAAAATCAGTATCTACCACAGGACCTTGGGCATTTCACCAGCCCTTCTGAGGCTCCTTTCCTCGTCTGGTGGAGAGGAGAGAGGGGGTACTGCAGGGGGTGGAACAGCATAAACAAAGGCCCAGTTGTGGGAAGTCATGGGGTGTGTTTGAGAGAAAGTGATTATCAGTCTGTTCAGCTGGGTCCTAGGGTATATTGGAGACTGAAAATACTCCCTGCACCACATAGTATGAGCCAAGTCAGGAGAAGGCAGGCCAGATGGTGGTTCTTCCCTCTACCCTTGACCCTGGTCCCCCAGATCCTGCTGTTCAGAGAGCTGCCAGGAAGCCACCATACCCTCACACTAGCCCCTAAAGCCTGTTGCGGCACCTGCATCTCCACCTTTAGAGATTCATTTCTTTGGTTATGCTGAAACTTGGAAAGAAAGTATCCTTCCCAAGTAACTATGGGTAAGACACTCTTTGAGGCTCATTTCCTCCATTTTTAACAATTTAATCATTATCACCTCTAGGTCATGGGTTCTTGCAGAGATTAGCAAGTAGGATAACACGAGGAAGCATTCGACTTGGCGATATTTAAGTGGGTTGTTGTTTTTCTGAGCTGTAACTCGTAAATCACCTTCCTACTCAGCACAAGACCTGGTAGAATAGGTTACTTGGGACTGAGCGAGGGAGAAAGGGCGAATGAGGTTTCCAAGGATAAGGCTAATCTGGGTGAGCCATTCCACTGGGGTGGGGGGGTTGGAGAGGAGGCTGGAGCCCCAGCGTAGAACTAGGGCACTGGCATGCCCCCACACCCAGCTTCTCACCCCAGTGTCTCACCATACTTCCCGCTGACAGCCAAGTGGCCACAGTCCTTTCTGGAACAGTGGTGGCTATGGAGTTTGAAATTTTCCAGAAGAACTGCTGCTTTGCTTTAGGATTCACGGAGGAAGGACCGTGAAGAAACCTTTGTGGGGCTTCAACTATGAATGAGATACTGACCTCTGCTTGCCCATGGTTATCGGGATTTTTCTTGCCAGTTTTAGAGACGAAGAAACTGAGGCTCAGAAAACTTAAATCCTGTGCCCCAAGTCTTAGTGCTGCTTAGGGACAGAGCCAGGATGGGAGCCCAGTCCATCTGGTGCCAAAGCCTAGGGACTTGGTCCTGGAATCCCCTTTCTAAAGGGTAAGAACAGTCCCCATTTCTTGAATGCTGGCTATGTGTTGGCCTCCAAACTGGTGCTTCTCGGCCTCTGCTGGACATTGGAGTCATGTGAGGAGCTTTAAAAATTGCCCGTGCCCAGGCTGTCCATCGGAACCTGGGCTGGAGCCCAGGCATCATCAGGATGCTGAAGTCAGCCAGCCCTGACGAAAGAATCATAGGCCCGTGTGAGTCTGAGCATGAAGTAAGTGCTGGAAAACGCACACCTCCCACCTCTCCCCAGTGTTCGTGAAGGGGGCACTTATGCCATAAAGCCTGGTACTAATTGGGGAGGTTCCTGTAATAGGAACCGTAGAGAAGGCATCTAGTGCATGTTTGCCGTGCAGACCCATTGAATGAGAGACCTGCGTGGGGAACGCACGCCCCAGAGGACTCTGAGGCCTGTAATTGCTTTTGACTGGGGAAGGTTTCCTGGCCACATTAGCCTCGGGTTACTGTAAGGAGGGGGGACGGGTTAGCGGGCCCCCGGGGAATTCTCTGTGTGCTTGCCCCATCCCCATAAAAGAAAAGCCTCATTTGTGGCTTGAAATAGGCCAAAGAGGGCTGAATCTGACCCAGAAGGAGGCTTCCAGGGGCCTGTTCACTTCCCTTCCACGCTGACAGAAGAATTTTAGCAAATGAAACTGCCTGGAGTTCCGCCCCCCACCCCCCGCCAGATGGTTTAGCATCGCGCACAGGCGAGCGCCGGACGCAGCTGCACCTGCGAGTGGGGGTCTCCAGAGGCCGAGGATGCGATTAACTCCGGGCTTCGGGCTTCGTGCAGGTTTCAGCTGCCAAGAAAAACAACTCCATAAACAGGCCCTTTGGCCTCCTAAGGGTTCGTTTTGCCCCCTTGCGAAAAAGGCCTGTGTTGGCAGAGTCTGAAGGAGGAGAGGGGCGGCCTGATTTAAATCCCATTAGCCCCAGGATCTCCATCTTCTAAAGGGGCGGCATTTTCAGCCCGCAGCCCCACCCGAATAAATGAGATGAAACAATGGAGCAGGGCCTGTGTTCAGGGAAGTTCCTCTCAGGCTCTGGTGGTGGTGGTGGTGGTGGTGGTTATTGGTTTGGCCCTTAGAAAAGAGAGGAGCTAGGGAAATCTGTTACCTGCCTAAGAGCAGGATCCCGCCATCCGCTGATGTGGTATTGTAGATCCCTGGGACCCATCAGCATGGGGGAGCGGAGGGGCCGTGAGGCTATGTGATCCTTTCACCAAGTCTCGGCCACCACCATCAGCACTTTGCCATCTCTGTGACAGGCGGGTAGTGGCAGAAGCCCAAAGTCAGCATGTGGAGACTCAAGCACAAAAGGGAAACAGAGGGCTTGTGTTTCTGTTTCAAGCGCAGGCCCCGTGTTAGGCACGGGAACACAGAAACAGTCCACACCTGGGCCTTCAAGCTCCAGGGAGAAGTCACACTGCATTCGTGGATGAGGTGCTGCCCAGCCTGGGGCCGCAGCTGGGAGATCTGAGAAGGCTTCATTCATGTGACCACTGAGCTAGATCCCAAAAGAGGGGTTCAAGTTCAACAAGTGAAGAAGAAGGGAAGGGCATCCAAGCAGAGAGAGCAGCTTGGGCAAAAGCCTGAGACAAAACGTGGTGATAGGTTCGGTTAAAGGCAAGTGGTTGGGACTGGTCAGAGTATAAGAGGCAGATGTTGTCAAGATGAGGAGGAGAGAGAAGGGCAGAGTGGCAGATGAGATTTGAAAAAGTAAACTAATCCTTAGCAACCGGATTCCTAACAGCGAAAATGTGGGAACAATCCAGATGCCCCTGGGCTAATGAAGGGATACACAAAATGCAGTACATTGTTCAGTCATAAAAAAGAATGAAGGAAAGATCTGTGACAACAAGGGTGAACCTTGAAAATAGGACGTAAAGCAACAGCAGCCAGACCAAAGAGCACGTGTCATAGGATTCCATTCATACGAAATGTCTGGAACGGGCACTTCCCTCGTGGTTGTCAGGACCAGCCCAGGAGGGAGTGGGAATGGTTAGTAATGGGCATAGGGTTTCTCCTGGGGGTGTTGGAAATGTTCTAAAACTAGACAGGGGGGGACAGTCGCACAACATTATGAATCCACTGAAACCATCGACCTGGACACTTTAAACAGAAACAGTTTGCATTATGTGAGATATAGCTCAGTAAATCTATAAACATGTTTTTTGGTTTATTTTTTAAAGATTTTTTTTTTAATTTTTTATTTGACAAGCAGAGATCACAAGTAGGCAGGAAGGCAGGCAGAGAGAGAGAGGAGGAAGCAGGCTCCCTGGTGAGCAGAGAGCCCGATGCTGGGCTCAATCCCAGGACCCTGGGACCATGACCTGAGCCAAAGGCAGAGGCTTTAACCCACTGAGCCACCCAGGCGCCCTGTAAACATGTTTTTTAAGAAAACTATTATTTGTAAACATGCATGCAATAGATGAGATCAGTCACACAGGGCCTCAAAGGCCTGAGTGTAGGTGGTAGAGGTATTACAGGAAGAAGGTGCTTCCACCTCAGGAAATCAAAGAGCTAACATTTACTGAGTGCCAGGTGCCAGGACTTTGCTAGAGCTATTCCCTGTCGTGTAATCCTCATCACATGAGGTAGGTAATGTTAGCCCCACTTTACAGATGATAAAACTGAGGCACAGAGAGGCCTAACCTAATTCAAGTCACCCAGCATTTAAGTGGCAGAGCCTGATCGGAGACTGAGGCAGCCCGAGTGCAGGGTCCTTGCCCTTAACCACTCCCTTATGGTGGCCACAGACCTTTGGAGCCTAAAGGGACCATAGCAGACATCCCGGCCCCAGTGCCTCATTTTACAAGTGCCCAAAGATGGGATGTAGCCAGTCTACAGATGCTTCCAGCACAGCTGCCGTGGGGACAGGCAGGGAGTCCACGTGTCATAAGGCAGGCAGAGGACAATGGTGGAGAAGACCATGCCCACTTGGAAAGCCTATGCACCATCTAAAAAATGAACAGCTTCGTGGGAGGTGGTGATGGCCAGTTCTGCACATCCGGGGGCCTCGTTCTAAAGGGACGCCAGCTGGTAAAGCTCTGGTTGGCACACCATTCAGGCCTCCTGAATCACGTGGACGGTCTGAGCAGCCTGGCTAGGACCATTCACATCAACAAGACAATGAAACCCCCGACCCCTGACGGCTACACCCCACATCTTGTTGAGCTGTAAAAAGGAGCAGGTGGTCCCGTGGTAACCCAGAGTCCCTCTCTGGGACTTAAGGAGAATCTTCCAGTCACAGTGGGCCATGCTCCCAGAGGGGAATGGCCGCTGGTGCAGGCTGTTTAAGCCGAGTGTCTTGGAGGCAGCCAAATGGGGGGGAACGTGGAAGGGGAAAGCTGTGATTGCCGTCTATGATGGAGAGCAGAGCTGGGGTGCGCTTGGAACCCAGCAGAACCACGGGGAGACAAATGGCAGCGGGCGATAAGGAAAACTGTCCAATGAGGAAGAAGTGTCCTAAGGGGAACTTTTCCTACGAGGCAGCGATCCGCCAGGAGCCAATGTTCTAGAGGGACACACAGACTGCCCGGCTGTAAGAGGACTGTGTCTGTGCTGCGCTCGGACTAACGCTTTGCTCTCTGTGTCCTTTCTTCCAGCTGGTCATGCAGTATCTCTACTACGGTGGCCCAGAGTCACTGCTCATTAAAAACAACGAGATAATGGAGGTAAGATAATGGAGGTAATCCCTGTAAACCCAGGTCACTGGCATGTGTTGACAGAGTCTGGGGGCACCTGTGTTGGGTTTTCTCTTGGCTACAGGCTTTGGGGTCCTGCCTGCCTCCTTGGACCTCCCAAGGGCTTCTCGGCAGAGTCCCTTCCTGGAGAGCTGGGGTGCTAGGTAGCAAGTCTACAAAATCCAATTTTAATAGGTTTGGGGGCGGGTAGAGGGGGCTTACTGAGGAGGCTGCGGCTAGCTCTAGGCACAGCGGGGGGCGCAAATATCACCATCAGGAGCTATCCTGGTGACTTCTGTTACCAGGAAACATAAATCACAGTGTGTCCCTTGATGTGGTTGCCAGGAGCCCATTATAAGGGCTCCCGGTGACCGTCCCTCCTTCCCGAGGCTCCTTGGCTCCCCCACCCCATCTGCTGTCTACCTCTCCGTCAAGCCTGTCCTCCCCTTCTGAGTCCAGGGGCCTGTTTCTGCTCCCTTCTCCCCAAGGCCAAGGGACCCTGCTCCTTCCTCAAAGTGGAGCCCTTGTTAGTTTTCCTGCTCAAAGCTGGGAGATTTGAACCGGAAGCCAAAATCACTCCAATAATCCCAAGCAAAGGAACCAGGATCCTTTTCAGGTGACTGAGGTCCTGGCACTGGCCGATTAGAGATGTCAGCACGGTCAGCCCGTCAAAAGATGACCCCACACAGTGGTGGAAAAATTGAGTTTCGATCCAGGCTCTGCTCCTGCAGAGCTGTGTGATCTTGGCCATGACAACCTCGCCAAGCCTCAGTTACCTTACCTGGAAATGGGAATAACAAAATCTACCTTACTCAGTTTTTAAGATTGTGGGATTTTATAATAAGGTGCCTGCAACAGTTCCTGGCACCTGGAGGGCCATAGGCTGGGTATTCACTGTGTGACCCATTTATCCTTCCCTTTGTAACCTCCCCCCAACCCCCACCCCCCACCCCCCGGTTCCTCTCTCGTCTCTCTGAACCTCTGCACTGACACGTCTCCACCTGCAGACCAAGCTACCCTCTGAGGACACAGGCTCTTCTGTCACATTTGTTTTTATTTTAGAATTGAAATAACGAATGCACATATAAATCATATAAATGATGCAGAAGAGCTTGTCACCAAGAAGCAGCTCACCCTGCCGCCCACGCCCGCCCTCATCCTTTCCCCACAGAGCCAGTCCCTTTAAACTCCCAGGGGCCCAGCCACCGCAGTGATGCAAAGGGACAGAGACCCATGCCCGCCCCCCCCGCCCCGCCCCGGGCTCTCTGAGGGCGCCAGGCATGACATCATGTCTGTTGAGAGGAGGGCTCGAAGAAAGACTGAGGCAAGGGAAGGAGGCCAGACAGTGACGGAGGGAGGTGACCCGAGGTAGGGCGGTCCGGGAGGCTTCTCTGAGGTGACATTTGTATAGGACACCTGGGTGAACAGAGGGAGTTCGCAGCATCCATGTCTGTCTTGCTAACTAAGGGCGTTCACCCTTGTTTCTGGACATAGCAATTGCAGGCATTTTTGCTAAAATGCTAAATCTGGTTCCCTTCAGCCTCCTCCCCTCTGCCATATTCACCCGCAGCAGAGTTCTATCCCTGTGCCTTAGTTTCTGGGGTTTCCTTTGTGCTTTAAAGTGACAGACCCACCGCTGTGCCCCCAGCCCTTTTCCTTGGGACATCTCTGTGGAAGATGGAGATTTTCCCCACCACCGTCCTCCCTTTATTTCCACCTCCCAACCTCTAACAGGCTCTTCTTATGATTTTTAGCTTCTGTCTGCCGCTAAATTTTTCCAGCTGGAGGCCTTGCAGCGACACTGTGAGATTATCTGCGCAAAGAGCATTAACACTGACAACTGTGTGGATATTTACAATCACGCCAAGGTAATCAATCCCGCCCAGGCTGCCCAAGCATGCGCGGTGCACGGAAGTGGCTCGGGCTTTTCCTTCGCAGACACGGAGTCTGGCCAGAGAGCAGACGCTGGCCTGCCTGCTCCAGGCTGAGCTGCCCGCATTCCTTCCCCCGCCTCAGCCTCCCTCCCGCTCTAGAAAAAAATGCCTTGCCCTTCATCTCGCCCCTCCCAAATACAATGAAAGCAGGAACTCTTGGAAGTTTCAAAAACAGAGCTGTTTCTCTCGAGCAGTGCTTCCCAAACACGAATCACATTGCAGACCCTGACTCAGCAAGCCCGGTGCGCCCTGGCGTCTGTGTTTCTAACAAGTTCCCAGGTAAAGCTTCTGCTGCTGGTCTTAAGCCACCACACCTTGAGTAGCAAGGAATAGTGGTTCTTCAAGTGTGTCCTCCAATCCAGAAACCATCAACCACTTCAGGGAACTTGTTAGAAATGTATATTCTAGACCCAGACCTATACATTCTAGAAATGTATATTATAGTCCCAGACCTCATGAACCAGAAGCTCTGGAGAGAGGCTCACCATCTGTGGCTTTGCACACCCTCCTGGTAACTCTGGTGCATGCTCAAGGGGGAGCACTGCTGTTCTAGAACTGGCCACACAGGAGAATCACCTGGGCACTCTGTTAAAATCCCTATGCCTGGGGCCTATCAAAGACCAATTAAATCTGCCTCTGGGGGTGGAGCCTGAGAATAGCTATTTTCCAGAGCTTCCTGGGTGATTTCAGATATGGCCAAGATGGAGAACAGCCCTGGTGAACCCCTAAGGGGTCCTCCTGGTCAGATGGACCCAACACCTAATCAGACTCACCTGGGGAGAGTCCTGAATCTTTAGGCCCCCACCCCACAGTGGTCTCTGCAGTAGGGCTCAAGAATTTGTGTATATATATATATTTTTAAGATTTTATTAATTTATTTTAGAGTGAGAAAGCACATGAGTGGGGAGAGGGAGAGAGAATCTGACACAGACTCCAGCCTGCATGGGGAGCTCGATGTGGGGCTCGATCTCACGACCAAGAGATCATGACCTGAGCTGAATTCAAGAGTCGAGTGCTTAACCTACGGAGCCAGCCAGGCGCCCCAGGAATCTGTATTTTTAACAAGATCCTGGGGTCACTGCTGTGGCTTCAGCCCTAAGACCCGTCTTAACTCCAATTTTGAGGGACCACTGTCCTCATCCAGTTCATGTCACTGTGGGGATACTGGGACCAAGAGAATTCAAATACTTGTTCCAGGTGCCATTTCATTTGGTCCCTTGCGCTGAGGACAGGCACGTTAGCATTTGCTAGGAAGAAACAACGAAATGAGTTGAGATCAGGAATTAAAACAAAAAAGCCTCCTTTTGTGTGGCTGGAGCTCAGGACACATCCCCCACATCCACTGTCCAGTGACAACTGACTTGAATTGCACTCTCCCTGCTCATCCTGAAAACTCGGGCTGCCTTTGAGATGTTTTCTGTCTTAACAACGACACTCGACAGACCCTTGTAGCGTGCGGGCCCTGTGCTAAGATCCTTGTCACACCTTCCTTTGTAAACCTCACTGCAGCTCTTTGAGGTAAACGTTATCATTAGTCCCATGTTATAATAAGGGAACTGAAGCACAGAGAGGTGAAGTAACTTGCTTAAGATCACACAGCTGTGGAGATTTTCCTTTTTATCGTGGCAGATGCCATAACGTGAAATTTACCATTTTAACCATTGCTAAGTGTACATTTCAGGGGCTAAGCACATTCACACTGCTGTACAACCATCACCACTATCCATCTCCAGAACTTCTCATCTTTCCAAACTAAAACTCTGTACCTACGGAACATTAACGCCCATTTCCCTCTCCCCTCAGCCCCAGAAACCTAACCTTCTGTCTCTATGAATCTGACTCCTCTAGGGACCTTACATAAGTGGAATCATTGCGTTTTGGCCTGTTGTGACTGGTTTATTTCCATTAACACGGTGCCTTCAAGGTTTGTGCGAGCTATAGCACGTGTCAGAATTTCATTTCTTTTTATTTTTTTAATATTTATTTATTTGACCAGAGACACAGCGAGGGAGGGAACACAAGCAGAGGGAGTGGGAGAGGGAGAAGCAGGCTCCCCACTGAGCAGAGAGCCCGATGTGGGACTCGATTCCAGGACCCTGGGACCATGGCCTGAGCCAAAAGCAGACGCCCAATGACTGAGCAACCCAGACGCCCTATTTCATTTCTTTCTAAAGCTGAATGATGTTTCCTTGTATGGAGAGACCACACTGTGTCTGTCCATTCACCCATCAGTGGACACACAGGTGACTTTCACCCTTTGGCTGCTGTAGATAATGCTGCTCTGCACATGGGCAGGGGACAAATAATCTGTTCAAGTCTCTGCTTTTAGTTCTTTGGGGTATATACCCAGAAGTGTAAATCTAGATGTGTCTTCCTGCAAAGCACAGGTTCCTAACCTTGTGTTTACTGTCTGGCCCAACAAATGTTGGAAATAATGTGCAATAACTGTTGATATACAGAAAAGATCTTTTGATTGGTCATCAGTAAATCGACAACTACAGGCTACTTCCTATACACACACACACACACACACACGTACGTGTGCATGTACATTAGGTATTTTGGTTAAGTGAAGGTTTTACCAAAATCTGGTTTCTCAGGACACAGCACATTTTTTTTAATCTTCAACTAATGACTTCGCAGGAAAGCATCGGAGGCTGCTGTCTCCCCAAGAGAAGAGCCTAATTAGTAATCTTGTGGTCCCTCCCCCTCTCCCTCTTCCTTCTCTGCCTCCCCTGGCCACGGAACCTCCAAGTGCCCTGTGAACCCAGCATCCACAAGTGGCTTTGCCATGGCCTGTCGTCTTGACAGTAATCCATTTTAATCACTCCAGCCACCTTGGCAGGAGGCTCCATAGTTCTTGCCATTAATAATGCAACTGGCTGCGGCGTGAGCCCAGGCCAGGAATCCGTGGGGGCTATAGGCTCTGCACACCTAAGGCAGGGAACTGCCTCTTTTGCGGATGCACTTTGGCAGCCAGAACTTAGCCTTTTACAGACACCAGCCACTGCCATGGCTCCCAGGCCACATCCTGGTGTGTTTCCAATGCAAAAGCTGCCCTTCGTGCTATTTGCATGGAGGACAGGGCAAAGCCAGCCAGCCCCTGCCTTTTCTCTGTGCTGCTTCCCCGTGCTCCAGATACTACAGGTCCACGAGTGATCACATGCCATGTGGCTTCTGTTCCTGGCAGATTGTACCGCAAATTGAGGCTAGTTTAGTAAAAGATGGAAAAGAAAGAAACCAACCCTTGGTTCAGCACCCCAGGAAACACAGGCGTTTACACGCTAATAAAAATGCTGCAAATGTCAACAAGCCCTTGGCAATGTTACCTCTCTGTGACATCTGTTTCAGACAGCTGCAGAATTTATACAGATGAGAAGCCCATCCCATAAATGCATGGCTTGGCCATCTTTTTTCCCCCCTGGCAGAGCTGTTCCAAACTATTCAGTCGTGAAAAAAGGGCCCTCGGGGGCCACCTCGGTGGCTCAGTCGGTTAAGCGTCTTCCTTTGGCTCAGGTCCTGGCATGGAGTCCTGCATGCCTCTCCCTCTGCCTGCTGCTCCCCGTGCTTGTGTGCTCTCTCTCTGACAAATAAATAAAATCTTAAAACAACAAAAACAAAGGGGGCCCCGGAGCTACTGATGGCCCTTCTGGGGTATCTTTCAACCTGGGAAAAAGAATAGGCTAGTTCATCAAATTGATTCTAAGCTAGAGTAGTAAGCTCAGCAGTGCTCTGTGCTAGAAAGAACACAGGTTTGGAAACCAGGGGATTCATTCATTAGTGTTTATTGAGCACCTGCTGTTTACCAGAAACTGTATTCATCAGAATATAATAAGAAATTAGTAAGACATAGTCTCTGCCCTTGAAAAATTATAGTCTAGGAATGGGGCTCAGCAAACTTGTGCTGTAGAGGGCCAGGTAAATATTTTCACATAAGCCACACAGTCGCCTTGTACCTTCTTAACTCTGCTGAATCACACAAAAGCAGCCATAGGCGATATGTAAATGATGGATGTGGTTGTGTTCTAATAAAACTTTATTTACAAAAGCAGGTGGGGGGCCAGATTTTTCCAAAGGGCTGCAGTTTGTCAACCACTGATCTAGGAGATGAGAGTGTCCACCCCAGTTCTGTCAGTAATTAGCTATGTGGAGGTAGTCAGGGTCTGACCTACAGTCACCATTGAGTAAATATCACCAAATGTAAATGTAAGTATTTATTATTCTCCACTTACTGCCCTACAGTGAGGGACATTGATAGACAAAGTGAGTGGCCAGGTGTGGTAAAGAGGGTTGATCTCTGTGTCCGCAGAATCAAAGATAGGCAACGCTGAGCCTCATTTGCCCCACCTGTAGAGTGAAGGCTTATACTCTAGGACTGTAAGAGCACGGTTCATGTTGTAAGAATGAAATCATTCCTAAGGTCTCTCCCAGCCCCCAGGATACTATGTGAACCCTGTTGATAACAAGCCCTCTCACCTGATAAACCTCACCTTGTCCCCTGGGTCTCTCAGAGACCACGAATTACCTGGTGCCTCTGGTTCACGCCTTCCATTTTATAGCTGGGGAAACTGAGGCATAGGAAAGTGATCTGACTTGCTCAAGGTTGCACATGGTTTTTTCCGCATACAGTTGCCGTTGGCTCGGTGAATTAGCACATGGCATCAGGGAGTTCGTGGTTACAGGCTTGGTCCTTGTAAGGGCCAGTTGGCTTGGCTAGGTTTTTTTTTTTTTTTAAAGATTTATTTTTATTTATTTGAGAGATGGGGGAAGGGGCAGAGGGTGGGAATCTTTAAGCAAATTCCCCACTGAGCACGGAGTCTGATGTGGGGCTCAGTCCTGCAGCCCTGAGAGCATGACCTGAGCCAAAACCAAGAGTTGGATGCTCAACCAGCTGAGCCACCCAGGCGCCCCTGGGCTAGGTTCTGTAGGTACAGTCAGTTCCCCTTATCCCAGCTTGGCCACCTACTTTGTCCACGTGGGTCACTGGATACCAGCTGGTGAGAAAGAGAGTGATAATTATAAATAGTTTACATTTACAATGACAGCTAGCATTGAGTGCTGAGTACAACTGACCACTGCTCTGATGCTCCATGCATGATCTCATTTAATCTCAACAACAGACTATTAGGGAGGTATTATCTTCCCCATTTTATGGATAGGAAGTTCGAGGCAAAGAGAGATTATGTACTCGCCCAACAGCTAATGGCTAAAGTCATAAGTCTAAAGAAAAAAAAAAAAGAAGAAGGAAAGAAGGACGGATGGAAGGGAAAAAAAGATCCCAGAAGCCCCCCCTCTTAGCTACATTCCTAACCTGCTTCTCCTAAGTGTGACAAATGACAGAATCATGCCATAAATCATCCCGACAGGTCTGGGATGCAGGTGGCCTCATTCTCATTTTGAAAATGATGAACCCAAGCTTGGAGCAAAGTGACCCAGCCCTGGTCACATCTTCAGGAAAGTAGAGGAGCCCCCACTTGAATCCAAGTGTTCCAGCTCATTCCCCCGGAACCCTGTCGGCACTGCCTCATTATCATTGCACATTCCACATCTACAACTTAAAGTGCATGTTTGGTTTAAAGGACAGGATATCGGGGATTTCAGAAGGATGATTCAGAGTTTAGATGATGTAGATAATTCAGCATCTAAATAGAGCAGCAGGATGTCATCTCCAGGAGCACTTAACTTCTGAGTGCCCAGTTCATTGTGATAGAGAGACTTACAAGCTTTGGGAAGTGTAGAAAAGGTCTGAAGACAGCCAACCCACATAACCACATGTACTTCCATGCCTCAAACACGAGTCCCTCCGCCAGGCACACGCATGAGGCTAAATACCCACCCTCTGAGAAATGGTGCTGGGCTAGAGGCAATGTCTTGGTGGTTAACCACACAGCCTTTAGGACTTGAATTACCAGAGTTCCATGCCCGATTCTGCCCTGGATGCACTGCGTGATTTTGTTGTCAGTTACTGTCTTGTCTGTTTCCTCATCTGTAAATTGGAAGTGGTAATACACCCGCCTCCAGGGCGGTTGGAGATTAAATGAGATGTTGCTGGCGAAGTGCCTGGCAAGGTGTCTGGCACATTGTAAGCTCTCGGTCGATGTTCTCCATGAGTCTGTTACTCGGTTAGTTAACTGTTCGCTCCTACATTCAACAAGTACTAAGTGTCTGCCATCTGCCGAGCTTCGACTTTGCCCCTGATGGAGGTCAACATCATCCCTCCCCCACTGGCTTAGTCTGCAAGGAACCCTGTGTCCAGATCACTCTCTCGGCCTTAGCACCGACTGCTCGAGCTGCAGGATTCTCTGCTGCTGGGGCTCTCCTGCTCATGGTGGCAGCCCCAGCAGCATCTCTGGATTCCACCCGTTAGATCCCAGTGGTACACACGTCACCGCCACCTCCCAGTCGTGACAACCAAACTCCCTCCAGGCTTTTCCAGATGTCCCCTGGATGGCCAAATCAGCCCTGGTAGAGAAACCACTGCCCCAAATCCGGGGCATACGTAGTCCATGCCCACCCGGGACTGCTGTGAGAGTCAAATGAGCCAACACTCCAAGCGCTTAGAGCTGTGTCTGCAGCTCTGTTCATGCGCCAGCTCGCTAGAGTACAACAAAGAAATGCAAAACCCGGAGGTTAAACCAGTAAGCAGGTCTTCAGCACAGGAGTCCACAGGACAGCTGGAAGTTTCTTCTGGTCTCCACCAGCCTTGCTTCTGAAGTCAGCTGGCTGGTCAGCTGCGCTTGGCTTGGGTGACCCTGGCTGGGCTCGGTCACTGTCTTCTCTCAGTTTCCTGGAGCCTCTCACCCTCCCAGCAGGCTCGCCTCTCCTGTTCTGTCTGCAGAGGTGGGGTTCTGAGCAAGAGTGTGAAAGTCCGAACCTGGGTTTTAAAGCTAGCTCGGGCTTGGCAGCTCTCAGGTCTGCCACCTGCTGTTGGCCTGAGGAAGTCACAAGGCCAAGCCCTGGAGAAGTGAACCCCAGTCCCCTAGGGGAATGCAGCAAAGCACAGAGAATCTCAGCCACTGTCATCAATCTACCCTCATGGCTATTAGCCATTATTAGGTACGCAGGTGGTCCAGAAACCTAACCTTCTCCTGCTTCCTGTCTCTCTCCAGTTTCTTGGAGTCACAGAGCTCTCAGCGTACTGTGAAGGCTACTTTCTCAAAAACATGATGGTCCTCATCGAAAATGAAGCCTTCAAGCAGCTCCTCTATGACAAAAATGGCGAAGGGACGGGCCAGGATGTGCTCCAGGACTTACAGAGGACGTTGGCCATCAGGATTCAGTCAATCCACTTGTCCTCTTCCAAAGGTTCTGTCGTATGAAACGTCCAGGGCAGGGAACGGTCCCCGGGGACTTTCCAGACCCTGCTGCTGCACTGGCTTCACACAAACACATACCAAGTTCACCTGGCGTCTGTTTTTGGCTAGGCCAAGGAGCTGTCTCTACTGCCTCAGCTTCTCTCAAATAAGCAATTTCAGCTCCTGTGTGTTCCTGTTGAAAAACAAAGGACATGCCTCTGGTCTGTAGGTCAGATGGCAGCGGGGTCCGGAGCTTGAAGGTCAACATGGGGCAGCCAAGCCAAGCCCATAGGAAAGCACCCCTGGGGCAGTCAAACACCCGGGGCGGGGACCACGGTCCAGTGGATGAATTGAGGACTCAAGGTCGTCTGGGTTACCGGTTGAGAGCTAGAGAACGTGACTGGTCTGACCCTGACGAGAGCGTTGTGTTCCCATGAAGGACCTTCGTCTCTGTGGTTCAGGGAGAGTCAGCATGGTAGCGAATTTGCGATACTGTTACCAATAACGAAGAAATAAATTGGTGAATTTTTAGGGGTGGGCACTTTTTAAAATGTTCATAACAAAACAAAACAAAAAAAACAGGGCAGCATTGTAGTTTAAAATCTATTTCTAAAAGCTTAACAGTTCATTTTCAATTGAATTGTGTTTAGGGATCTGTGTTTTGAGTTTTGTTTTTGTTTTTTTTTAAACAGTAAGTTGCCGGTCTGTACTGTATAAACATATGCATCTGACAAGTTATTACTGATATTCTATACAAGGTAAAATAATAACCTTGCCTTAGTGATCATGGTTATACAAAAGAGGTGCACTGCCAATAATTATCTCTAACTCGATAGTTGAAAACAACGTGCATGCTAATCGTGATTTTGGGGGGAGAATAAAACACCCCCACATAACAAAACATGCATTTGCATGGGCCCGAACCAGTGAAATGTTATGTTTGTGCTTCATTTTTGCCAAGGTAAAAAAAAGTTCCATCACGTCTTGCTAAAAATCCATTTGGTGAAAACTAGAACCTATTCCTTTCCTTTAACAATGATTCTGGGATGCTTTTGCAGAAACATGTTCATAGATGATGCTGATGGGGGGCGGGGAGGGCGCACGCCAGAGGATTTACTATTAATCCCAAAGTTTCCTCTGTATTCTCAGAAGATGTTAATAGTTTGTTACTAGCCAGATATATGACTATGTTAGATTATTTTTAAAGATGAAATGTGTATGATAGGAAGGATTCTTTCTGTATCCCGAGAGTGTACAGTTATAAGGTTATCTATAACGAAAGTTTATATCGACAGGGGTCCGTTTTGCTCTGCCATATATTATAAACAAAAGGGATTGGTGAAGTGCCACGATATTCCAAGTAATTTTTGAGTTGCTGCCTTTTTTCATTTTCTTTCTTGTCCCTTAATTTGGAACCTAGCTAGAAACGAGAATGACTTTTACCCTTTGGGGTTGGCAAAGTCTCGTTGGTAAAAACCTCTTTCCTCGCATGCCTTTGGGAAGTTGTGCACGGACCCTAGACTCCGAGGAGCTGCTGTCACCCATCGAACTTGCTCCCTGAGCCACCGTCCAAGAGGACCAATGCCGAGTTACATGGGTGTGACCCGTGAGCGCCCGGGCCGTGTCTGCCTACTACGCTGGCCCATGAGTGATTTGGATCCACGAGGCCTCTCTCCTACTTGGTCATTTGCAAACCTCCCCAGGCCCTACCATCAAATGAAGGGGGGAGAGACTGCCTGCAGAGGAGGCCACATTCCAGAAGATACACAGCCCATGCGTGAGTCACCGCTGCCTCCTGCCTCCTCCGCATCCTCAGAAATGCTGTGTGATGTTCCCCTCACCACGACTGACTTCCCTGCGAATGTCTTATGCTAGTTTGGGGCCTCTGGCCTCTGATTTGTACAGTGGCGACTCTCGACAGGCTTCTGTTGCAGTTTGGTGTGTGCTTTCTCTGTCATTAAACGATTTTCCCAAGCTGCGCATCGCGTGTGTGTGGTACGAAGGAGCTCTTTCCCCCACCAGGTGGGGCCTGAGAACTTCATTCATTTGAAAGATTGGAAAACGTGGTCCCGCAGAAAAAAGTCAAGGAAAATGAAGATGCCAGGTGAAAGAGAGGGAGGGGCTCGTGTCGTTGGCAGTGGGCTGCCCCCTGTCCGCTCTGTGGAAGAGATGTCAGCCTCACAGGCTCAAGTCCCCTGGGGCCTGCGTACACCTCTGGGTGCCCCCCCATTTGGAGGACTTAAAGGTGAGACCACCTTGGCTACAGGCCTCATGAGGCTAATCGGCCTGCAGAGAGTTTAAGTTCTGGCTGTCTCTTCTGTGCCTTGAGGAAGCTTTGTGGGGGTTGGGGAAATGGAGAAAAAGAAGTCCCCTCCCACATGGTGTGTCCCCTACCAAGGGCCAGCCTGACTTGATGTTTGTGGATGGCGGCAACATTCTGGGGTGGGACAAGCAGCTCTCTTCTCGGGTAGCCTCAACACTGTGGTCAAACCAAGGCCCCACCTGGTCCGCTCTGGCCCAGCCCGGTTCTGGGTGGAGACTGATTCCCCCCACTCCCCCCACCCATCCACAAGGCCTACAGGAAGCAGGGCTAGGAAGCCTGGGCGGGGAGGCCGGGGTAAACAGCTCACCTCACCACCCGGAGGCCCTGCTTAGCAGACAAGCTCTTTCTTTAAGAAGCAACCAAAGTATTTATTTTTATTTATTTATTTATTTATTTGAAAGATTTTATTTAGTTATTTGACAGAGTCACAAGTAGGCAGAGAGGAAGGGAAGCAGGCACCCTGCTGAGCAGAGAGCCCGATGTGGGGCTCGATCCCAGGACCCTGAGACCATGACCTGAGCCGAAGACAGAGGCTTAACCCACTGAGCCACCCAGGCGCCCCAAGGTCGGTTTATTTTTGACTGTGCTTCACCCCCTGCGTGGCCTCTGGGGTGAGTACACCATTTGATTTATTCCTTCCGCAAAGATAAAGCGTACGCTGCGACATTTGCCTTTTACTTCTCTGACAGGAGGCTTTGTCACTCGGTCCTTAGTGAAGCCCAAAGCGTCTGAAGCCCTTAGCGGCTTGCGGGGAGAAGGCTGAGCCCACCTGCCGGCCACAAAGCTCCCTGCACCCCTTCCACTGCTAGGAGGAACGGGAGGAGGGTTTGCGCATGGTCACGCGAATAAACACGACGGCCCCGGCTGGGCTTCTGCGGCCGCCAAGATATTTGCACGTGTGCGATTGACCTTGTATATCCTGTATTTACATGTCATCCGTGCTTCCCAAAAGAAGGAGAATCCCCCCTCCAAAATGGGGATCGAGGTGTGTGAGCTCCCATCAAGGGAGGCAGAAGCTGGAAGACTCCCCGAAGAGGCACCCTTCAGGGTCCAGATGGACGGACGGGCGGGCCTCTCAGATCTCCTCCGCCCGTGAGGTTCTTTAGTTCTGCGATTCTGTCTCCGAGGCTCGCATTGTTTCCCCCGCCCCGGTGAAGCCCCAGGCCGGAAGTGTTAGTCCAGGTGGGCGTGGCTGGAAGCCCCAGGGCGATCGTGTTAGCCCAGGTGGGCGTGGTTTCACCCCCACCCCCCACCTCCGTTATTCCAGGAGCCTAGGGCAGCGCGCTTTGCAGGCGGGGTGGATAAAAGGCCAAGGGTTCCACACAGCCCTCGGAGAAAATCTTTTCTTTCACTAGTCCTGGGTTCCTTGCTTGTTCACATTCCCTGCTCACTCCCTCCGCCCCTCGCTTTGCCGTCGCAAGCTTGAGTCACAGACAAATGGGCGCAGACCCACATCCCCCAACTCGGGTTCCCTCAAGGATGGGCCATACCCGACACCCTGCAAGACAGCTTTCTGGGCTTCTGGGCTTGGGGATTCCGGTCTGGGAGATGCACAGCCATCCACTGCCAGACTTCAGGCTGCAAGCAGGTCTGGAGACTTGCACATCTCCAAACCAACCCAGCCCCTCACTAGCCCTGGAACACTGGACAAGTCACTCACAAAACCTAGTTTTCATTTTTCCATCCTGAAAAATTGGTGTAAATATAACTAGTTACTAGCATCGTTGGGAGGATTAAGCAAGATATTTTGAACAGGTCCTACACAGTTAGCAGCAGGAAAAGGCACTTCCAAACTTGTGAGAGCAGGGGGAAGGAGAACTTGACAGTTCTCACAAGGAAGGGAAGGTTAACAATTCTGCCCTCCATTTTTTTTTTTTTTTTTTTTGTATTATTAGTTTCAGAGGTACGATTTCGTGATTCACCAGTTGCCTATAACACCTGGTGCTCATTACCTCAAGTGCCTTCCTCAATGCCCATCACCTGCCCTTCATTTCTAGACCCT
Organism: Lutra lutra; assembly: GCF_902655055.1. Taxonomy (NCBI): domain Eukaryota; kingdom Metazoa; phylum Chordata; class Mammalia; order Carnivora; family Mustelidae; genus Lutra; species Lutra lutra. The sequence continues at coordinate 130,041,865 of NC_062285.1, forward strand.
TCTACAACAGCCATGCCCAGGGTGGTTTGTGAGCTCTAGGGTAGCACTCCTTTTTCCAGGGAAGGTGGAGAAATTCCCCAAAAACACCTCCACTGCAGTCATAGTTCCTCGCATGGTGCCTCACGCAAAGTCAGTGATCAAGAAATGTTTAAGTCAACGGAAGCCAAGTTCAACTAGATTTTCCTACATATAAGTACTATAAATATGTCATATAGATACTAAATGTAAGTACTAAAAATACTTTCACACTATTACTATATTTGCTAAATATTAGAGTTGCAGGGATTTGCTCTCCCAAACTCCTCATCTACTCAGGAACGTGAGACTCAATATTTGTGATTCATGACATTGAGCCCAGGGCCCTAGAAGTGACCAAGCAGGGACAGACCCGCCAGGTCGACTCTCAGTCTAGGGCTGGGGACCATGGCTGAAGAGGAGACAGATAGCCACAGATCCCCAGGGGAACCAAACACCAAATGTCAACTCCAGAAAATGCCAGGATTGCTGTCCTCAGCAAAGTGGCAACTAGCCCACGCCCTTTCCTGCCACTTGAGTGTGTGGACACTCATCCCCCGCCCCTCCATGGAGAAATCTCCCTGGTGAAACTTCACATCACCTGTGTCCTTCCCAAGCTGGCCAGTGCCTTGGGTAAAGCAGCATGTACCTTTGGACGGGACCACTGGGAAGCTGGTAGGATGCCTGTTTTTTTGCCCTCCTTAAAAATAACCCAGCAGATTTTAAACTTCCTGCTTGGTAGGAAAAAATAGAACTTGTACTCAGCAATCACGTTGCACATTAGTTCCCATTACTGATGAGGCAGTGGGGTAATGAGTGCCCTATGAAAGGACATGCCTCCAAGTTTAGCTCCGAATATGAAAAGACAATCTGTCGGCGTGAATAGGCAATTAAAAGAGATGCCCTGATGGCATTGATGCGTTCTTTGGATGTTGCTTTCAGAGTTAACCTCGGATGAGTTCTGAATGTTAATGCCACCTTAGAACTCTGGGATGAGATCTGCCAGGAGAGTTGGCGGGTGGTGGAATGGAGGGGTTCTGGGCTGAGTACCAGATCCCGCCTCTGGTCCTGCTGCTGCCATTGGCTATTTGGTGACCTTGGTCAGGCCCCTTCTCCATCCTGGACCTACTCTAAATGAAAACCTTTCTGAGCTGATGTTCTGTGCACCTAGACTGAACACGTCATACTCCTCTTGCTACACTCATGCATCCAGGAGGACTTAGGTAAAGGAGCCTCAGTGCACAATGATGTCTTTGGTAAAAGAGGCAAGAAATCCAGTAAACGCCTTCCAACGAGGCTCCACACATGTTTTATGATGAGGCTGCTTCTCACCAAATCATAGCCTCGCGACCAGCATCTCCTTTTTGTTTTGTTCTTTTCTCTTTTTGCTTTTAAATAATTACAGAGGGGCGCCTGGGTGTCTCAGTGGGTTAAGCCTCTGCCTTCAGCTCAGGTCATGATCTCAGGGTCCTGGGATCGATCCTGCTTCGGGCTCTCTGCTCGGCAGGGAGCCTGCTTCCTCCCCTCTCTCTCTACCTGCCTCTCTGCTTCCTTGTGATCTCTGTGTGTCAAATAAATAAATAAATTCTTTTAAAAAATTAAATAATTACAGATTCATAGGAAGTTGCAAAGACAGTACAGAGAGGTCCTTGTACCCTTCACCCACTTGCCCCCAGCGGTGGCATCTGAAGTGTCTGTAGTATGATATTGAAACCAAGAAATTGACATCAGCACAACGCGTATGTCCAGTTCAATGCCATCTCGTCACCAGTATGGATCCATTTTCCCACCACCCCAATCACTGTCCCACACCACAAAGGTGCCCCTGTGCTCCCCCTTCCTAGTCACTCCCACGCCCTTCCTCTCCTACAATCCCAGCCCTGGCAATCACAGATCTGTGTTCCAGCTCTAAAGGTTTGTCATTTGAGAGTGTTCTATAAATGCAACTGTACAATGAGTGGCTTGCTTCACTCAACACCATGTCCTTGAGAACGGTCCAACAATGTTGCATGTATCAAGAATCCGTTCCTTTTTATTGCCGAGTACCGTTCCCCTGTGTCCCGTCTCCTTTTTTTTTTTCTTTTAAGATTTTATTTATTTATTTGAGAGAGAGCATGAGCGAGGAGAAGGTCAGAGGGAGAAGCAGACTCCCCGTGGAGCTGGGAGCCTGAGGCGGGACTCGATCCCGGGACTCCGGGATCATGACCTGAGCTGAAGGCAGTCCTCCAACCAACTGAGCCACCCAGGCATCCCCTGTCTCCTTTTAACCAAATTCAGGCACATGTCGGGAAGTATGGCAGGAAGACAGCCTGACTCCGACTGCTTGTTCTCTGCTTGTAGCTCCCAAAAAACAGTGATGTCTCTTGAGAACCGGACATGACTTTCTCATCCTGCAGCATCCAGGGGAGACGGTTTTGTGATGTTAGTCCAACACTTTGGTGTCGGTGATCGATCACGGAGGACCACAGCTCTGCCTTGTCCTAAATGGTCTTTTAGCTTCTATCGTGGACTGACTTCTCCAAACATCTCACTGATGGCACAGGGAAGTGCTTTTCAGACTCACTCTGTGTGCACATCATTGGGGATATCGTTGAAATGCAGGTTCTGATTAAGTAAGGCTGGATCAGGCTTGAAATTCAGCATTTCCAATAAGCATCTAGGTGAGCCTCTTGCTGCCGACCTGGGGAGCACCCAGCCAATGTGAAGTATGGCCATCAGAGATTCATCTCCAAAACTTTGTGCTGCCAGACTAACCCGTGGCTTCTGTCCGGTTACCCGCCTCTCTGGAATCTCAACCTTGTGGGTTATTATGAGCCTTTCCTTCTGTCCCAGACCATGAAGACATTTTAGATATACATCTGGGGAAATCATTTGAAGTTAAATTTTCCTAGGTAGAGGCTCCAAAGAGTCTAAATTAAGCCCAACGTATTATTCACCCACAACCTCATTCTACCTCCAGTTTTCATGGTCTGGTTTTTTTGTTTTGTTTTGTTTTTTTGTTTTTTTGTTTTTTTGTTTTTTTTATTTTTTTTTTCATGGTCTGTTTTTAGTCCAAATCAAATGTATTTATACCCCCAGGTGTTTACTGATGCCCCAGCATACATGTGGGACCTCACCTGCCTCTCTGTTCTGACATGAAGTACCCATCCGCACTCACTTTGGTTTTCCATTTTCCTTTGGCATTGGCAGTAGAAGGAGAGAAGAGAACTCTTATTTATTGCAATACTATTTCATGAGACTTCTTTCCGGGCTCACAGACCCATCCTGAGAATGGCAAGGACACCCAGGAGGACCAAGAAGGGAACGATCAAAGACAACTGTCCCTCCCATTTTCACTAAAATTACTTTGATAGTGGGGCAGGATGAGGGAAGCATCTGGTTCCAAATGGCTGCTGGGTGACCTTGAGACTTGTCAGCCGTTTGCTGTGGGGAATGAGTGGGTGGCAAGAAGAAAGAGTGGCAGATTTTATCCATAATTACCCATTACTTTCTTTCCTTGTCAAGCAAATGACTGAATTTTCAGCACTTCAAAGGAATCCCTCTCATACATTAAATATTGTGGTTGGGGGGCTCTCAGAGATTGTTTTCTGTTGAGCCGGTAATAAGAAAGTACATAAAGTCTTTTTTTTTTTTTCTTCTAGAAGTTCCTTAGACCAGGGAATGAATATCTACCCTTGATATATGAGAGTTTCAGCTGACCAGTGAGTTTAAGGAAAATCAGCAATATGGTACGGTTGCTTAGAAGAGCTCGTTTAGCTGTAGGCTGCATTAATAGAAGCATAATCGTTACAATGAGGAGGTGATGATGCTCCTCTCTGCACTGAAGAGATCCCTCCTGGAGACGTGCATTAGGTTCAGGGCCTGCATGAGTCAGGGTTCCTAGCAACAAGCAACTCTGACTAATTTAAGAAGAAAGGGGATTTGCTCAAAGATATTAGATAATTCAGACATTTGTTGATGGACTGGAGAAACCACTTGAAAGGCGGAGCTTTTAGGGATGACTTATAAGCCATGACACAGGAAAGGCCTGTTGAAGTCCTTGTTGCTGCTGCCACCAAACGCTCTGAAGGCCAAAGTCAGTAATGGCAGCTCCATGGTGACAGAGGACCTGATTTCTATGGCCACAAGCACCAGGACCACTCCTCCCACAGGACTTCACCTGCAAACCCAGCAAAAAGCTCAAGGCCTTTGTCTCTGCTTGAACCACAAAACGGAAGCTCCCATTCCCTCATGGTGTCCCCTTCGGAATCAGGCTTTCATTCCAGCACCACATCAGTCACGTGACGCTGCTTAGCTCGGGGGAGGGGCAGCATGGGAGTTTCAGTTCTTACTGCTGCCTTTTGGGGACAGGACGGATCCCAGGGGATTTCTGTGGAGAAACATGATGGGTGGCCATGAACATGACAGATGTCTCCTGTTCTTATTGAAGGTCACAGACTTATCAGAAGAAAGTAACCAGATGGTGAAAGAGCCGCTGAAGGAAGGGGGAAGTTTGGAGCATAGACAGGAAGACTTGGGTATGAATAAGAAATTTTAAAAGTCAGAGCAAAGTCTTCTAAAGATGAAATGAGCTGACATGGGTAGTGAGTTCCCCATCATAGGAAGCATTCAAGAAAATGCTGGTCAACCACTTGATAGAGATACGAACAATAAAGGGGCAGAATTTAAAGGTCCCTTACAACTCAGAGATATTGTTATTATCTGTTCTCTCCTTCTGATATGAATCACCTATTTGGCCTCAGAAAACCAATCCCTCTTGATATATCTTGTGTAGAATTTGTAATGACCTCCCTGCCTTCATTTTTTTGTCAGTGCTGCATTTTATTAAAGCCTGTTTCCCCATTTATCCTCATCATGTTAGTGAGGCAGCAGATCAATTCATTACTCTTACTTATCTAATATAGGAGGAAGAGAAATGGTCTCCGAACCCTCACCAGCTGGAAAGAGAAAAAGTAGCTAGCAGCAATTCCGTTACTGAAAAATGGGACTTCTTTTTATAAAGGGGGAAAAAATGGATTTCAGTAAAGCAATCAAGTTAGGGAAGGGCCATTTCTGAGAGTAGAATGAAATCCATGTCTGGGAAGCTGCACGTGTCAATAGCACATCCGTTGTGCATTTTTAAAACCAGAGTCAACAGAGAAAAACCAGGAGCGTGTGTCAATTTGGCTACGGGGGCAGGCCAGCCTCAGTCTTCCCTCCTCCATAATGGGGATGCCGCTGCACTGACACAGCAGGTGAGGGAGTGATGGCAGGCTTCAATCACTTGTAGGTAGGGCTCTGTCACAACGCGGCACACCTTGTCCACCAAACGGGGGAAGCAGGAGGGGAGCTGGCTGATTGGCTTCCACGACGCTGATTGGCTCAATCGACCACGCCCCCAGCCTCAGGTCCCGGCAGGCCCACAGGGGCTCTCTCAGCATCCTGCCCAGGGCCCCTGCCAGCTGCCCTCCTACCACACTGTTGAGTTCCAGGAGTCACCCATCGGGGTCCAGTTTAATTCATGACACTCCCTTGACAGCCTCACTCCCTGGAGCCCCCAGAGGACACCAGCCTTGTGTTCATCTCCTGTTCAGGGCTCTCAGATATGGAATCTTACTAAGTAACTGTCAGCTGGTTGTCACATTCCGTCCTAGAGGCCACGGAAACAATGTTCAAGGATGGCACCTCTGTGTGCTGCTTCGAAGATGCTTCATGTGGCTGAAATGGCATTTCCAGGGCACTGGAGAGCAGTGCGTTTTTCTCGTCCCTCTATATCTTGTGTCCCTCTTTTACACCTCTGAGTGCAGAAATTGGCCTGGAAAGACGGGGTAGGTTTTAGAGAATGGCCGTCCTGACAGATGAAGGACCGCCACAGCTCAGTCCCGTGCATACTTGCCAGGGAAAGACCTTTGCAATGTGTAGAAATACGAAAACAAGTAAAAATCCAACATGGCTCTGACTCATCACAGTGAGATCTAATGTTTATCAAGTGTTTATCCTGCTGTGGACACTGGACTGAGTGCTTTATGTACATTATCTCCATCCTCACCATGACTCCTACGTGATGGGGATTTGTATTCCCATTTTACAGATAGGGAAACTGAGGTGCAGACAGCAGGGCTAAAAGCGTGTGCAGCGCTGAAATGTAGGTGCAAACTGCGTTGGTCTGACTTCTAAGCAAGCTTTTACCCTTTGCCATGCTCTTTGTTTAATATGCCTCCTTTCAGGCATTCAGCCTCCTGGCAGGCTCAGTCAGCGGAGCATGCAACTCTTGATCTCAGGGTTGTGGGTTCGAGCCCCAAATTGGGTTTTAAAAATCTTAAAAAATATAAAAAATAAATTAAAAATTGGACAACTGGGTGGCTCAGTTGGTTGGGTGGCTGCCTTCAGCTCAGGTCATGATCCTAGAGTACTGGGATCAAGTCCCGCATTGGGTTCCTGGCTCCATGGGGAGTCTGCTTCTCTCTCTGACCTTCTCCCCTCTCATGCGCTCTCTCACCATCTCTCTCTCAAATAAAAAAATAAAATCTTTAAAAAAAAATAAATTAAATAAAATGCCTCCTTTCAATGGAGGTGGGAAAAAGATCCTTCTCTCCTCTATGCTGTTTAAGAAAAAAAAAAAAAGACCATTCGGATAGCTGTTCAGAAGAGGAAGAAAAAACCTTCTGGGGTCAGGCGAAGGTTAAGCATATGTGTCTGTGGCGAGCTGTTGTGCCAAGGTCAACTTCCTCTGGATGCAATTTTCTGTTTGTGAGTTTTGTTTGGGAGAGACAGGAGTGTTGAGTGGTATGAAGGGTCAGTTCATATGGACCAATCCTCAGTGGGTATTGACAGTCACTAGGGACAGAGGCGAGGAAGCTGGGGTCCCTCAAGATGCTTCTTGACACACAGACAGAGCCTGGGGACAGTGCTGCTGCCAGGCCAACTCCTGGTGTGAAGGGACCACCACCCCTATGACCCCCCCACCCCTGCACCTCTTGGGCAGGTGGGCCCAAGGTCACACTGACAGTCAAGGTCATGCTCTGCGAGGCCATGCATCAGACAGGCAGGAGACATGGTTGGCCCATTATGCCTCTGAGCCACACCTTCCCCATCTCAGATTTTTGGTTCTTTTTTTTTTTTTTTTAAGATTTTTATTTATTTGACAGAGATACAGTGAGAGAGGGAATACAGTGAGAGAGAGAAGCAGGCCTCCTGCCAAGCAGGGAACCTGATGTGGAACTCGATCCCAGAACCTTGGGATCATGATCTGAGCTGAAGGTAGCCACTTAATGACTGAGCCACTCAGGCGCCCCAGATTTTTGGCTCTTATTAAGCGGAGGTCCCACCCACCTGGGTCCTCAGCCATGCTCGTAAGTAGAGAAAGCATCTGGAAAAGTTCGCTTAATGGCTGATTTCACCCCCAAACAGTGGCTCGGTGATGGGCATTGCTGACCCAGGAATGCATACCGAAGCGGCCCCTCTTTGCCTGTACGATTTGCCCTCTGCCACTCAGGGAGTGTAGGGGGAGTGGGTGTGGCTTATTTCTCTTTCCAGGCCCAGGGAACCATCTGAGTTTGGGAGGTTTGGGTCTTAGTCCCTTGTTACAGCTGAGAAAGACTTCAACGTCTCAACTGCCTCACAGAGCTTTGGAAGAGAGGGAAGGCCCCCCCTTCCGAGGTGGGAGAGAGTGGACCCCGGGCCCCCGGGCCTGCTGCCTATCCACTGGGCTGCTTCTTTTGGCCTCCACACGGAGGACAAGAGGTTCCTTTGCTTTCTGCTGCCACGGGCACTAGAAAACCAAATTTTGCTTTTAGCAGTAACCTCTCAGAAGCACCAAAAGATAAGCCGCCAGAAACTCCTCCAGCTGACCTGGGCATTCTAGTTTTTTCATGGTTGTTGGGTTTTTTTGTTTTTTTAAGATTGATTGATTGGCTGATTTTAGAGAGTGCGTGGAGGAGATAGAGGGAGAAGGAGAACTCAAGTTGACTCCCAACTGAGCACAGAGCCCCCTGCGGGGCTTGATCTTACCATACTGAGATCATGACCTGAGCCGAAACCAGGAATCAGACGTTCAATCCACTGTGCCACCCATGCGCCCCGGGGTTGGGATTTTTGTTTTGGTTTTGGTTTTTGGTTTTTGTTTTTTTAAAGATTTTATTTATTTATTTGACAGAGATTACAAGTAAGCAGAGAGGCAGGCAGAGAGAGAGAGAGAGAGGAGGAAGCAGACTCCCCGCCGAGCAGAGAGCCCGATGCGGGGCTCGATCCCAGGACCCTGGGATCACGACCCGAGCCGAAGGCAGAGGCTTTAACCCACTGAGCCACCCAGGCGCCCCTTGTTTTTGTTTTTTAATGGGCCAGTTTGACCTGCAACCCAGTTCTGTCTGCTCCCATTTCAGACAATACACACAGCATCTTCACCTTCAAAACATCTGTCCTCAGGGGAACAGAGCCCAGGGGCAGCCTGAGAAAGCCCAGGATGCGCATGGATTTTGTTGTCTTGTTTTGCGTTGGTAAAACCAGGAGACCAGTAACTGGTTGGGGTTGTCAAGGCAGCGGGCAGTCAGGACATTGACCATCGTATGGTGTGGCCATGGGCTCGGGCTGAGCTGGGAGGAGGGGCTTTTAGGAACGCCAGCCTTGAGGCCAGTGGTCTGGCCTCGTTTCGGGTTTGTCGTGTCCATCATCCTGTGCTCTTGTTCAAGCAGAGTGGTAGACAGTAGGTAGGACTGGCTGTGAACTGAGGAGTTTTCTGGTTGGGTAAAGTCCTCTAATTGTCCACTGAGGAGGTTACAGCCCAGCTGCTGCTCCTTCTGGGGCCTCTTCTATTTCGAAGGAGAGAAACAGCACAGCAGAGACTGGAACCCCAGTTCCAGGACCAGCGTGCCAGCCCCACACCTCCTTCAGAAACCCCACTGTTCTTGGCACCTCACGGCAAGTCTGATGCTTCCTCTAATCCCCCACCATTCCTCCACTGCTCGGGGCTGATAGTTTTCCTAAAAGAAGTGCTCTATTTCCTTGCTTCTCAAAGTGGGGTCCACAGATAGTCACACGAGCTCATGGGGAGCCCGTTGGGAACGCCAAATCTAACCCCTTACCCCAGACCCAGTGCCCTGGAATCTGCCTCTTCCCCAGAGACTCAGGCGAATGCTGAGCTCCTGGAGTCTGAGAAGGGCAGGCTGCTGGGAGTGCATCAGGCCCTTCTAAGGACAGAGCACACATGCCTGGAAAGGTGATCTGTATGTGGTCAGGACTTGGGGAGCAGAGTGGGGTGGGGTGCGGGAGAAGATCCTCAGGGTGTTTGATCCATTTGGCTGTAGTGAATCATTTTAAGACTGCTACAGTCTCTCAGAATCCCGGAGAGTCAATTGTGCACCCTTCTTCTGCCAGTAATTTCTCCCCTGCCTAGAGGTGAGAGATGCTTTTCCAGCCTGCTGTGAATGTCTGGTAAATTACCTTACCCACTTCTTTCCTGCCTGTGGCGCACCAGGGGGGACATTGTGTCCAAAGCCTTGGAACACTGTGTACACAATCACCCTTTCCAGCCACCTGTCTCTGCTGACAACTTTAGGAATTAGCTTCTTTATTAAGCATTAGATAAAAATCATCCCACTCTGGGGAAAAATGACGCGGAAAGTTAAGGGCTGTTTATAAAACTACATACACATGCATGAGGTTTGCCAAAAGCTGCTTGTGTCCCAAATGAGGCAGACGGGCCACTATGGGCAGGAATGGAGAAGAGGATTTAAAGAAAGATCGACAAGGCTTGAAAGAGGATGTGTGAGCTCAGGGACCCTGTGGCAGTCAGAAACGGCTTCCTTAGAAATGTCTTTGAGAGCATGAAAGTTACAAGAAACTGTCATTTTTACGGAGAGCCCCTAACTCCTAGGATTCCAGTCCTTCAGGTTATGTCATTATATCCCTACTAAGGAAACACGACTTTTTCATCCCCGGGAGTCCAAGGCTTTGCCTCCAGTGCAGCATGGAGAAGGAGAATGGATCATTTATCTAGATAATTCAAGGGCAACCTCCCACTTCAGCTACCCCTGTGCACAAACCATCATCTGTCCTTCACCAAGAAGCTCTGACCAGGAGCACAAACCCCATGATTGGGACTTGGTTTAGCAAACCACCTGCCTTGTGACACTATGGCACGGGGCGGGGGGTGGAGTGGGGGAAAGATTTTGCCCCCGGGAACATTTGGTGACGCCTGGAGACATTTGTAGTTGTCCCGACTGAGGGAGAGAGATGCTCCTGGCAACCACTGGGCTAACCATCCCACAATGCACAGGGCCCAATGCACAGGGCAGGCCCCACATGGCAGAATTATCTAGCTTCCCATGACAGCAGGGCCGAAGTGGAGAAGCTCTGTTCCCAGGAGATGGGCTTGGGTCTTCACTCACTGCGCAGCATGGTGGTTTGGAAGGAATTTCTTCCCCATAGGTTCCTGAATCACAGGAAAATCAACAGGAACACATCTCTAGCAATGAGCTCAGATTCTCCGGGCCCCGCCCCCTCCACCACCCTGCCCTGCCCCTGGCCAAGGCCAAGGCCAACCAACCACATTCAGCCAGGTCATCATGGGCTTCCTCAGACAGCAGAGCACGCTCATTTATATTCCATCTTCCAGGGCATTTCTGGAAGAAATGTTTCCCAGTCCCACTACTTTGGCGTAGATTGGGGCCTCTGGGAGGCCAAGAGAAACCCAGGTCACATCTGTTTTGGAAGCTCTAGGTATAAAAAAATGAAGAAAGACAAAAATAAGATGATAAAAATTTCAGTGCATTTTAAATATTGTAAATAAGGAATTAATACTGTCCCCAAAGAATGGAATCAATATGCTTGTACCAGTCAGGATATCATTGCATTATCTCTACATTTCATATATTCATTCATTGTGCCCTACAGGTAGGGTCATCCTGTGATGGAATCCAACCCTGAGAGTGCACAGTGAGAGTTTTCCTTTCTTGAGTCCTACGGGTGTGTCTCTGTGACCAGGAATAAGGCTTACTTGGAAAAATATTAAAGATCTAAATGTACAGGGCGCCTGGGTGGCTCAGTGGGTTAAGCCGCTGCCTTCGGCTCAGGTCATGATCTCAGGGTCCTGGGATCGAGGCCCGCATCGGGCTCTCTGCTCAGCAGGGAGCCTGCTTCCCTCTCTCTCCTTCTCTGCCTGCCTCTCCATCTGCTTGTGATCTCTCTCTGTCAAATAAATAAATAAAATCTTAAAAAAAAAAAAAAGATCTAAATGTACAGCTATTGGAGGCTATGTCATAAGGAGCAGCAAAAGTCCAAAGGCAAAAGATAATAGTTTAAACATACAAATACTTATTGGATGTCCTAGGTAGTAATCTGTGTGTGTATGCACATGTGTGTGTTTGTATAAATGTGTGTATATATGTATGTATATATACATATATCCATGTACATATGTACATATAGATATATATACACACTCACACATATAATCTCAACCTTTTGTTGTTATTAATCTCATTTGACAGACAGGAAAACCAAAATAGAAATAAAGTGATGCCCAAGGTCACATACCTTATCAGTGGGTCCGTGAGTAGAATCAGGTATGTAAGTAAAATCGAGAGAGTTTGACTCCAGAGACCACACTTGTGACTCTCTCCATTGACAGCCTCTCAAAAGGAGATAAGAAGTTGTGTAGCACCATAAAAGGGCTTTAGAAAGCATCTCAAGGAGGTATAGGGCAATACCAACAGGACAGGTGTTAGAGTCACACAGATCTGAATTCTAATCCTGGTTCGGACCCTTCTCTGTGAGGTTTTGGGCTCCTTCCATAATCTAAAGCCACTTTCCTCAGCTGTAATTGACCTGGTGGTCCCCAAAAGTCCAGTGAGGCTGTGTTAGGGTCTGAGCATTAGCCCAGAAACATGAGGGGCACACAGCGTTGTGATGATAAAACTGAAGCTCAGAGAGAGCAAGTGTGTTCCCTAAGGCCACACAGCAAAGCACTGACAGGCCTCTGAATATATGGTCCAGTGTTCCTTACACATCAGCTGCTCTAAACCATTTCATCAATCTGGCCCTCTCCGTCCCCTTACTGAATCTTTCTCAAATTGTCCATTTCAGAGCTCCAGATAGGATTCTCTCACCTGCAAGGCTATGTGGCCATACTTGGTGGGCTGTGCCAAACTGGGTGCCATGGGATTAAGCAATCAGAACCTACACAGTCCAAAAAAAAGTGGGGAAAAGCGTTTATATTCCAAGCATGATCCCGGAGTGTCCACTAGGTGGAGCCATGCTTCTGCATTCACGGTCCCAACGTTTTTCTAGATTAGAGCGTGAATTTGGCTCTTAAATGAGGAACTGAAAAGGTTCACTCATTCATTCACTCACTCACTCATTCAATAAATAGTTACTAAGCACCTACTCTATGCATGACACTTGATACAACAGTAAACACTGTAGTTCTTTTATTTATTTATTGTTTTATTTAAATTCAAGTTTGTTAACATAATAGTGTAGGGTTGGTTTCAGGAGAACACTGGTTACGAACACTAATTAGAATCTGACAACTTCTCTGCTTCTGTAATGAACCTCACGGCCAGCAAGAACTTTATCATTCTACTCATTCCATCCTCAGCAGGGGGCCTGATTTCTTCCCAAAACATGTGTTTGGCATGTATTTCCCACCAAGCTCTGGGAACACTAAGAGGGATCAGACAGAGTCTAGTGGTGGAGACACGTTGCCTGCCCTGGGCAGTGACTGCTGTGTGCTACTGGCCAGAGGAATCTAGAACTCCTCTTTAGGATTTTTTTTTTTTTTTAAAGATTTTATTTATTTATTTGACAGAGAGAAATCACAAGTAGGCAGAGAGGCAGGCAGAGAGAGAGGAGGAAGCAGGCTCCCTGCTGAGCAGAAAGCCCGACGTGGGGCTCGAACCCAGGACCTGGGATCATGACCTGAGCCGAAGGCAACGGCTTAACCCACTGAGCCACCCAGGCACCCCAGGATTTTTTTTTTTAAATAAAGCCAAGTCCTTAGTCCTTTGGCATCCTGAAAGGGGAAGTCAAAACCTTTGCCCACCTATACTTTCTCTGCTTTTCGTCAACAGTTGACTCCTATTTGCTGTCCCCCCAGAAATCTCTGTTAGTGCTACCAAGGTGGGGCTTGAAGTGGCAAGAATTAGACTGATTTTTTTAAGATTTATTTACTTATTGGGAAGAGAAAGACAGAGCAGGGGGAGGGCCAGAGGGAAAGTGAAAGAGAGAATCTCAAGCAGACCCTGAACTAAGTGAGGAGCCCAACATGGAGCTCGATACCACAATCCTGAGATCATGACCTGAGCGGAAACCAAGAGTCAAATGCTCAACCGACTGAGCCACCCAGGCACCCTAAGACTGATTTTATTATAGGTGGAGTAGGCGAAAGTGTTCACTCTTCCCTGGGCACACATTTCTGCCTCCCCTTCCAAGAGAGGCTCTTGTAGGTATAGATGGAACCTTGTAGGCTGATGTCGGGAGGCCCGGGCTCTGAGCCTAACATGATGTGTGGTCGTGGATCGTCACATTCTCTTTCAGACCTCAGTCTCCTTATCTGCGGTAGACTCCATATGGCCACAAATTCTTTACAGACCTTCCCAGCAGGAGATGGTGTCTTTCCCCCACTGGATCCCAGAACCAGCCACCCTCCAATCCACATCACATCATCTCCCCTAGATTAGCCATAAGGACCCTGCCAGAGGTTCTCCCACTGTCACTCTGCCCTCAACGTGCATTTCACACAGGACATCAAATGACGTGAGAACAAGTTAGATCACATCACTCATCTGCCGCACCCCCGCTGATCACAGCCGGCCTCCCTTCCATGACCTTCAAGACTGGCTACCATGTGGCTCCCCGCCCCACTTCTCTGCCTATCTCCCCCTTGTTCACACTGTGCCAGGCCCACGTCTGGGACTGTGACCCCAGGACCACACAGCTGGTCCTCTACAGAGAGCTTGAAGCTGAAAAACAAGCAGAACTTGAGCTGGAAAGCATATGGGATTGAAGTTTCACTTTAAGATAAACATTCCTCTATCCAGAAGCTAGGGGAGACCAGAAAACTTCTCCTTGAACCTGGCAGGGGGAGTTTTTCTAAGAGGAGGAGAGGGTGGTGGTATGAACAAGGCTGGGCTTCCAGAAACACGGTTTCTGGTGGACGCTAAGGGGTCAGAAACCTGGGCTGTCATCCTGCGGCTGGCCAGTGAGTAGATGAGTGAGGCCCCAGTTCGGATGCTGTAACTGCATTTGATTAATTTTATTTGGTTTTCCCCTGACTTGTAGCTCTGACTTCCATTAGAGTAGAAGCTCCTGGGACATATTCACCTCCGTAGCAACCTGTCTCCCAAATGGAACTCTGCACAAAGGTGGCAAGGAGGATGTTTGCTAAGTATCGTGAGCAACAGTCCTTTCTCACCAGCCATACCTGATAGCAGCACCCCAGTTTTCTTCTAGGGCACACTCCCTTCCCTGCTCTCACCCATGTGCTCCATGTAAGGGCTCACTCCCTCCCTGGCTCCGAGCTGGACACATGGCCAGGCCCAACCAAGGAAAACATCACTTTCTCCAGAGCACACTTACTGGTTCAGGAATGGGCAAGTGACCATTCCAGGACCGAGGAGGCAAAGGAGACAGAAGCGGGGATAAAAGCAAGTTCTCTTCTGCTCAGGCTGCCAGAAGCAAGGATGCGTCAGGCTTGAAGCTGCTGAAGACCTAGAATTAGCCAAAACAGTCGAAGACGGAGAGGATAGGAGAGGTCAGATCCTGGCGACATGCTTTAAGCCCCTGAAAGCAGCTGAGTCAGAAGCCATTTCTGCCACTGGATTCCTGAATCATCTGAGCAGATAGTTTCCATTTCTTGTCTAAGGCAATTAGAGTGGAGTTACCTGTCACTCACATCCAAGAGTCCTGACAAAAGAATGAATGAATGAATGAATGAATGAACGGACCAGAAAACATTGGCATAGAGGAAAGGATTCTGTGCTAGGAGCCAAGGCAGTGTCTTTCATTAATTCAACATTTATGGCCATTCATCGTGCCAGACACAATGCTAGGTGTTGGCTCTTCTATGGTAACAAACCCTCATGGTTCCTGTTCTCATGGAAATGAACTTCACTAGAAAAACAAAGTAACATTTCTGCATACCTGATTTTGTCACTGGGAAATCTGTTTGTGGTACAAGTCCCCAGCACTTAACTGGTAATGATCTTGTTATTCCTTCCACTCCTCATCAGCTATTATTGGGGTTAGCTGGAGGAGGGGCGGGAAAGAGAGCTTCTTGTGATCAGGGAGGAGGGTACCCAGGCTTCACTTCCTACCAGAGCTCACGACCAATCAGAACTAATGTTTATGAACCTAATTATACACAGCCCTGAGCTAGAGTGTGTAACAAGAGCCTGGCTTGGGCCTGGGTCCTCTCCTTTAGGACCTTTAACTCTAAGAATAACCAACCTGCAACCAATTTTTTGGCCTCTGGCAAAGAGACTTTTCTGACTCAAATACACTCATCAGCGTTCCCAAGATTCAGGCTTAGAAATGGAGCTACTTAAGCTCAATCGTTTTCAATTCTTGTTATAAAGAATAATGCCAACTGCAGCTGGAGTTTCATTTTTTTTTTTTAAGATTTTATTTATTTGACAGAGAGAGATCACAAGCGGGCAGAGAGGCAAACAGAGAGAGAGAGGAAGAAGCAGGCTCCCTGCAGAGGGGAAAGCCCGATGCGGGACTCGATCCCAGGACCCCGAGATCATGACCTGAGCCGAAGGCAGAGGCTTAACCACTGAGCCACCCAGGTGCCCCTGGAGTTTCATTTTTAAAGGAAATTTACAACTTGGGTTGAAGTGGCCAAATGTCCAACATAAATAAGCCCAGCATCCAAATGGAAGCTTGGCAGGCCCCAAATAACCAGAGTTCTATCCCACCTTCTAGGCTTTCATTTACTCATTCACTTAACAAATAGTTATCGGGGCACCTGGGCAGCTCAGCTGGTTAAGTGTTGCCTTCAGCTCAGGTCATGATCCCAGGGTCCTGGGATTGAGCCCTATGTCAGGCTCCCTGCTCAGTGGGAAGTCTGCTTCTCCCTCTCCCTCTGCCCCTCCTCCCGCTTGTGCTCTCTCTCCCTTCCTCTCTGTCAAGTAAATAAATAAAATGTCTTAAAAAATAGTTATCAAGTGTCCACTCTGCACCAGGCACCATGATAAAGCAGCAGCTGGTTCCTAAGAGGGCAGCCCACGGAGGGAAGACATCCAGAGGCAAATACTCAAATAGAAGCCCGTTTCTTGTATTTCCACCCGCACACCTGACTGAGCCCAGCCAAGTGTTATTAAATCAGCCTCTCCTAATATATCATTTCATGTGCCCTACTCTAAATATAGCACAGGTGCTTGCCTGATCCAGTTATCATTGCTGCATTTTGTGAGATTTTTTTTTAAAGATTTACTATTTATTTGACAGATCACAAGTAAGCAGAGAGGCAGGCAGAGAGAGAGGAGGAAGCAGTCTCCCCGCTGAGCAGAGAGCCCGATGCAGGGCTCAATGCAGGGCTCGATCCCAGGACCCTGGGATCAGGACCTGAGCCGAAGGCAGAGGCTGTAACCCACTGAGCCACCCAGGCACCCCTTATTGCTGCATTTTAAAAATGACCCCAAAACTTAGTGGTTTGGTACTTAATGCCACCAAACTGCACGTTGAAAAATGGTTTAGGGGCACCTGGATGGCTCAGTCCATTAACTGCCTTCCGCTCAGGTCATTATCCCAGGGTCCTGGGATCAAGTCCCGAATTGGGCTCCCTGCTAACGGGGGAGCCGGCTTCTCCCATTTGTCTCCGCCCCTCCATTCCTCCTGCTCATGCTCTCTCTCCCTCTCTCAAATAAATGAAAATTTTAAAAAACTAATAACAATGGTTAAAATGGTAAATTTTATATGTATTTTGTCATCTTAAAAATATTATGGGAGAATTCAAAAAAACCCGTAACGGTTTGAAACAACCATTGAACGAAGATCACAGATTCTGGGGGTGAGAATTTGAGGCAGGGCACAGTGGCGACAATTCATTCCTGCTCCATGGTGTCCGGGGCTCAGTCAGAGAGACTCAAAGACGGGGGTGAATTGGTGTCTGGGTGCTGGCATCATCTAGAGCCCTTACATTTACATGCCGGGGCTGACCCAAAAACTTGGGACTGCCTACTGGAGCACCCAAGTGTGGCCTCTTCCTATGTGCCCTTCTCGCAACATAGTGGCCTCGGGGTAGTCAAACTTTCTATTTTCATTTATTTATTTTTTTAAGTGGGCTCCCTGGAGCCCAACACACGCTTGAACTCCCTTGAAATGACAAAGCTATTTTGGAGAAAGCTTTAAAAGAAGAAAACCACAAATCGCTACCATTTGTCAGCGAAGACTATGCAACTGCAGGCAAAATAAAGGTGTCTGACCGGTACAGTTCCAGTTTTATTTATTGCCTCCGTGAAGTCTGCAGAGACTGTCACAGGTTGGGCCGTCTGGAAAAGCCCATTTCACATCAACCCACACAGCGCTTGGATTCCCCGCCCCGCGGTTTCTGCTTCCAACCCTTTTCCCACCCCTTTCCCGTCGCCCTGGAATGACGTCACAAGAAGGCGCGGAGGCTCAGAAATCAGCGCCTGCGCGTGCGCCGTGTGCAGGCAGCAGCCCCAGGCTTGTCACAGAGCCTGGCGACCGCAGGGCGGCGGGGGTCTCAGTGCTGCTGCGGCCGAATCTGTGGCGTGAGGCGTCCTTGAGCTGAGAGGACCATGAACCGCAGTCGGCAGGTGACGTGCGTGGCCTGGGTCCGCTGCGGCGTGGCCAAAGAGACGCCAGACAAGGTAGGCCTGGCCGCTCGGAGGTAGGGGGAGCGGCCTCTTCGCGGCATCCTCGTCCTGGCCCGCCTAGAGAACCTGGACCCGCTCCACGCGGCCTGGGCCTGGCTGGTGTGACTGGCCGGGGTGAGGCAGGCTTTGGCCTGATTGTGGTGAGGGGCCCTCCGGCTCCGAGTCGGGGGCCGCGCCGCCTCGCGGTCTCTTCCCCCGAGTCCAGCCCACCCCCGAATTGGCGAGCACGTGGGCCTGGCGGGCGGGAAGGGGGCGGGGTGCTGCTCTCAGTGGGAAATCTCTCAACTTCTTACTGACAGCAGAGAGGCTTCACGCTCACTCTAGTGCGTGTTCAGGCATAGCGGGAAGAGGGAGCACGGGATAGTGGGAAACCACTTTCTACTCCTGTGCTTGGCATTCTGGGCAGGACGAGAGCTGTGGGGTAGAACAACTGGTATGGAGACTATGACGTCGTGAGGCTGGGCGCTGAATTAGGAATTTCTCGCAGTGATCCAAGTGAGATGTTGTGGCAGTGGGTGATGAGAGGTAAACCTGACACATTAAGAAGGAAAAAACCTGCAGAAGTTCGAGAATGAGTCAGTGGTAGAGGTGAAGATTATTTAAGTTGTTCAGCTGATATTTACTAAGTGCTTTCTGTGGGTTGGGCATTGTTCAGGGTCCAGGGTAGGCAAAAACAAAACAGAAAAATTCCCTGCCTTTATGGAGTTGACATGTGCATATATGTCCGTGGGAGTAAATGCTATGAATGGAAAGGGAGGGGGGACTGAATGTAATTGGGCCAGTGATGACAGAGATGGGAAAAGTGATAGGAATGTAAGTGGCTGGGAGGTGAGGTTAACAGGAATGAGGGCTTGGAAGGTTTAAATTCCACCAGGGGACAGACTGTGCTTGTTTTATTCACCAGTTTCTCCCATGTTTGGCTCCAGTAGGTGCTCATTGCATATATATAGAGAGAGAAAGAATAGGGCCAGGAAATTATCTCAGTAGAAATTATTGAAGGAGGTAATAGTTGTTATTAAAAAGGGACATGTAACCTTTTGAAGACTATATGAGTTCCAGACATATCCACACACTGGAACCACTTGGGGAGCTTCAAAAAGTAGTGATGTCTGGGGCACCTCATGGGCTTCATTGGTGGAGCCTAGACTCTTTTTTTTTTTTTTTAAGATTTTATTTATTTATTTGAGAGAGAGCACATGAGCGAGGAGAAGGTCAGAGAGAGGAGAAGCAGACTCCCTGGCATCGGACTCCAGGATCATGACCTGAGCCGAAGGCAGTTGTCCAACCAACTGAGCCACCCAGGCGTCCCGGTGGAGCCTAGGCTCTTGATCACAGGGTCATGAATTCAAGTGCCACACACCCGCCTGCACCCATTGGGCTTGCAGCTTACTTTAAAAAAAAAAAAAATACGGTGCCTGCGCCCCTCTCCTGCATATTGTGATTTAATTGGTCTGGAGTGTAAGAAGATTCCCTCCCCCCACCACGTGATTTTAATTGCAGACAAGTTTGGTAACCACTGCTTGAAGAGTTTGCGTTTATTCTACAAAATCAAAATAGGAAGAAGAGATTATTCTACAAAATCCCAGAAAAACTGAAATCAGTGAGAGTAATTAGAAAAATAAATATCTTTTTTTTAAAAGATTTTATTTATTTATTTGACAGACAGGCAGGCAGAGAGAGGGGGAAGCAGGCTCCCCGCTGAGCAGAGAGCCCGATGCAGGGCTCGATCCCAGGACCCTGAGATCATGACCTGAGCTGAAGGCAGAGGCTTAACCCACTGAGCCACCCAGGTGCCCCAAAAAATCAGTATCTTTAAAAAAAAAAATCTTTTAATTAATTTTAAAAGCCTTTAATTTCTGGAACAATGAATGTCCTCCCTCAGGAGGATTTCCATATTACTAGAGATGTTTAGTGCAAACTGAGTGATTGACTGAGTCATCATCTATCATCAAGCATCCATCCCTACCAGGGGCTGAGCACTGAGTTATGTGTGTAAACACAGAACAAGAAGTTGATTTCTGTCTTCAGTGAGTTTACAGTTTCGCAATAATGGGATGTTTTAAAAGGTATTAAAGCATTGATTAGATGAAAGAATGCCAGTTTTGAAATAAAGAGAAGATTCCAATGATCCTTTTGAACAGGATTTCCCAAGTGGAGAGTCTTAAAGGCAGCTGGAAAGATGGAAAGGTGGGGGGGTGGCTGGGTGGCTCAGGAGGTTATGCATCTGACTCTTGATTTTGGCTCAGGTCATGATCTCAGGGTCGTGAGATCAAGAGTCCTGCAGGGAGTCTGCAAAAAAAAAAAAAAGGAAAGAAAGAAAGATGCATCTGGAGTCTGGGGGCGCTAGAGAAGGATGAGTTAGGGGTAATCAGTTCCGAGGTGATAGTTTTAGTCTTCAGAATGAATGACCTTTGCAAGGAGGTGACAGCGTGTGACTCATAATGAGTATTTGGCAGTGAGAACCAGGAAAAGAGCAGGCGACCAAGGCAGGGGTAATTTATTTAGGGGAAACGAGGGGGAAATGAGAAGTAGCCAAGAAGAAATCAGAATAGTTGAAAGAAAATGAGATGGACTGTCACAGAAGCCAGTTTATACAAATTAGTCTTTTCTGAAAAGTCTGGGAAGAAGTAGACTGAGCTGTGTTTTTTTGGTTTTTGCTTTTTGTTTTTTAACAGTTTCAGGTGGGAAATGGATTTAATTATAAAGACCTGTGAAAATCCCATTTATGGTAAATTTAGGGAGTCTGGATTGAAGTTTGATTCTTGATATTTTTTGAAGTTATATTTTACATTAATTTGCAGACTTCTTTTTAACTCAGAGATTTATAAAGATTTCCTTAACTGTATGGTAATGAAATGTTTGCTCTCTTATAGGTAGAACTTAGTAAAGAAGAAGTAAAACGTCTCATTGCTGAAGCTAAGGAAAAATTACAGTAAGTTTAGGATTGTTGATGTCTAAAGTCAAGTCCAGATGAAATGTAAATTTCAAACAGTGATGATGAGGTGGTCTTATTGTCAGATGGTACCATTTAGGTGATTTCTCTTTTTTGTTCCTTGGCACAGAGAAGAAGGTGGCAGTGACGAAGAGGAGACAGGCGATCCTTCAGAAGATGGCATGCAGAGTGCACGTACCCAGGCACGACCAAGGGAGCCCCTGGAAGATGGCGACCCAGAGGATGACAGGACGCTGGATGATGATGAGCTGGCTGAGTACGACTTAGATAAATATGATGAGGAAGGTGACCCAGGTTAGAGTTCACTTACTTCTGGTTGTTAATCACAGGCTCAGTGTATTAGATCATGCTTCTGCTGTTTCAGAGCTTTTGTTGTCCTTTATACTGGTCAAATAATCTGGCTCAAGTCCAAGGCAGATAACATGTTTCCTAAACTAGTTGAAGAAATAAGCTAACCTACTAAACTAAGACGTAAAAAAGCATAGTATTGTATATTTTATTGCAAGTGGTGGGTATGATCTGTAATTCAAGTTGGGGGATGGGCAAAGGGGAGTGGGAGATACAGGCTTCCAGTTACAGAATGAGTAAGTCTTGGGGATGAAAGCTACAGTATAGGGAATATAGTCAGAGATGCTGTGATCGCGCTATGTGGTGACGGTTGCTACACCTGTGAGCGTGGCATGATGCATAGGAGATTATCACTGCGTTGTACACTTGAAACTAATACTGTGTTTCAGCTGTACCCAAATGAAAAAAAAAATCTGTAACTTGTGTCTCTTTGCAATAATGAGAGAGGGGTTATTACCCCCATTTTGGAAAAGAAAACTGAGGCTTACAAAGATGAAATGACTTTGCCAGGGCCACAGAGTGGTGGACAGTGGAGCTGAGGGTTGAACATTCTGTTGCTGCAAAGCCTTTACTCTTAGAGTACACTTCATTAGATGCAGAGAATAGTTTTTTCCATTGGACTCTGAGTTGTGCACACCTACACTTGTGACCATCCTGCTAGGACAGATGCCATGGGAATACAGAGAAAGGAAGAGCTAACCCAGCCTGGAGAAATGGCATTCAGAAACGGCTTCTTGGGGCACCTGGGTGGTTCATTCCGTTAAGCATCTGACTTCAGCTCAGGTCATGAGCTCAATGTCCTGGGATCATGCTCTGTGTCAGGCTCCCTGCCCAGCAGGGAATCTGCTTGTCTCTTTCCCTCTGCCTCTACCCCTGCTCATGCTCTCTTTCTCTCTCTCAAATAAATTAAAAAAAAAAAAAAGAAAGAAAAAGAAATCACTTTTTAATAATCTCCACACTGTGTGGATTATTGGCTGTCTTTCTCATCTAGTTGAAATTCCCATCTCTGTTTATTAGATGTTTAAGACAGATTAGGCCTGTCTCCTGAAAGTAGCTTTCCCTAACAATTAGAGTATATTTCTTTCCTGAGTTTTATGTTATTTGGGTTCTACTCTAGGTCACCCTTGCAGATTCGCCATAGGAGAATTCTAATTTGAGATAAGTTTAGTGAGAAAGGCATAATAGCATCTCTTTCAGAGTCCTATAGCAAATTAGCATATAAGCAGTTCTTTTTTTTTTTTTTTTTTAAGGATTTTTATTTTATTTATTTGACAGAGATCACAAGTAGGCAGAGAGGCAGGCAGAGAAAGAGGAAGGGAAGCAGGCTCCCTGCCAAGCAGAGAGCGAAGTGGGGCTCAATCCCAGGACCCTGGGATCATAAACTGAGCCGAAGGCAGAGGCTTTAACCCACTGAGCCACTCAGGCGCCCCACATATAAGCGGTTCTAATCTTGCAATAGAATAACCAATTTAACTTTGTGAAGCCCATCATTTTTTTTTTTAAGATTTTATTTATTTATTCGACAGAGAGATCACAAGTAGGCAGAGCAGCAGGCAGAAAGAGAGGGGGGAAGCAGGCTCCCTGCTGAGCAGAGAGCCTGATGTGGGACTCAATTCCTGGACCCTGAGATCATGACCTAAGCCAAAAGCAGAGGCTTAACCCACTGAGCCACCCAGGTGCCCCGACCCATCATTCTTATTTGATTTGACCAGGCAGCCCTTATTCTGCATCAATTCCAGTGTCGTAGGATAGTTTTCTGTCTTTTTAATAATAAGTACACTTTTTTTGTTTTTTTTTTTTTTTTTTTAAATTTACGAGGAGCAAGGAGGGACAGAGGGAGAGAGAATCTTAAGCAGGCTCCCTGTCCAGCACGGAGCCCGACTCAGGGCTTGATCTCAACCCTGAGATCACAATCTGAGCTGAAATCAAGAGTTAGACATTTAACTGACCAAACCGTCTGGGTGCCCCATAACTATACTTTTAATAATGACTATAAGGAGCCAGTTAGAAAATCTGAGCAAAGTGCTAGTATTTTCTAAGAGAGAGCTTTACAGTTTAATTTTAGTGGAACATTGTGAAGACCAAGACTATCAAGCATGCATTCCAGTATAAATGGTTTTTGTTTTTTTTTTTAAGATTTATTCATTAGAGAGCATATGTGTTGAGGGGAGAGGAAGAGGCTTAAGCAGACTCCCCGCTGAGCACGGAGTCTGATACAGACTGAGACCATGACCTGTGCCGAAACCTAGAGTCAGACACATAACTGACTGTACCCCCCCCCACGTCCCCCTATAAATGGCGTTTAAATTCCTGTTTATTATCCAGTATTTCCTTTCCCACCTGTGGATGATCCAGTTAGTTATGAAACAGATAGTTGGAGCTAAGACGGGATACCTTAGGAAAATGCTTTTGTCGAAATGACTGTTCAATTTATGAATTCTTACAGATACTGAAACTCTCGGTGAATCTCTCTTGGGTCTTACAGTCTATGGAAGTAATGATCAAGATCCTTATGTTACTCTGAAAGATACGGTAAATATTTACGTGGCTTTTCTAATTATGCTTCTTAAGTGTTTGGAAAACCTTACCAAATATCTGCTTCTAGTTAATGACTTATTCTCTCCACTTAGGAGCAATATGAACGTGAAGATTTCTTGATCAAGCCCAGTGACAATCTGATCGTTTGTGGCAGAGCTGAACAAGACCAGTGCAATTTAGAGGTCCACGGTAAGTGGGGGACAGCCCTTGGGGAAAGGTTCTCTAAGATGGAAATAATCACTATAATAGCTACTATTGTGAATTTTCAGGCACAGTTCCTGGTGGATCTTATTTAAGTTACATGGTTAATTATATACAGTCCGTAGATACGCTGGTCGTTGTGCCTGGGCATGTGTGGTCTGGTATGTCGCTCGTACATGACTTATTTATGGAAATAAGTCTCCTGGTGTGTGTGCGCGCGCAGGTTTAGTATTTTTTCGAACATTTTTGCCAGTTTTTCACTCTCCGTCTCTCCGCATTGGAGAAAACTTAGAAGGAAAGCCATATAAAAATACAGGAAACAGTTACAGTCCTGTTACCGCGAGGTAACTTGTTACCCTGACCTTTTACTCCAGTCTCTTTTCTGTGTACTTTTTCTTTACGTGGTGAAGATTATACTCAATAGACAGGTTTTTATTCTGCTTTTTCCCACAGTCCTTTCACATATTTCCCCTGCATTTCTTCACAAAAACTCAATGCAAGGGCTTCCATTCCTCTAGTCTCCTTTGCCAGTTCAAGGAATATTTGCACCACAGCCGGAGGTGAATGCTTTGAATCTGAAGTGGGCACTGATTTGAATTTTTCTTTTTCATTTGGATTTTTAAATCAGATGTATTTAATGTCGATATTTATTATGTCAACAAACATTAATTGAATAACTGTTTTCTAAAAAAATAGACCTTCAAGACATCTACAGTATTCTGCCTCTAGATTTTCCCTTCTGTTTTTCTTGTCCCTTCTCCTGTGCACATCCTCAGACATGTCTGTCCTTACTCAACAATCTTCTAATCATCTGTCTTTAAAATTTGAAGCTTTAAAGATATTAAGCTAAGGCCTTTTGCTATAGAAACACAGTTGCATAGTTTGAAAATTAAAATCTTTATGTTTATTTTTTTTTTTTTTTTTTTTTTTACATCTTCTAGGTTACTTTGTCACTTACTCCATTTCGTAGCTTGGATCTTTGGAAATCCTCACAATCCTTAAGACTGCCTTCAGGAAGTCTGTGGATTAGGCCATTTTGATCCCATGGCCCATTGTGGATCTATTTATAAAATGAAGGCTTTAAATAGCAGAAATGTCAGTGCAAAGTTATTCTTCTAATGATCTTTGAACTTTTTACATATTTCAAATAAAAACCATGCGGCAAAATTTTTAAAAAACCAATTCTAGAGGTACCTGGGTGGCTCAGTGGGTTAGGCCTCTGCCTTCGGCTTGGGTTGTGATCTCGGGGTCCTGGGATGGAGCCCTGCGTTGGGCTCTCTGCTCGGCAGGAAGCCTGCTTCCCCCTCTCTCTGCCTGCCTCTCTGCCTACTTATGATTTCTCTCTTTTGCTCTCTGTCAAATAAATAAATAAAATCTTTACCAAAAAAACCCAAACAAAACAATTCTAGGGATGCCTGGGTGGCTCAGTGAATTAAGCCTCTGCCTTTGGCTCAGGTCATGGTCTCAGAATCCTGGGATCGAGCCCCACATTCAGCTCTCTGCTCAGCAGGGGGCCTGCTTCTCCCCCCCCCCCCCGCCACCTGCCTCTCTACCTATTTATGATCTCTTTCTATCAAATAAATAAATAAATTCTTAAAAAAAAGTTCGAATTTCAAAAATCGAAACTCAGTTTGCCATTGATTTTTGTACATTTTCCTTTGAGAGCTTACTGGAGTCATTCCTTTGTATTTAGTGAGTATTGGAGAGGGGTTAAGAAGTTAAAGCAGTGGTAGTCCTACTTCCTTAGTCTAATCGACATCATTAAAGAGACCCTTGGATCTGATGTGGATCTCCAAATTATTTAGCATATCTCTAGGCAAGAATAAATTCAAAATTGCACTCAAAAGCTGATCTGAATGTTGATTTGACATGGACAAAAGGAGATTATTTTACAGCTTCATCATCATATTTTTTCTTTTAAGATTTAATTTATTTGACAGAGAGAGATCACAAGCAGGCAGAGAGGCAGGCAGAAGAGGGTGGGGGAAGCAGGCTCCCTGCCGAGCAGAGCGCCTGATGTGGGGCTCGATCCCACGACTCTGGGATCATGACCTGAGCCGAAGGCAGAGGCTTAACCCACTGAGCCACCCAGACGCCCCTTCATCATCATATTTATCTAAAATGTTAGCTGAGTACTTTGACCATAGTTGAGGTTCTCGCAGGACCACAGGTTTTCCATTTTAAACATTCGTCATGAAGTGATAGGATAGAATGTGACTTGGAATCTGCTGATCCAGGATCTAACCCAGATGCAGAGGTTTGAGGAATTTTTGAAAAGTTTTTATTTAAATTCCAGCTAGTGAACATACAGTGTAATATTAGTTTCGGGTGTACACTACAGTGATTCAGCACCTCCATGTGTCACCGGGGCTCATCACAGCAAGTGCCCTCCTTCTTCCCCATCACCTGTTGCTCCCAGCACCCACCCACCTCCATTCTGGTGACCATCAGTTCTCCACAGTTAAGAGTCTGTTTCTTGGTTTACAGTCTCTCTCTTTATTCCTATTGCTTGTTTTGTTTCTTAAATTCCACATGTAAGTGAAATCATATGGTATTTGTCTTTCTCTGACTTATTTCATTTAGCGGGATACTCTCTAGCTCTATCCATATCCTCACAAATGGCAAGATATCATTCTTCTTTATGGCTGAGTAATATTCCTGTGTGTGTGTGTGTGTGTGTGTACACACACACACACCACATCTTTACCCATTCATCAGTCAGTGGACATTTGGGCTCTTTCCGTAATTTGATTGTTGTAGATAATGTATAAATATAAACATCGGGGTCCGTGTACTCCTTTATATTAGTACTTTTGTATTCTTTGGGTAAATACCTAGTAGTGTGATTGCTGGATTGTAGGGTAGTTCTGTTTTTAACTCTCTGAGGAACCCCTGTATTGTTTTCTAGACTGGCTACTCTGGTTTACAACTCCACAAGCAGAGTTAGAGGAGGGTTCCCCTTTCTCCACATCCTTGTCAACATCTACTGTTTCTTGTGTTGTTGGTTTTAGACGTTCTGACAGGTGCGACGTGGTCTCTCCTTGTAGTTTTCATTTATATTTCCCTGATCAATGATGTGGAGCATCGTTCCATGTGTCTGTTGGCCATCTGTAGGTCTTCTTTGTAAAAATGTCTGTTTGTGTCTTCTGTCCATTTTTCAATTGCATTATTTGTTTTTTGGTGTTGAGTTTTATAGGTTCTTTATATATTTTGGATACTAACCCTTCATTAGATATGTCATTCGCAAATATCTGCTCCCATTCTGTAGGTTGCCATTTAGTTTTGTTGATTGTTTCGTTCTCTGTGCAGAAGATTCTAATTTGGATGTATCCTCTATATAGTTTATTTTTACTTTTGTTTCCCTTGCCTCAGAAAACATATATAGAAAGTGGTCTGAGGAATTTCTTTAAAAATTCTTAGCCTCTCTTAACTTTGCTTCTTTCTAGTAAAAAGCATATTGGGGGGCAGATTTCTGATTGTTTGGGCTCTGTTTTGTCAGTATTCCATTGCATAATTTTTAAAAACTTCTTAGTCATTGATTTTAACAATATCTTTGCTCCTTAACATTATAACTCTGAATGACAAAGAGCCAGTTGTTTTAGTTGTCATATTCCGAAAGTGTTCTCAAGAGCTTTATTTACATTGTTGATCTTTAAATACTAAAGCAGTAATTCTTGACAAGCATTTAGATTTCTAAATGTGAGTTATTTCTCTCCAGCGCTATTTTTTATTCATTCTTATAGCCAGATAGACCTTTAAAAGATAATAATCAAATGCTTCCTATGGGTCCCTTATGAGCATTTGTTTTCTGTAGTGGGTGGACGGGAGATAGGATTGTTCTAACCAGTGACATGCCGATGGGGGGCGCTCGGGCAAATGTCAGTTCCTTGCCACTGTTCCTGTTCCTTTGGAGCACACCAGGTGATAGGAATATATGAGACCTGCAGAATGTTGCT
The DNA here is from genome assembly GCF_902655055.1 of Lutra lutra. NCBI lineage: Eukaryota > Metazoa > Chordata > Mammalia > Carnivora > Mustelidae > Lutra > Lutra lutra. Next base: position 130,069,692 of record NC_062285.1, read on the forward strand.
GAGCAGTAACAACTTGGGAGGCTCCTTTTGATGCCATCAGATGTGTCTCACTTTAAGCACGTGGGCTTCTGTAGGTTTAACAGGGAGAGTGTGTCCTTTTCGGTGGGATGTGATTTCTTACTCTGACGCAATAAAGTCTCGTCCCAATGTTTTATATTTTCAGTTTATAATCAGGAAGAAGATTCCTTTTATGTGCATCATGATATACTGCTGTCTGCATACCCTCTCAGCGTGGAATGGCTGAATTTTGATCCCAGTCCAGATGATTCTACAGGTAATTAGAAAAGCTAAGATGGCTCAGGGGTTCCTAGTCCTGTATGTTATTTCTAGCCACATAAGTTATGTATTCTGTATGAGTGTCTTCAGAATTGTTGATTTTTAAATGAAATTGTTATTTTATGAAGTTACATCGTTAGTTCTTAAAACACAATCATGTAATTGTTTTGAGTCTGTGTGTCTTCAGACGTCAGATAAGGAACTGCTATTGCTATAGGCAGAAGAACAGGCTAACAGCGTTAGGAGCTGCAAAACGGTGTGAGTAAACCCAGTAGAAAGTAGCATGGCCCAAGAGTTTGGTGGCATGGCCCTTCTGAGAAAACTTAAGTAAAACCAAACTGAAGAGAGAAGTCGGTTCTTGTGTTAGTCGCCGTAGCCCCAGCTGCGTGCTGCTACTTGCCCTATCCTGCCTCTTAAGAAAGGTAAAATCTGGTCCTGCTCAGCCTTACGTCTCGTTTGCCAAGCTTATTCACATTCATGGTCTGATTCGGCCCCTGTTTTCACAACACTGGTGAAGGTGGAACATGATTTTTGTTCTTAGAACCTAAGTAGGGACCCTGGGGTCAAAAGGCTGAGCCCTTTTTATTCAAATTATGGTCCAAGCGCCAGCAGCACCGGAGAGGCGTCACCTGGGAGCTGGTCAGAGTGCTTATGTAGGGACGCGCGCCAGCCCTCCTGAAACGGAATATGCGTTTGAACGATATGCAGGTGACGACACATGCATGTGAAAGTTTGAGAGAAAGTGCTCTAAGATATCACTCAACCCATGGTACAGTATTTTTCATTAGAAATGTTTCAAATCCAATACCTCACTTCCTCCTGTAGGAAATTATATTGCTGTGGGAAATATGACCCCCGTTATTGAAGTGTGGGACCTTGACATAGTGGACTCTTTAGAACCGGTCTTCACTCTTGGAAGTAAGCTATCGAAAAAGAAGAAAAAGAAAGGGAAGAAGGTAAACAAGTCAATAATTACTTAAACTCTCATGACAGAGTTTACTGGTGGGGTGGAGGCAGGAGAACAGACAGTCTTTCAGTTAGACGCTTTGGCAGAACAGGACAGATACTGTCCATAGTTGTGGTTTCAAAAGGCCCATCTAGGGAAGCATGGATCTCTGATTGCACAGAACGTCATTGGTATGTTATTCATCCTTCCCCAAAACACTTACTCTCAGGTTATGACCCTATTTGATATAGTAACTGTTCACACTAATATGCTTCTTGGAATTTTTGAAAGAATTCTCTTTAGCCTTTAGTACGTTGAATTCTAAATATCAGTGTATTAATTCCTGCAGCTTCTAAAACTTAACTTTGCGGTGGGGGTGGTTATTTGTAGAACTCTACTACCTAGATTAAGAACTGCTATAGTTTGTCTTCTGTAAGGAGTATTTATCCCAGATCCCTAAAGTAACAGGAAGGCAAGGTGTTTCTCTAGGTCTTCAAGCAAGTTTGCTGAAGATCAAACAGTGATCTTAAGATTTAAAGAATCTTTCAAATTAAGATCAATTACAGGGGTCACTTTAATACAAAAAGTAATGAAACAATTATTACAGAGTTCCTCAGCAGAGGGGCATACCGACGCTGTCCTGGACCTTTCTTGGAATAAGCTGATCAGGTAAAAAAGAAATAACATTTGGAGTATTGTTAGAGACTGTAACCACCGTCATCTTACCTCATGCCTACCCCTGTCTCCACGTCGTGTGTTGGGGTCTCTGTGTCTTCCTTTCCTTTCCTGCAGTGTATGCCACTTGAAGGCAAGGGCTTTGCCGTCTGTGTCCTCGCAGCCCCCACATCACCTGCCAGCTCCAAGGTCTTTAGGGGCTCGGGCTCGTTACAGACTTGGTGACCAAGCGCCCTCCCAGCAGCACTGGGGAAAAAACTGCTTCATTGCCAGTGGTGCCAAATTGTGTTTCTTTTTATGGAAGACATTTCCCTCACTTCGTTTAGTTTGCACAAAATCTCATCCAAATTTTTTTCAATTGATAAAATATATGTAATATTTACCATTTGAACTATTTTTTAAGTGTATAGTTCAGTGGACATTGTTGTGCAGTGTCCAACTCCAGAACTTTTGTCATCTTCCAGAATTGAAAGCATGTATCCATTAAATAATAACTCTCCATTCTTGGTGCCCCCAGGCCCTGGTAACCTTTCTATCTCTGTAAAATCCACTCTTTTTTTTTTCTTTTCTTTTTTTTTTTTTTTTTGTAAAATCCACTCTTGCAGTTACCTCATAAAGGTAGAATTATATAGTATCGGCCCTTTGGTGACTGGCTTATTTCACTTAGCATGAGGTCCTCCGTGTCGTTGCATGTGGCAAGACTGCCTTTCTCAATGTCCGAATGACATTGCATTGTTCGGATCACCCACTTTTTGTTTTTCCATCTGTCGGCGAATGCTTGGGTTGCTCCCACCTCCTGGCCATTGTGAGCAGTGCTGCGGTTATGCACATTGATGTAAATAACGTGGGTGTACAAATATCCCAGCTTTCAGTTCTTTTGAGTGTCTCCCCAGAAGTGAAATTGCTGCTTCGTGTGGCAGTTCTGTGTTCACCATTTTGTGGAGCACTTTTCAGGTGCCTGTTGGCCCATTTGTGTTTATCTTCGGAGAAGTGTCTTTCTAAGTCCTTTGCACATTTTTGAATTGAGGTTTTTGGTTTTTCACTGAGTTGTAGTTCTTTATATAGTCCAGATACAACCTCTCATCAGATACGCAATTTGCAAATATCTCCCCCCATCTGACAGATCACCTTTAACTCTTTTATAGTGCCCTTTGACGCACAGAAGCTCTTAATTTTGATGTAGTCAATTTATTTTTACTTTTGTTGCCTGTGCCTTTAGTGTTCTATCCAACTAATCTTTGCCAGATCCTTGTCATGAGGTTCTTACCTTGCGAGTTTTATAGTCTTAGCTCCTACATTTAGGTGTTTGGATCCATTCTGAGTTAAGTGTTGCGTACAGTAGAAGGTAAGAGTTCCACTTCCTTCTTTTGCATGTGTCGTCTGCATATTCTTTATACTCATCCTTAAACAGCAGTTACCCCAGAAGGCCATTTTCCTAATAGCATGGTTGGTTTGAGGGGCTTCTAAGGCAAGGAAGGTAAGCATCGGGTTGAGCTTACTTGAGGCGTAAGAACAAACTGGGTCACCCAAGGCCCATTTTCTCAACATCTCTGTTACACGGGATACTTTGTAATTGTGAGCCCTGTGAGGAGGGTCCCAGAGTGCTGGCTTACCGAGGGAGATCCTGTCTTCCTGTTTGCGTTCAGACCTCTTCCGAGTTAGAACCATTTGGTGAGGGGCACCTGGCTGGCTCATTCCATAGCGTATGTGACTCTTGATCTCAGGGTTGTTAGTTCAAGCCCCACATTGGGTGTAGAGATTACTTAAAAATAAAATCTTTAAAAAAAATAAGTAAAGGTTAAATTCCTGGCCTCTAATCCCCTTAAGATTGAGTCACATCTGGAGCAAGGGCCCAAGAATCTGTTGTGTTGTTTTGTTTTTTTATGGGGCGCCTGGGTGGCTCAGTGGGTTAAGCCGCTGCCTTCGGCTCAGGTCATGATCTCAGGGTCCTGGGATCGAGCCCCACATCGGGCTCTCTGCTCAGCGGGGAGCCTGCTTCCTCCTCTCTCTCTGCCTGTCTCTCTGCCTGCTTGTGACCTCTCTCTGTCAAATAAATGAATAAAAAATTCTTAAAAAAACAAAACAAACAAAAAAAAACTTCCCCAGGTTTTGGGCGCCTGGGTGGCTCAGTGGGTTAAAGCCTCTGCCTTCGGCTCGGGTCGTGATCTCAGGGTCCTGGGATCGAGGCCTGCATCGGGCTCTCTGCTCAGCAGGGAACCTGCTTTCCTCCTCTCTGCCTACTTGTGATCTCTCTCTCTCTCTGTCTGTCAAATAAAAAAAAAAAAAAAAATCTTAAAAAAAAAAAAAAACTTCCCCAGGTTTTATCTGAATTGGGCCCGTTCTTAACTAATGGGCAGACAATTAAGAGATCGGAATGAGTGTGCCCTGCTTTTAGGAACCCAGTTGTTTATAAATCTGACCTGTCATGGTAATTATGTATACTAAATTCTTACATATAGTAGTTGTTAATTTGAGTAACTGAGTTTGTTCAGGCGGAACAATCCCTCATCACTTCCAGCTGATCCAGCAGTGCCTTTGCCCAGCCACAGCTCCCGAGCTCCGTGTGGACGCTGCCAGCACCAGTGCCCCTGCCGCTTCGTGACTGCAGGGCCACCCGTGTCTTTGCTCCTTAACTCCTCTACTTTCTCCATCTTATTACAGACCTTGGTTCTCCTTTCCCCTTTCTTTACTGAAAAGGTACAGAATGCTTTTAAATACTTGCCATACATGCCCTGGTGCACAGAAAAGTTTGGGATGTCGTGAAGAATAACATGTTGACCTTGTTCCTAGTTGGGGAAGTAAAATGCTCCCAGGACCAACACGCATGTTCTCTGCTCATTCATACTCTTATTCTTGTACTCTTCTTGGGAGTATAGCATTTGGGAGTTTGGGGGGCTGGTAATTTATTTTTAAGCCTGATACACTAAGAATTTTAATATGAAAGGAATCTCAGGTGTTGGGAGAAGGACTAGGATGAAAAATGTACCGTGAAATTTTAACTTTTTGCTGTTGGCAGGCATTGAATGTAAACAAAATATTGGGAATTTAAGTAACATTAAATCTTTGACCTGCCGAGGACTTAAAACATTAATGACTTGTATATGGGACTTAATGGTAGAAATGTGAAATCCATTGATTAGATTAGAATGAAATAATATACATGATCCTCTTAAGAGACCCTGCCTGTGTTACTGAAATGTGAGTTATAAAACAGAAAGCAGTTTGTATAATGGAAGTATTTCTTGAGGAAATAATACTCCAGAAATGGACCCATCAACATTTTATTTTAACAGCATATCGATTTTCTGGACAAATATTATGATCACTAATGACTTAATTCTATGTCAGAGCCATTTCAAATCAGATAGTGAAGAATGAGGTTCCAGGAATATCTATTTTTACAGAGAGGAAAGACGGGCAACTAACATTAATCAGGGACCTCCTGTATTCTGGTCACTCAGCCATGTACTTGAATAGTAACCCTTTGAAGCTGGTTGTAGCATTCTCATCGGCAGGCAAGGAAGTGAGACTGACTTCTAAGACCTATGATTAGTAAATGGCAGCACCAGGAATCCTTTTCAGGTTTTCTGGGCTCTGAGGCCTGTGTTCTCTTGTAGAATGACATTATTAGCACTTGCTCCCTAAGAGGTAGGCAAATTGTTTTTTCTTATTAATAGCATTTAATGCCTTTTTTTTTTTAAGATTTTATTTATTTATTTGTCAGAGAGAGAGAGCAAGCACAGGCAGACAGAGTGGCAGGCAGAGGCAGAGGGAGAAGCAGGCTCCCTGCCTAGCAGGAGCCTGAGGTGGGACTCGATCCCAGGACGCTGGGATCATGACCCGAGCTGAAGGCAGCCACTTAGCCAACTGAGCCACCCAGGTGTCCAATGCCCTTTTTTATTTAAAAAAAAAAAAAAAATCGAGATATAAAATCACATATCATGAAATTCAGTCTTTAACGTGTACAATTCAGCGAGTTGGGGTGTATTCCCAAAATTGTACACCTATCTCCACTGTCTAATTCCATAACATTTTCATCAGGCCAAAAAAAGCAATCTGTATTATAAACGGTCATTCCTCCTCCTCCTGTCCTTCCAGCGCCAGGCAGCCACTAATCTTCTTTCTGTCTCTCTGGATTTGACTGTCTGGACATTCCTTCTTAGAAAAGGAATCATAAAATATGTGGCCTTCTGTGTCCGGATTCTGTCACTTTTGTATAATGTTTTCAAGGTCCATCCTGTTGGAGCATTAATTAGTACATCATTCCTTTTTAATTGCTTGAATGGATATACGACATTTCATGTATCTGTTCACCAGTTAATAGACATTTTGTTTGTGATTGTTTTTTGCCTATTTTGAATAATGCTACTGTAAATATTAGTGGACAGATTTTTGCACAGACCTGTTTTTATTTTCTAGGATCTATACCTAAGGAGTGTAATTTCTAGGCCATATGGTAGTGTCTATACCATTTCCATTCCCACCAGCATGGTAGCTGATTTTTCTGTTTTGCTAGCACTTACTATTTTTTGTCTTTTTCATTGTACCTGTCCTGTGAGTATGTAGTGGTATCCCATGTTTTCATTTTCATTTCCCTAAGGAAGAACTTTTCACATGCTCATTTGCTATTTATAGATCTTCTTTAGAGAAATGTCCATTCATATTCTTTGCCCATCTTCTGATTAGATTATCTTTTTATTATTTGAGAGTTCTTTATATATTCTAGAATCAAGTTCTTTATCAGATATGACTTACAAATAATTTTCTCCCATTCTGTGGTCTTTTCACTTTCTTGATGATCTCATTTACAATACAAAAGGTTTTCATGTTGGTGATGTCCAGTTCATTTATGTCTTTTGTTTCTAAGGCTTTTCATGTCATACCTAAGACATCATTGCCTAACCCAGGGTCACAAAGATTTATACCTGTTTTCTTCTGAGAGTTTCATAGTTTTAGCTCTTACATTAGTAGGTCCATGATCTATTTTGAGGTCGTATGAGATAGAGGTCTAACTTCATTCTTTTACATGAGGATATCCAGTTGTCCCCGAGCCATTTGTTGATAATACTGTACTTTTCCCCATTGAACAGTAAATAATCTTAACATCTTTGTCAGAAACAAATGACCATAAATTTGAGGATTTATTCTTCATTCTATTCTGTTAACTGGTATGTCTGTCCTTAAGCCAGTACGACATTGTTAGGATTATTGTGGCTTTTCAGTCCATTTTGAAAGCCATACTGTGAACTTTTCAGCTTTGCTCTCTTTTCCAAGATTATTTTGGCTGTTCTGAGTCCTTTACATTTCCCTATGAGCTTTTTTTTTTTTTTTTTTTAGATTTTATTTATTTATTTGACAGAGAGAGATCACAAGCAGGCAGAGAGGCAGGCAGAGAGAGAGGAGGAAGCAGGCTCCCTGCTGAGCAGAGAGCCCGATGCGGGGCTCGATCCCAGGACCCTGAGATCATGACCTGAGCCGAAGGCAGCGGCTTAACCCACTGAGCCACCCAGGCTCCCCATCCCTATGAGCTTTTTTTGAAGATTTATTTATTTTAGAGAAAGTACATGCAAGTGGGTGAGACAGAGGGAGGAAAATAAATCCCAAGCAGACTCACACCAAGTGCAGAGTCTGATGAAGGGCTCGATCCCATGACCCATGAGATCACAACCTGAGCTAAAATCATATGTTGGATATGCAACCAGCTGAGCCACCCAGGCACCCCTCCATATGAATTTAAAACCAGCTTGTCCATTCTTTGCCAAAAAAAAAAAAAAGTCTGCAGGGATTTTGAAAGGGATTGGCCGAATCCTTAGATCAGTCTGGAAATAGCAGTATTTCTGTCTTAACAACATTAAATCAGAGTGCCTGGCTGGCTTAGTTGGTGTAGCATGCAACTCTTAATCCTCAGGGTCATGAGTTTGAGCCCCACATTGGGTGTAGAGATTACTTAAATAAGTAGATAAATCTTAAAAAAAAAATAAATAAGTCTTCCAATCCATGAACATGGGATATCTTTCCATTCATTCTGATGCTCTTTCTTCCAACAATCTTTTGTAGCTTTCAATATGTAAACCTTAAATGCTTTTGTTAAATTTATTCTTAAGTATCTTATTCCTTTAGATGTTATTGAAAATGGAATTCTTACATTTAGTGCTCTTGACTTTAAAAACAATTACCTGATTTGTCTCCTCCCTTTCTCAGAAACGTGCTGGCAAGTGCATCAGCTGACAACACCGTAATTCTGTGGGATATGTCCTTAGGGAAACCAGCAGCTAGCCTTGCTGTACACACAGACAAGGTATGGTGATTGAGTGGATAAAAGGGAGTCTAAAAAGTATGGGACAAATGTTGGCTACAATAATCCCAAACATACATGACTTTCTATGAATTATAAAGTGCTTTGACATGCTGTCTTATTGAACCCTCACAGAGCCCAATATGATAGTTAGAATTACTCATCTTAGAGATCCAACTACGGAGACAGATGAAGTGACTGGAAACATTAGTAATTTGTAGCATGTTTACAGAGACCCATAAAGAGACAGGGCTGTCAATCACCAGATGAGGTTAAAGAATTTAACAGATCTGTTGTTGCAGAACTCAGAGGTCAGATGTGTTAGCGTACAGTGGGGGACTTCAGAATATGTCAGAATATGTAGAGTTGCCCAGTTTGACTGCTCGCTCTTTTGTTCTCAGTATATTTAACATTTGAGGGATGTAAGTATTCTGTCAAACACAACTTGAGAAATCCTGCATTGTCTTTAAAGTATCTGTTTTTATTTGAAAATGCTTGTCCTTTTAAGTATGTAGTACATTTGTTTCTCTAAATACTACTAAATTTCAAAGGGAGAAATTTATAGAAACACTGCCAAATTGATTCTCTTGATTTAAGTACTCAGCAGTTTTACCAAAACCAAACAAACATAGATCTGTTTATTTATGTTTTCTCCTATTAGGTCCAGACTCTGCAGTTTCATCCATTTGAAGCACAGACTCTGATTTCTGGATCCTATGATAAGTAAGAAAACACTGCAGGAATTATTGCTGCTGTTTTTAATCTTCTAATTCAGAAAGTATGACTTGATGCTCAGACTACAATACTGAGTGTTTAAACTTGCAGTAATACTCACTTGTCCCTTTCAACTTTGGTCCTTTCAGTCTCTAAGGGAATGTTGTTCTGTTGTAATAATGTAGTTCCTAACTAGCATTTGCTTCGATTTTTAGAGGGCATAGGAGTTAGCCATTGCTACAAAGCAGGCTGTCCAAAATTCAGTGACTTAGAATAGACTTACAATAGACATGTATTTCTTACGCCACTGCAAGATTGAGCTAATCTAGGCTAGGTTCACCTGGTAGATCTTATTTTGGTGGGGCTATGGAGATTGGGCTCTCCTTGTTTCCTGTCCTCAGGGGACCAGTGAGCCAGCCCCCACACGTTCTCATGGTGAGGTCAGATGCTTCAGCAGAGATACCAAACGCCTCTTTAGACCGAGGATCAGAACTAGTATACTTCTGGCTTACTTTCTGGGCGGAAAGAGATAACATGGAATGGGGAACAGAGTGTCTTTATGGAAAAATTCCTATAATCCTGACAGAGTGTGTGGCTGGAGAGGAAGGTGAGGAATTAGACCCACTGCAGTCCCGCACAGGGGTTTCCCAGTCATGCGTGTGCACCCTTTTTTTGCGGATTGGGTCTGAAGGTGGGAGAGAGAGCCAGTAGAAGCAGAAACCAACTTGTAGTCTTTATTTTGATTCCTTACTCTTTTGAAGAGTAATAGTTAATATTTTTTAGTTCGGATTCATTCAGAATTATAAAAGCCTATCTACTGGCTTCCCCAGCACAGTAACCTGCTTATAGAGTAAATGTGGTTAAGACATGAATTATCTGGCTCTGAGCACTGCTGGGAACAGGAAAATTCAAAGTTGTCCTAGTCTTTTGGAAATAGGGAGGATTCATCTTGTGAGTGGATGGCTCAGCCTGGAGACGGTCAAGTCTGCTATCATATCCAGAGCCACCAGTGCCTTCAAGTGACAGAACCAGAGTCTACCAGCTAGTGAAAATCAACTCCTCTTTTCTTCTTTATTTTAGAACCTTAAAACAGGCTTTATATAATTGGATCTTGAGTTCACAGTGTTGTTTTGTTACCATTTCATTATAAGTAAATATAAAACATATAGACGAATTGAACTCTTAAAACCCAACTTTGCCTGTCTGTCCAGGTCAGTGGCTTTGTATGACTGCCGAAGTCCAGATGAAAGCCATCGAATGTGGCGATTCAGCGGGCAGATTGAGAGAGTGACTTGGAATCACTTTTCACCTTGTCATTTTTTGGTAAAACTACATACTGTTTTGCTTATCTAGGTTACTAATGACTTGCTCTAATTCCATTGTAGAGAGAATCTTTCTCTGTTGGAGGTTTGTTTGTTTTTGTGGGGGGAGGGTTGGGGTTTGTTTTTTGGTTTTTTGTTTTTTTTAAGTCTCCATGCCCAGTATGGGCCTTGAACTCCCAACCCTAACATGGAGAGTCACATGCTCTACCAACTGAGCCAGCCAACTGCCTTGCTTTTTCTGTATTAATACTGTGGAATAGTTAGATTTTAGGGTTAAAAAAAACTTAATAATAATGGGGCAGCCACAAATGGTTAACATGTAAATGATTTTGCTAATTTCCAGCCATTTCAAAGTGCCACATTTTAGTTCCTGATTTTGATTGTATTATTAGTGTTTCTTTGAAATATTAAGCATACCTAATCTATATTTTTTAATAGTTAATTTCATCCAAGAAGATGATTTTATTTAAATTAAATGGAGCTTCAGTGATGAGAATGCTAGCCTGTTTAATATAGCAGTCTCCCAGATAGGAAAAAGTATTAAGTTCTTGGTTTAAATATCCTTAATATGTACAGGATAACAGTTTTCTGTGTAGCATCCAAAGATTCTGCAGACCTTTCAATCCATGGAGAAATAAAACCCGAGCTTTCATCCAGAAGATTAAAGAAATTGTGGTACATCCATAAATTTCCTAATTTTCCTAAAGTAAAATGTGTAGTACTTTATGAATGAGAGAAAGAAATGCTTTCTTAAAATCAGTGGATAGTTTTATTAAGGTTCCTGAAACATTGATTCTGAGCACATTTAGTCTCCTCTCTGTACTCAGAGGCGCATTGCTGTTCCCAGCTGTGTCCTGAAGCCACATTCCCTTTTATGGTTATCAGGAGTGAAGTGCCAGTTGTATTTGAATGTTGTGTTGTAATTTGGCTCTCAACACTCAAGCACACATAATTTCTGAGGTTATTTGCTAACAAGTTTTCATTGGTATTAAATCACAGATACTTAGGAAAATGGAAAGTGATTACAATTAAATGGTTTGCCTCCTTCACTCCAGGCTCCCACGATGAGACCTCTGTCCTCTTTTTGTCCTCTTCGCAGCCCAGCCATTAAGACTTATCACTTGTTCCTTTTTCCCCTCCTTGTTTCCTGTCGTGGCTGTTGCCCTCAGCTGGCACACAGGCGCAAGTCTCTCTCCTATCCTTGACTAGGTCTGTCTCTTGGTTGCTTCTTTTCTCCCCTTTCTTGGAAGTGTAACAATCCACCGTAATCTGCCTTCCTTACTGATTAAGCCTTTCTGCCAAATGTTGACATTCATTAATTTCTTCAGAAGCGCTATTTCTTTGCTCCCCTGACCTCCTATATTATACCCTCTCTCTCTGGTTCCCTCTGCCTGTACCGTAAATGCTGTGCTTCCCAGGTCTCTGTTCCCTTGGACCTGACCTCAGCTTGCCCATCTCTCACCCTCGCCCACACCACCACCAGAGCTTCATCCTCCTACCCACTGCACGGTACACGCACCAGCTACATTAGTCCATGCAGGGACAAATCCCGCTTATACCCCAGTAAATTTTTCGTGGGTTTTTTTTTTTAAATAAGCTCCTCGAGTAAATAGCTGGTTTCCACTGTAATTTCCACTGCTTACCCATTGCTAAATTTTCTTGCCATGTAGCATGACCTTGACCGTCTTTTACTCTTTCCAGGCCAGTACAGATGACGGCTTTGTGTATAATTTGGATGCACGTTCAGATAAGCCAATTTTTACACTTAATGCACACAATGATGAAATTTCCGGTGAGCCCAAATAGTGTTTCATTTCTATTAACTTAAGATGAAGTAAATCTACATTTCAGAGTCTGAACTAATCTCTTCCTTTAGGTCTTGATCTAAGTAGTCAGATCAAGGGCTGTCTTGTGACAGCATCAGCAGACAAGTATGTGAAGATCTGGGACATATTAGGAGACAGGCCAAGTCTGGTTCACTCTAGGGACATGAAAATGGTAAGAATTTTTCTGGGCATCTTCCTTTTCTGCTTTTTTGTTTGTTTCTGACCTGTATTGTCGTCTTTCCCTAGGAATCACTGCATTAAAGAATATGGGTTTGCTGGGAGGTTCATTTTGAGCTTAGTCAAATTTGGTGGGAGGTTTGTGAGTCATTGAGTTCCTCTAAAATTATCCTATCTGGTTCCTTTCCTAACAGACACAATGAACAGTTGTTTGGGAAGAAGGATGGAAAGAGATTTTCTAGGACTTAAGTAGAATGGCTGTGGTTTTCTTTTTTTAACTCTGAATTGAGGCCCATCCCAGGAAAGCTTGGACCTTTAGGACACTGTAGCTGTAAAGGCCAGTTTATCTATCACTACATCTTTGCATAACTAGTTTTGACTACACCAAAATAGATTACTATGTAGTAGCAAAAAATTTAGAAATAACCAGAATTCATTTAGCAAATATTTATTGAGCACCTACTATATGTCAGGCACTGAGTTAGTATAATTGTAGATACAGAACACTGCACATCTGTTTGTATAAATATTTGTGGGGAAAGTTAGCTACAAATGCAATTATATAGTACTATCTCCCGCTTATATTTAAATGCTTAATGTTTAAATTTAAAATCTTATCCCAAAACATAAACAGTATTATCTTAGTGATTTTTATACTTTGTGTTTGTTTTCTATAATGCATATGTATTAGTAATAAGCATAAAAAAATTCAGAAGTTAAAAAAATGATTTAATGGTGACCTACAGTAACATCATTGCTTAAAAAGGGAAATAAAAGTTTCTGGGAAAACTGAGATTAGAGACCTAAGTAGTCAGAGTGCATACATGCTCACAGAATGGCCATCGTGCTAAACTTAGGTGGCTTTGTCTTGTAAGACTCTGCAAGAGACTTAAGACATACTGGTGAGCTGGTTCAGATTTATGTAGATAGGAGCAGGGGTTTACATTGGGGCTTTCTGGAAGAACTGACCATCTGTTTTCCTCTTCCTAGGGAGTTCTGTTCTGTTCTTCCTGTTGCCCTGATTTGCCATTTATTTATGCCTTTGGAGGTCAGAAAGAAGGGCTTCGGGTCTGGGATATAAGCACAGTCTCATCAGGTAAGAATTTTAATTCCCTTTTTCTAAACAAGAAAAATATGTGGCTTGAATACATTAAGTAGATCTGATGTTCATCCTGTAATGTAGTGCGCTTGGGGAAATAGACAAGATCATATGTAATTTGGAGATGTTCATGTTCACAAATTTGTCTTCACAATTTTTTTTTTTTTTTTAAGATTTATTTATTTGACAGAGAGAGAGATCACAAGTAGGCAGAGAGGCAGGCAGAGAGGCAGGCAGAGAGAGAGAGGGGGAAGCAGGCTCCCTGCTGAGCAGAAAGCCTGACATGGGGCTCAATCCCAGGACCCTGGGATCATGACCTGAGCCGAAAGCACAGGCTTTAACCCACTGAGCCACCCAGGCGCCCCTGTCTTCACAATTTAAATGTAGATTATTTTTTAAATACTTGACAAAATTTGAATTTATGGGAAAGCTGGAAGGAAATATAACATGGTTTCTAAGAACAGCCCTCCCCTTCCCAGTGTGAATAATCCACCTTTTCTCAACTACTTCCCATAAAATCCAGCTTTCCTTAAGGAACCCCTCCTCTCCGGAGACTTCAGGGGAACCTGGTTGCTTATTTATTACCTTGAGGTTGTCTGGCTTGTCCTATACACACAGAAGATGTAGCTCTACTAATCCCTCAGTCTTCCATGTAGAAAAAAAGCCTTTAAATCCAAAAAAGTTTTCTTCTGGTTAATGAAAGAAAATAGTCACTTTATCAAGGTAGAGTAAAACCAGGACAAGGCAAAAAGAAAGTTAAATAGCAGACCAATTTAAAACACAGTTAACTTCATTCAGAATGTTAATCTGGACTTCTGTGTTGGTTATTTCATTTCCCATTGATAAAGTATTAAATATAGTTTCATAAAATTTCCACACTTGAGCAGAGAACCATCCTTGTTCATTTCTGCATCTCTGTGTTTTATATTATAGGTTCTTAATTTTCTGACCTGGTAACTTCTCAACTGTTTATTTGTGTTTTAGTAAATGAAGCATTTGGAAGACGAGAGAGGCTTGTTCTTGGCCATACGAGAAGTTCATCTATCAGTGGCCCTTTTGGGAGCAGGAGCTCAGACACACCAATGGAGTCTTAATGCGGAGCAGAAAATTTCCTGGTTTTATTACCTTAACTCAGTTTTAAAAACCTGGCTGAGAAATCTCCACGTGTAGCTACAGCCATGTAGTGACTGAAACAAACTTCGTTTCTTGCTGCCAGACATTCCTCTGCGGCTATGGCGGCAGCACAGACAGGGCTGGTCTTTGTGCTTTGCCTTTTCAGTGTGTGGGGTTTAGGGATCCTGCTCATTTCTGGAAGAGAATAATAAAGAGGTTTTTAAAAAATAATTCCTAAAATATGCCATATGTCATAAGTAACCTATAGGTTTGTAAAATAGGTAGTAATTTATGGAGTTTTAGAAGAAAATCCTCTGATTTTAAACAATGGGTAAACCCAGGCCTTGAAAGGTTGTGACTTGGCCAAGATTGCACAGTAGCCATAAACACGGGCAGGTGCCCCAGGAATTGCTCTTTCCTGACTTGACTCTTTTCCAACTAATGTTCATGATTTTAGAAATGTTCTCAGTGCTACTTGTAAAGTTCAGTGACTAAATTAAAGGTGAAATGTCTCTTTTCCCCCAGCATGGTATTCACTGTTATCAAAGAAAAAGAGGTATTACATTATGATAAAGATGTCAGTCCAACAAGAGGATAGAACATTCATAAATATCAGAGGAGCACTTAAACACATAAAGCAAATATTAACAGACATAAAGGGAGAAACAGCAATACAGTAATAGTAGCAGACTTTAATACCCCACTTTCATCAAGAAATAGACCAGACAGAAAATCAATATGGAAACATTGGCCTTACAGACATAAACACAGCATTCCTTCTGAAAGCAACAGAATACACATTTTCTGTAGCACACCTGGAAAATTCTCCAAGATCACATGTACCACCAAAAAAAGTCTTAATTTCAGAAAATTGAAAATTGAAATATCAGGTATCTTTTCTGACCACAATGGTATGAAACTAGAAAATTAGATGAAGCACACTAGAAGATTTGCAAATATATGGAGATTAAATAGCATGCTACTGAACAGCCAATGGGTCAAATAAGAAAGGAGAGAAAAGGCCTTGAGACAAGTGGAAACACAACATACCAAAACTTAAGGGATATACCAAAAGTTCACTGCATTCAGTGCTGGGATCAAGAAACAAGAGCTCTCAACCTAATTTTACACCTCAAGAAACTACAAAAAGGAACAAAGCCCAGAGTTAGTAGAAGGAAGGAAATACAGATCAGAGTGGAATAATAATACATGAAATAGAAACTAAAATGAATCTGAGAGCTTTTTTTTTTTTTTTTTAAAGAAAACTGACAAACCTTTAGCTAGACTGAGGATATAGGATGCAAAATCAAACATGACAAAGAAGTTGTTACAACCGATAGACCACCAAAATACAAAGGATCCTAAGAGACTACTATGAACAGAGTACAACAAATCAGACAACCTAGGGGACATGGAAAATTCCTAAAAATATACTACCTACCAAATCTGAATCATGAAGAAATAGAAAATCTGAAGGGACCAATTACTAGTAAGGAGATTGAATCAGTCATTAAAAACATCCCAACAGGGGCACCTGGGTGGTTCAGTGGGTGACCTGATGGGATGGAATCATGGGATGACCTGAGCCTCTGCCTTCAGCTCAGGTCATGGTCTCAGGGTCCTGGAATTGAGCCCCACATCAGGCTCTCTGCTCAGCAGGGAATCTGCTTCCTCCTCTCTCCCTGCCTGCCTCTCTGACTACTTATAATCTCTATCAAATAAATAAATAAAATCTTTTTTAAAAAATCCCAACAAATAAAAGTTAAGGACCAAACAGCTTCACTGGTGAATTCTACAAAACATTTGAGTAATAACATCTGAATAATACCTAACTAATCCTTCTCAAACTCTTTTTAAAAATTTGAAGAGAAAGGAATACTTCAAACTCATTTCATAAGGCCAGCATTACCCTGGTATTAAACTGGAAAAGGACACCACAAAAGAATTATAGGCCAGAATCCTGATGAACATAACTGCAAAAAGCTCTACCAAATACAAACCAAATTCAACATTAAAAGGATCATTTATCATAATCAAGTGGGATTTATTTCAGGGATGCAAGGATGGCTCAATACCTGGACATCAGTAGTGATGCATCTCAACAGAGGATAAAAATCATAAGGTCACCTTAATATAGATGAAGAAAAAACATCTGACTGAATTGAATATCCATTCTAAAAACAGTGGGTTAGCAGGAATGTACCTCAACATAATAAAGGTCATATACCACAAGTGTACAGCCAATGTAGTGAAAAATTTAAAGCTTTTCCTCCTAAGATCAGAAACAAAACACTCTCCTCACTTTTATGCCGCCTAGTATTGGAAGCCCTAACCAGAGCAATTAGGCTTTGGAAAAGGAAAAGTCATCCAAGTCAGACTCCACCAAAATACTATTAAAAATAATAAAATTCAATAAAGTTCCAGGGTACAAAAATCAATATGCAGAAATCTGTGTATTTCTATACACTAACAATGAACTATCAGAGAAATTTCTTAATCCTATTTATATTTGCATCAAAAAGAACAAAATAGGGGCGCCTGGGTGGCTCAGTGGGTTAAGCCGCTGCCTTCGGCTCAGGTCATGATCTCAGAGTCCTGGGATCAAGCCCCGCATCGGGCTCTCTGCTCATCGGGGAGCCTGCTTCCGCCTCTCTCTCTGCCTGCCTCTCTGCCTGCTTGTGATCTCTCTCTGTCAAATAAATAAATAAAATCTTTAAAAAAAAAAAATAGGAATTTAACCAAAGGGGAAAAACCTGTACACTGAAAACGATAAGACACTGATGAAAGAAATTGAAGACAAATAGGTGAAAAGATATTCCATGCTCTTGGAATGGAAAAATATTGCTAGGATGTCCACACTACTACCCAAAACAATCTACAGATTCAGTATAATCCCTATCTAAATTCCAGTGGCGTTTTTCATAGAAATAACACTAAATTTTATGTTGAACCACCAAAGAACCCCAAATAGCCAAAGCAATCTTTTTTAAGATTTTATTTTCAAGTAATCTCCACACACCACATGGGACTCCAACCCACAATCCAGGGTTTGAGAGTCACATCACCAACTAAGCCAGCAAGTCTCCCCTAGCCAAAGCGGTCTTGAAAAAGAAAAACAAAGATGGAGGCATCATGCTTTTTTATTTCAAGCTATGTTACAAAGCTACAGTAATCAAAATAATCTGGTATTGGCATAAAAACAGACACACAGATCAATAGAACCAAAAAGCCCAGCAATAAACCCTCGCATACATGGTCAACCAACAACAAAGAAACCAAGAATATACAATGGATAAAGGACAGTCTCTCCAATAAATAGTGTTGGTTAAACTGGATGGCTATATGGAAAAGAATGAAACTGGACCACTGTCTCACACCATATGTAGAAACCAACTCAAAATAGATTAAGGCCTGATCATAAGACCTAAAGCCATAAAACTCCTAGAACATCAGTGATAACCTTGACATCAGTCTTGACAATAATTTTCTAGATCTGACAACAAAAGCAAAGGCAATAGCAACAAAAACTAAATGTGATAGCATCAAATTAAGCTGCACAGTGAAGGAAACTGACAAAATGAAAATGCAACTTACAGGGGCTCCTGGGTGGCTCAGTTAAAGTGTCTGCCTTCGGCTCAGGTCATGATCCCAGTGTCCTGGGATCAAGCCCTGAATCAGGTTCCCTGCTCCGCGGGAAGCCTGCCACTCCCACTCCCCCTGGTTGTGTTCCCTCTCTCACTGTCTCTCTGTCAAATAAATAATTAAAATCTTTTTTAAAAAATGCAACTTTAAGGTGAGAGAAAATATTTGCAAATCATTTGCTTTGGGGTTAACACCCAAAATACACAGAGAACTCCTACAACTCAAAAAAAAAAAAGAAAAAGAAAAAAATCTGATTAAAAATGAGCAGAACGCTTATCCAAAAGAAACAAAAACAGTAACTCAAAAAGATAGCTACACTGCCATATTCATTGCAGCTTTATAACAGCCAAGAGAGGGAAACAACCTAAGTGTTCATCAATGGATGGAAAAGAAAGTGTGTGTGTATACATACACATACACATACAATGGAATATTATTCAGCCATAAAAAGGAAGGAAATCTTGCTATATGTAAGAACATGGATGGACTTTGAGGGCATAAATTATGCTAACTGAAGTAAGTCAGACGATACCATATGATCTTGCTTATATGTGTGATTTTTTTCTAAAGATTTTTATTTATTTATTTGACAGATAGACATCACAAGTAGGCAGAGAGGCAGGCAGAGAGGAGGAAGCAGGCTCCCTGCTGAGCAGAGAGCCCGATGCGGGGCTCGATCCCAGGACCCTGGGATCATGACCTGAGCCGAAGGCAGAGGCTTTAACCCACTGAGCCACCCAGGCGCCCCATGTGTAATTTTTTTTTTTTAATCTGAACTCAGAGAACAGATTGGTGAGTGAAATGAGTGAAGGTGATCAAAAGGTACAAACTTCTAGTTATAAGTCATGGGGATGTAATATACAGCGTGGTGACTATAGCTAACAATATTGTATTGTTTATTTGAAAGTTGCTAAGAATAAATTGTAAAAGTTCTCATTACAAGGAAATAATTTGTAAGTGTATGTGGATGGATATTAACTAGAGTTGTTCTGAGCAAAATCTAATCTTAATGTCATATAACTGAAACGAATGTAATGTTATATGTCAATTATATCTCAATTTTTTGAAAAGTGAATGTGAAACTCAAAGTAAAGATTGCACCCTGAGGCAAAAAAACAGTGTATCTTATCTTAATTGCTTCTGTCATGGCCAAAGTATATTACTTCTCCCAAATGTTCTACTTATCCCAACACTAACTTTTCTCCCCCCAAAAGGAGTTAAATATAACGAAAAAGAAATAATAATGATTATATGAAAAGAAATTAGACACATAAAGTTGGCTTACTGGAATTTGTTTACATTGGGAGGTACTCCCAACAAAACCTGTAAGGAAATCAGGGATGCAGAAGCGGGCAGAGGGAAAAGTGGAACCATTATGAAGTTTCGACAGATGTCCCGTTCAGATCTTTAGCTGTCGAGCTGACATGACCCTCCACAAAAGCCTGGAATTAAGTAAGGCACTGTGGTTTGAGACATCCCCCACCTCCGCATTTGGTTCAGACTCTCTGCCAGAAATAAGCAGTCTTGCCGGGCAAGGCAGCTGCCATAAGCTGAGAGCCGTTTCCAGAGAAAACATCTGCTTCCGGGAGAAGTCGGTAGCCAGCACCTCTGGAAAGAGCTGCTTATTCATGGAAGGGATTCCAGGTGGTACATCCCAGCATCCATACAGAGTTCACCACCTAATTCTACAAATGCTGGACTAAGAAATATAGGTCCTAGAAAGCCCAGAAGTCCTGAGGAATTAAATCATGAGGAAATACTGCACCAATAGCCAGGAGAGAACAAACCAGAAAAAAGAGCCTGGCATTTGGGACAATTTGTTCCCTAAGAATGAATATGTGTAGATTCCAGAAAGATGGATAAGGGCCTGAGAAACTGAACATTTGATTTTTTTTTTTTTAAACCATGCAGTGCTAGTGGAAAACAAAACCGGTATCAAGAAGGATCAAGAAGGTGGTGCTTGAATAACTACCCAAGGCTTTGAGTTGGCTTAGAAATAATGACTACCAGAAACTTCCACAGACTGAAGGCCAGTTTTTAAATATCTGAATTATAATTCACTAATGTAATCCAGGGTTGTTGTTACCCTTAGCTGTCTACCAAACACACACATCCTCCTTGGAAGAAGATAACGTCATATTGGGCCTCACATTTTTATTATAATTTTTTAAAACTTTTTAAATTTTAATTATTTACTCATTTGACAGAGCGGGTAGAGAGCATAAGCAGGGGGAATTCAGGCAGGGAGGGAGAAGCAGGCTCCCAGTTGAGCAAGGAGCCCAGAGCGGGGCTCAATCCCAGGACCCTGAGATCACCCAGGCACCCCTTTTATTATAATTTTGACGTGTAAAAATCAGGGCACACAAATAACCAGGTACACAAGGAGACCAAACATAATTAAAAACTGAAAAATACAGACAATGGAAAGGAACATACAAGATCCAAATAAAGGAGCTATCAGATACAGATTTTGTAATAACTTATCTTTAACATGGTCAAGGGAATTTAAAAATTGAGAATCTTGGCCAAAAGTAGAAATTGAATTTAAAATGGAAAAGCTCAGGACACCTGGGTGGCTCAGTCGGTTAATTGCCTGCCTTTGGCTCATCAGGGTCCTTGGATCAAGCCCTTGAATGGGCTCCCTGCAGGGAGCCTGCTTCTCCCTCTCCCTCTCCCGCTCCCCTGTTTGTGCTCTCATTCTCTCTCCCCCTGCCCCCCGACAAATAAAATCTATAAAATGGAAAAGCTGAAACTGAAAGGCATAATAAGAGATAATTACAAACTTGGTAAGTGGCTTTAACAACAGATGAGCTATAACTGAAAAGAAGTACAATGGCATATATAATTCTCTCGAAGGAGAGAAGAAAAAGCCAATTGTATGTGTAAAATTACTGGGTAAAAAGTTTCCAGAACTAATGACATCGAACAACAGATTTGAAAGCACCACTAACCCCATGCAGAATATGCCAGAGAGAACCACATCTAGGCACATTATGGTAAACTGCTGAAAACTAAAGCAAAGGTAAGGCGTAGCCATGGCAAGACAGGGAGGAACATATTATCTTTAAAGGAGCAACTGTTCAACTTCCAGATGACTTAACAAAAATAGTGGAAGCTGGAAGAGAACATGTATATATTCAAAGTAAAAAATAGCCATATTAGAATACTGTACTTAGCAAAAGTATCCTTTAAGGAAAAAAGTGAAAGTTATTTTCAAAGAAACAAAATTAGAGTACTCCCTATCAGGAGAGGCCCATACTAGAGTAAGTGGAACAGGCAAATATTAAAATATATGAAAGAAGAAGAATTCTGTGACAAAGAGAAACCTAACCCAAAGGATGAAAATGCCCAGAAGCATACGTGGCCATGAGGTGTTCCTGATTACTATGACGTAAAACAAGGGATCACAAATTTTCCAAAAAGCAGACATTCCATTTAGTTAGCTAACTGCATCTGTCACAACACTCAACTCTCCTGTGGCACCGAAATAGCCACAGACAATACATAAATGGACACTTGGAGAGAAAGAAGAGGCATACTGTTCGTTCTCAAACACGGAGTGCCTCTCCTGTGCCCCGTGCTATACGGGGCATGGGAGATCCAGTGTGAATAAGGAAAGCCTTTGCTCTCTACCCAGTGGGACAACAATATAATTACAGATTGTGAATTTTAACAAGCAGTAAAAATGACCTTCTGAGATCCATTGTAACTTGGTAGAACAAAA
This sequence comes from Lutra lutra, assembly GCF_902655055.1. Classification (NCBI taxonomy): domain Eukaryota; kingdom Metazoa; phylum Chordata; class Mammalia; order Carnivora; family Mustelidae; genus Lutra; species Lutra lutra. The sequence goes on from NC_062285.1 coordinate 130,091,501, forward strand.
AAGCTATCAGTCCATGAACCATTAATATCTCCCGTGTCAGGGGCACCTGGGTGGCTCAGTGGGTTAAGCCGCTGCCTTCAACTCAGGTCATGATCTCAGAGTCCTGGGATCGAGCCCCACATCGGGCTCTCTGCTCAGAATGGAGCCTGCTTCCTCCTCTCTCTCTGCCTGCTTCTCTGCCTACTTGTGATCTCTGTCAAATAAATAAATAAAAAATCTTAAAAAAAAAAATCTCCCGTGTCAGTCATGAATATGACTTCAAACATTTGAGTGTGAATCCTGTGAAATGTTGTTCCAAGTCAGACACTGGTATAAAGGCACAGTAACTTGGGTTCACCAAAATCTCTTTCTAAAACAGCAGATTAGGGGCACCTGGGTGACTCAGTGGGTTGGGCCTCTGCCTTCAGCTCAGGTCGTGATCTCAGGGTCCTGGGATGGAGCCCCACATTGGGCTCTCTGCTCCGCGGGGAGCCTGCTTCCTCCTCCTCTCTCTCTCTCTGCCTGCCTCTCTGCCTACTTGTGGTCTCTGTCTGTCAAGTAAATAAATAAAATCTTAAAAAAAAATAAAACAGCAGATTGAAGGACAGGGTAACAATTTTGGTTTTTCTTTGTTTTGATCTGGCTTTTAATTAGATATTAAAATAAGCCCCAGACCACTAAAAATCAGTGACAGCTAGAAGGAGACCTCTGGTAGGTTTAAACTCAATGTTAATTTTATCTCAAAATTTGGTGTTTTTGAATACAAAGAACAGGGAAAAAAAAGGCATTTTGGTGGGTGCCTGGCTGGCTCAGTTGATAGAACATGGCAACCCTTGATCTCAGGGTCGTGATTTCAAGCCCCCCTGGCTGTTAGAGCTTACTTACAAAAAAAAAAAAAAAAAAATTCCTAGACTTCAGTTCTCAGGAAAATAGTTATGTATAAAAAATAAAGAATTTTCACTGTTTTATGTTGACATATAGCTCTGCCTAAACATACGTCTAACAATAAGAATGTGTATTTAATACAAAACAGTTTTAAATAGTAAAATAGAGCTGACACTTTTTTTTTAAAAGATTTTATTTATTTATTTGACAGAGAGAGATCACAAGTAGAGAGGCAGGCAGAGAGAGAGAGAGAGAGAAGCAGGCTCCCTGCTGAGCAGAGAGCCCGATGCAGGACTTCATCCCAGGACCCTGAGATCATGACCTGAGCTGAAGGCAGCGGCTTAACCCACTGAGCCACCCAGGCGCCCAGAGCTGACACTTCTATTTCCAACTTGGAAGTACGAGGCGTGATGAATGCCGAGCAGGGCTGTGCTCAGAGCCAAGAGAACGTGCCTGTGGAGCTCCTGGAAGGGGAGATCTGGGCACCTGGGAGCAGAAGAACGCTGGGCCGGGCTTGTAGCCGCTGCTGAAAGCCAGAGCAGGTAGCAGGTGAGACATGTGGGCAAACACGCAAACGCGGGGATTCAAATCCAAATCAGGATAAGAGATTTCAAAGGAAGCTCAACGGTGCCATACAGATGGAGAGAAGGGTCCCCTGTCACTTCCTGCCATAGGGAGGCACCACTCTTCAGTGTGAAGAGATCTGAGCCCAAAGATTTGCAACCCAGAGAGAACGCCTGTCGCGGGGCAAGTGGGAGAACAAGATGCAGCATTATTTCCGACACTGACTGACTGTTGGTGATCAGCGTTCTTAGTAGACAGCATGTGGGGATGCTATGGGGTTGATCATGTCTGTCCAAAGTGAAAAATTAACACTAACTTTTTTTTTAATTGACCTAGAAATAGGTAGGCTCTACATAATGAGATCCTGGAATTCAATTTCATTGAGACCAATTATTACACAGAGTAGAATAGCAACTTATTCTGAGGGCTGGGGAGTAACATTATACACGTGTAACAGTAGGGCCTCAATTGTTTGTGACAACCCCAGCTACACGTTACAAAAATGTTCTCAAGAAAGGTGATTATTCAATATACTACACACTTTTTTCCTGGTCTCAAATAAATTAATAAACAGAAAAAAAAATATCATCAGAGCAAACATCTAGAATTTGGGTTCAAAAATAACTTGTTCTATCCTTCTGTCTCTAGCTCTGCCAGGTGAGCTTGTAACACTCTGCCACTAAAAAGAAGAAAGGCTGAACAAACACAAGCTACATCGATTCGAAGTCACTAGAGAGTTTCTAAGATAACTAACACCCACGGTGCAAAGATTCTGGGAGAAAGGACATGTAGGAAAGTGATCTAAGCTAGCTGTCTTCTCAGGTATTCACGAATTTTCATGTTGGTGAGAAACTAAAGGAAAAATCATGCAGGTGAAGAGTGCAGCAGAGGGGTGCCTAGTGGCTTAGTGGCTTACCTGTCTGCCTTCTGCTTTCCGCCCAGCTGGGAGCCTGCTTCTCCCTCTCCCTCTGCCTGCTGCTCAAGGAAGGAAGGAAGGATGGAAGGTGGGTACAGCGGGGCATTCATTAGACTCACAACACTGGAAAAACAAAACCACCTAAAGACCTCAGGAGGGAGGCCTCTAAAAACTTCAGGCTCTCACTGTGATCCCTAAAAGGCTGCATCTAGAAACTGAGGTGCGCTACAGGCAGTCAACTTTATCACATCTGAAGTCCAGCCAGGAAAAATACCAGTCTTGATTGGACTGAGGTGTCCCTGCTCTAGTTATTTGCCGGAGGATATTGTGAATCCTTTCTGGAAGAAGTAATTTCATCCACAGCTTCTACTGTTTTTCATATACAATCCCCAGTTTCTCATCAGAACTTACCAAACATACCAGGAAATAGAACCATAAGAGAAACAGATCTATGGGTGCTTGGGTTGGTCAGTTGGTTAAGCATCTGACTCTCGATTTTGGCTCAGGTCATGATCTCAGGGTCGTGAGACTGAGTCTTGCATCAGGCTCCACACTCAGCAGAGTCTGTTTATCCCTCTCCCTCTGCTCCTCTTTCTCTCAAATATTTTTTTAAGAAGATCAAATATTACAGAGAAACATACCCACACAGGGAATTCACACAACGGACTGTGATCGGACATGGACTTGGAAATAACCAAGATTGATACATCCAATAAAATATGAACCAACAGTGAGTATTATCACCACAGAACTAGAATCTATAAAAAATCAAGTGGGAATTCTAGAACAGATATATAGAGAACTTTATGTATGGGATAATTACCAACCAGACACAGGTAAAGAAAGATTAGTGAAGGTAGGTCAATAGAAACTATCCAGACTAAAGTATAAAAGAAAGCTATAGGGGGTGCCTGGGTGGCTCAGTCAGTTAAGCCTCTGTCTTCAGCTCAGGTCATGATCCCAGGGTTCTGGTATCGAGCCATGTCGGGGCCCCTGCTCAGCAGGGAGTCTGCTTCTCCCTCTCCCTCTGCCTGCAGCTCCCCCTGCTTGTGCTTTCTGTCAAATAAATAAATAAAATCTTAAGAAAAAAGAAAAGTACCAAAAAACCCAAAAAACACCAACAGACATGGGGCAAAAGTCTACATACACGTAACTGCAATCTGAGAACGGAAGAGAAGGCAGCATTCAAAGAAACTATGGTTAGAATTTTTCCAAAACTGATGAAAGGCACCAATAAAAGAAGCCCTTTGAAGGAAATGCTCAACATCAGGGAAATGCAAATTAAAACCATAATAAGTTATCTCTTCACACCCACTAGAAAAACCATAATAAAAGATGTACAGAAACAAGTGCTGGGGAGGTTGTGCAGATGCTGGAACCCGAACACTAGTGATTCCTTAACCTTAACACTAAGTGATTCCTTACTAGCAGGAATGTGAAGTGATGCGACCACTGTGGAAAATAGGCACTTTTTAAATATTTTATTTATTTGACAGAGACAGACACAGGGAGAGAGGGAACACAAGCAGGGGGAGTGGGAGAGGGAGAAGCAGGCTTCCTGCTGAGCAGGGAGCCCAACGTGGGGCTCAATCCCAGAACCCCAGAATCATGACCTGAGCCAAAGGCAGACACTTAACGACTAAGTCACCCAGGTGCCCCCAAAATAGGCAGTTTCTTAATTTAAAAGATAAATTTACCTTGGGGCACCTGCGTGGCTCAGTGGTTTAAAGCCTCTGCATTCGGCTCAGGTCATGATCCCAGGGTCCTGGGATTGAGCCCTGCATCGGGTTAGTGGGGAGCCTGTTTCTCCCTGCCTCTCTGCCTACTTGTGATCTCTATCTGTCATATAAATAAAATCTTTAAAAATAAAAATAAAAATGAATTTACCTTATGAACCTGCAATTCCACTTGAGTAAATGCATAAGAGAAATGAAAACTTGTCCACACAAAGATGTGTATGCAAGTGCTCAGCAGCATTATTCATAGTAGCCCAAAAGTAGAAACAATCCAAACGTTATCACCTGATAAGTGAGTAGACAAACTGTGGCATATCCACACAACGGAATTCTGTTGTGATAAAGGAGTGAACTGATACACACTGACTGGACCTTTGAAACATGCTAAATGGAAAAAGCCAGACATAAGAGACCACATATTATAGGAGTCCACATCCATTAAATTTTCAGAAAAGGCAAATCTGTAGAGACAGTGGACTACTGATTTCTTGACACTAGCAGTGAGAATGGGAAGTGAGGGCAAAAAGGCACAAGGGATCTTTTTGGGGTGATAGAAATATTTTAAAATAGGATTGTGGTAATGCTTGTACATCTTTGAATATACTAGAAACCACTGAAATGTACAATTTAAATGGGTGAATTTTATGATTAAGTAAACATGCTCAAGAAAGCTGTTTTTTTATTTTTTATTTTTTATTTTTATTTTTATTTTTTTTTAAAGATTTTATTTATTTATTTGACAGACAGAGATCACAGGTAGGCAGAGAGGCAGGCAGAGAGAGGAAGGGAAGCAGACTGCCTGCTGAGCAGAGAGCCCGATGTGGGGTTCGATCCCAGGACCCTGGGATCATGACCCGAGCCGAAGGCAGAGGCTTTAACCCACTGAGCCACCCAGGTGCCCCAAAGCTGTTTTTTTTAAAAGATGAAACAAAGATGTTTTAAGATGCAATTGTCTTAAAACTAAGAAGATTAGTTGTCTTTAAACCTACAGTAAACTTATACAGAATCATAGGGCACCTGGGTGGCTCAGTCAGTCAGTTGAGCATCCAACTCTTGATCTCGGCTCAGGTCTTGATCTCGGGGTTGTGAGATCAAGTCCTATGTTGTGTTCTACTGTGGCTGTGGAACCTATTTTTTAAAAAAAAATTAAATTTAGGCAGAATGAAAATGATCCCAGATGGAAACATGGAAATGAGAAAAGGAATAATGATCAATGTGGGTAAATTTAAGTAAATATTACTATATAAAACAACAACAACAATTTTGCATAGGATTTAAAGTATCTATAAAATTAAAATGCCTGACAGTAATATAAAAGGCTGGAAAGAGACAAAGAGAGTACATTATTCTGTGATACCAATGTTATTTTGGAAGGGATCAAAGCAATGGATATGGGGCATCTGGTGGCTCAGTCAATTCAGCAACCAACTCTTGATCTCAGCCCAGGTCATGATCTCAGGGTCATGAGATCAAGACCTGTGTCGGTCTCCACACTGCGCATGAAGCCTGCTTAGGGTTCTCTCTCTCTTCCTCTGCCCTCGCCTCCTCTCTCTCCCTCTCAAAAAAGAAAAAAAAACAATGAATACTACACTCTAATAAATCAAGGATGCATGTTGTGATTCATAGGCTAACTACTAAAAGAATAGTGAAAAAATCACAACAAGCCAAAAGGGAGGAGTATAGATAATAAATATTTGATTAATCCAAAAGAAGTAAGGAGAGAAAAAGGAATACAGAATGAGCAAAATAAAGATACAACAAGCGGGGCGCCTGGGTGGCTCAGTGGGTTAAAGCCTCTGCCTTCGGCTCAGGTCATGATCTCAAGGGTCCTGGGATCGAGTCCCGCATTGGGCTCTCTGCTCAGCGGGGAGCCTGCTTCCCTCTCTCTCTCTCTGCCTGCCTCTCTGCCTGCTTGTGATCTCTCTCTGTCAAATAAACAAATAAAATCTTTAAAAAAAAAAAAGATACAACAAGCAGTAAGATAGAAGACTTAAACCCAAATATAATCAAAGTATATTATATGTAAATGATCTAAGTAATTAAAAGGCAGTTTATTCAAATCTGTAAAAATCAAATAAAGCAAGTATACGCTGCTTGCAGGAGCCACAATCTATAAGAATACTTAAAGATTGAAAGTAAAAGAGTGGGGGAGGCTGGCAGAGTAGGAGGACCCTAAGATTGCCTCATCTCATGATACAACTAGACAACACTCACATCAGCATAAATAACCCAAAAAACAACCCCAAGACAAGCAGAACAAGCTCCACAACTACAGGCAGAGAAGAGGTCACATTGAAGAAGGTAGGAATGATGAAGATGTAGTTTGGTAACAAAAGGGACCATGGCCATCATCCATGCTGGAGAGGAAGCCGGGGTTGTGGAGAAGGGCAGGAAACTAAGTCTCTCACTGCGAAGCTCACACAGGGAAGACAAATCCCCATAACATTTGGCTCTGAAAGCAACAGCGGCTGAATCCTGTGAGTTCTTACAATCAGTGGGATTTAAAGCTTGAAATTTTTAAATTGGGGGGTTCAGCTTCGAGGATGTTAGGAATCTGAATCCCCACCCTTAAACAACCAGCAGAGAGATACAGTGTAGAAGCAGCAATTTGAAAAATGCCAGGGGCAGATGGGAGAGTTGTTTACTCATCTCAGAGTATATCCTGGAGAGACCAAGTGCAGGAAGGCCCCAACCTCAGGAACAAAGGAGCTGGCATGTACCACTTTCCTCTCCCACCCTCCAGGATAAACATATGGCCACCTGCACGAACCCACTCTGACACTGCCTAACTTGCCTACACCAAGCCCCACCCCCCATTTGCCCCTCCTAGTCATGCTTGCCTCAGTCCCGGTACTGTGGGCCACTTCCCCCAGAACGCAGACACAAACCCCACTAACATCTCATCTCATCTGACCCACACCTTTTGCAGGCCTTGGTTCCAGCAGCAATGGTGGCAGCAGGTCACATTTCGAAAGCAGATCAACATACACGTTGTTAAAACATCATGCCCCAACCATTGAGGGACCAAACACTGCCCACAATAGGCAAAGAAAGCTACTGCAGACAACTGGACTGAAAGAAAAAAAGGCCAGGACTCAACAGCAAGGGACACACAACACACACAGGAGACACTCCATGGAGTGCCAGGCCCTGGGGAACAGAAGACACTGCATGGCAGGGCACTACAGGACCTCTTCATAAGCCTGTTACTTTCAAAAGCAAAAGATGTAGCTAACTTTCCTAACACACAGAAGCAGAGTCAGACAAAATGAGGAGACAAAGGAATATTTCCCAAATGAAAGGACCAAACCACAGCAAGAGACCTAAGCAAAACAGATATAACTAATATGCCTGACAGAGAATTTAAAGTAATGATCCTAAAGATACTCATTGGACTTGAGAAAAGAGGGGAGGACATCAGTGAAACCAACCAGAGATGAAGATAATAAATGAAATTAAAAATACACTTGATGGGGGTGCCTGGGTGACTCAGTCAGTTAAGCGTCTGCCTTTGGTTCAGGTCATGATCCCAAGGTCCTGGGATCAAGCCCCGCATCAGGCTCCCTGCTCACCAGGGAATCTGCTTCTCCCTCTCCTGCTCTCACACTTTCTCTCTCTCTCTCTCTCTCTCTCTCTCAAATAAATAAATAAAATCTTTAAAAATATATACTTGATGGAATAAATAACAGGCTAGAGGAAGCAGAGGAATTAATTAATGACCTGGAAGACAAAGTAATGGAAAGTAACCAAGCTGAGCAAATAAAAGAGAGGAAAAAAATTGTGGAAATTAAGAACAGTTTTAGGGTAATCGGTGACTGCATAAAGTATAATAACCATCACATTATAGGGATCCCAGAAGAAAAAGAGAGAGAAATGGGGACAGAAAATTTATTTGAAGAAATAATAGCTGAAATCTTTCTCATCCTGGGGAAGGAAACAGATATTCAGATCCATGAGGCACAGAGATTACCCCCCAAAAAATCAACCCAAGGAAGTCCATAACGACACAAAATGGCAATAAGCAGTGATAAAGAAAACTTAAAAAAAAAAATTTTTTTTATTTATTTATTTGACAGAGAGACAGTGAGAAGGGAACACAGCAGGGGAAGTGGGAGAGGGAGAAGCAGGTTTCCCACTGAGCAGGGAGCCTGATGTGGGGTTCAATCCCAAGACCCTGAGATCCTGACCTGAGCGAAGGCAGATGCTTAATGACTGAGCCACCCAGGTGCCCTTAAAAAACTTTTTAAAGTCTCAGAAGAGGGGCACTTGGGTGGTTTAGTCGACTAAGTATCTGCTATTGGCTCAGTCAGGTCATGATCTCAGAGTCCTGGGATTGAGCCCCATAGCAGGCTCCTTGCTCAGTAGGGCTCCTGCTTCTCCCTTCCCCTCTGCTTGCTGCTCCCCTGCTTGTGCTTGCTGTCAGATAAATAAATACTTTTTAAAATAATAGTAGGGGCGCCTTGGTGTCTCAGTGGGTTAAAGCCTCTGCCTTTGGCTCAGGTCATGATCCTGGGGTCCTGGGATCAAGCCCTGCATCGGGCTCTCTGCTCAGCGGGGAGCCTGCCTCCTCCTCTCTCTCTCTGCCTGACTCTCTGCCTACTTGTGATCTCTCTGTCAAATAAATAAATAAAACCTTTAAAAAAAGGAAAATACTTCTTAAAAATAATAATAATAATAATAAAGCAGAAGACAGTTACACACAAGGGAAACCGCATAAGGCTGTAAGTGGATTTTTCAACAAAAACTTTACAGGACAGAAGGGAATGGCAGGATATATTCAAAGTGCTGAAAGGGAAAAATCTGCAGCCAAGAATACTCTATCCAGAAAGACAACCATTCAAAAGAGAAGGACAGATAGTCTCTCAAACAAAAACTAGATGAGTTCATGACCACTAAACCAGCCCCATGAGAAATATTAAAGGGGACTGTTTGGAAATGAAAAAAAGAAAAGGCAGTAAAAATAAGTGCTTCTATAAAAATCAGTCAAAAGATTCATAAAATAAAATGATATAAAATATGACACCAACTACCTAAAAAACATGGAAGGTGGGGGAAAAGAATAAAGAACGAGTAAACAGGGGCACCTGGGAGACTCAAGAAGTTAAGCATCCGACTCTTCAGCCCAGGTCTTGATCTCAGGGTTATGAGTTCAAACCTCGTGTTGGGCTCCATATTGGGTGTGGAGCCTACAAAAAGGAAAAAAAAAAAGAAGAAGAATGGGTTCGGGGCACCTGGGTGGCTCAGTGGGTTAAGCCTCTGCCTTCAGCTCAGGTCATGGTCTCAGGGTCCTGGGGTAGAGGCCCGCATCAGGCTCTCTGCTCAGCAGGGAGCCTGCTTCCCCTTCTGTCTCTGCCTGCCTCTCTGCCTACTTGTGATCTCTCTCTCTGTCAAATAAATGAACAAAATCTTAAAAAAAAAAAAAAGAATGGGTTCAAACAACCATCAACTTCATATAGACTACGATCTGCAGAAGATATTATATACAAACCTAACCACAAATCAAAAAGCAGTAATAGATATGCAAAGAATAAAGAGAAAGAAATCCAAATAGATCACTAAAGAAAGCCAACAAACCATGAAAGAGAGCAAGAGAAGGATCAGAAAAAAAAACTACAAAACCACCCAAACAAGTAACAAAATGGCAATAAATACATATCAAAAATTACTTTGAGGGTTCCTGGTGGCTCACTGGGTTAAGCCTCTGCCTTTGGCTCAGGTCATGATCTCAGGGTCCTGGGATCGAGTCCCGCATCAGGCTCTCTGCTTGGCAGGGAGCCTGCTTCCTCCTCTCTCTCTGCCTGCCTCTCTGTCTACTTCTGATCTCTGTCAAATAAATAAGTAAAATCTTAAAAAAAAAATTACTTTGAGGGTCACCCAGTTCGCTAAGTGGGTAGAACATGTGATTCTTAATCTTGGGGTCATGAGTTCATGCCTCATGTTGGGCATAGAGCTTACTTTTAAAAAAATTAAATAGTTAAGAAATAATTACTTTGAATGTATATGTACTAAACACTCCAATAAAAGGACACAGGGTGACATAATGGATAAAAAGACAAGATCCAACCACATGTTGCCTACAAAAGACTCATTTCAGAGCTAAAAACACCTGCAGATTTAAACTGAGGAGATGAAGAAACATTTATCATGCAAATAGATGTCAAAAAAAGCCAGGTTAGCAATACTTATATTAGACAAAATAGACTTTAAGTTCCATTATTTAAGTAGCCAGTCTAAGAAAAAGAAGAGTGATTTAAACCCCAAATATACACAGAACGATTGAAGGTAGAATTTAATGTCATAGGAAACAAACATACAATAGAAAATGATCAAAGCCAAAAAAAAAATTGATTCTTTAGGATGCTAAGAAATTAATAAACCTCTGAGCAATACTAATCATAAAAAACCACACACATTTATCAACACCAGGAACAAAAAAGGGAACACTACAGATGTTATAGACATTGATTAAATACAGAACTTTAAGTGACTAAATTTGAACATGTTTTTTCAAAATGGACAAATTCCTAGAAAAGCACAACTTACCAGAACTGTTACAAGAAAAAAATGGAAAACCTTAATAGTGAGGCACACTTCACATTCCTATCCAACTGCCCAATAGACATATAAGCTAGTTCAGAGAACCAGGGATTATCCATAACTGTTCTGAATAATATCTTCCCTCTTGTAGCTGTTACTGATTTACAACACAGGTTGGATTCACAGTTTCAACAGATTTCTTAAATGAGAATTATTATGGGGATGGTGGTGATGGTGGAGTAAAGACCTGAAAGGTAAAATGGCGATACTTGAGAGGATTCTAGTAACTTCAAGCACCCAAAACCCCAAAGATTTCCCTTGTCAACAGAAGCAGCTCCTCCTCCCCTATCTAATGAGGTTGGTTGACGTTCTTGAATAACTTCTAATGACCACAACAAAATAAAATTCCAGTTCTCATTTACCACTCCTACATCTCTTACTGCCTCTGACCCCTGCCTAAGGCAAACCTTCAAATTCTCTGTAATTCCAAAGTCAAACCCTGGAAAACAAGGCTTACATATTAACAGAGTTACAAGGATTTCGTAACTCTTGAGGAATATATGTCAAAAACAAAAACAAAATCCTCTGAGGATGCTAACCCAAGTGGAGACAAACGTAATTTAGATCAAGCTGAATTTATTGATAAGGGTACATTTCAATGCTATAATCAAAGGTGAAGCTTTAAACCAGGTTCCAGTATAATTCTTTGTCCCATTCTGCCCTGAAACCCAGCCAGATCACATAACTAAACTAAGATCACATTTCCTTGAGGATTTGTTTCCTGCAGTATTTCTGATATCAATTACTTGATCAGCATTTATATTCAGACGACAGAATCTCCTTGCTCTAGTTTAAGCAAAAGGAATTTATTTTTATTTTTTTTTAAATTTTATTTTTTATAAACATATATTTTTATCCCCAGGGGTACAGGTCTGTGAATCGCCAGGTTTACACACTTCACAGCACTCACCATAGCACATACCCTCCCCAATATCCATAACCCCACCCCCCCTCTCCCAACCCCCCTCCCCCCCCTCAACCCTCAGTTTGTTTTGTGAGATTAAGAGTCACTTATGGTTTGTCTCCCTCCCAATCCCATCTTGTTACATTTATTCTTCTCCTACCCCCTTAACCCCCCATGTTGCATCTCCTCTCCCTCATATCAGGGAGATCATATGATAGTTGTCTTTCTCCGATTGACTTATTTCGCTAAGCATGATACCCTCTAGTTCCATCCATGTCGTCGCAAATGGCAAGATTTCATTTCTTTTGATGGCTGCATAGTATTCCATTGTGTATATATACCACATCTTCTTTATCCATTCGTCTGTAGATGGACATCTAGGTTCTTTCCATAGTTTGGCTATTGTAGACATTGCTGCTATAAACATTTGGGTGCACGTGCCCCTTCGGATCACTACGTTTGTATCTTTAGGGTAAATACCCAGCAGTGCAATTGCTGGGTCATAGGGTAGTTCTATTTTCAACATTTTGAGGAACCTCCATGCTGTTTTCCAGAGTGGTTGCACCAGCTTGCATTCCCACCAACAGTGTAGGAGGGTTCCCCTTTCTCCGCATCCTCGCCAGCATCTGTCATTTCCTGACTTGTTAATTTTAGCCATTCTGACTGGTGTGAGGTGATATCTCATGGTGGTTTTGATTTGTATTTTCCTGATGCCGAGTGATATGGAGCACTTTTTCATGTGTCTGTTGGCCATCTGGATGTCTTCTTTGCAGAAATGTCTGTTCATGTCCTCTGCCCATTTCTTGATTGGATTATTTGTTCTTTGGGTGTTGAGTTTGCTAAGTTCTTTATAGATTTTGGACACTAGCCCTTTATCTGATATATCATTTGCAAATATCTTCTCCCATTCTGTCATTTGTCTTTTGGTTTTGTTAACTGTTTCCTTAAGCAAAAGGAATTTATTAAGCAGTATGGTAAACTCATGGTATCATTGAAAAGGCCTGAAATGGATTGTAGGCTGAATTCCAGGAATGACTTCCAAACCCATAATCACAGAAGTGAAATTGCAAGGCACAGCTGCTGTTTTTATAATCGAGAAGTTCCTGCCACATCAGAAAACCTCCATCCATCACAGCCATTAGCTCCAAAATCACCCTTGGTAAGATCCAAGCCTGCATAATAATATAATAGATGCCTTGGGCCTTGCTGTTCCCCCAACATAACTCAGTTCTGCATCAAAATCTCGTATTAAGTGCATCTGATCAGAGAACTTTGGGGTTTTTTTGGAATCTTAGCTCTAAAGGAGTCTGGGAAGCAGGTTTTAGCTTTCCAGACTCTATAGCCCAGGAAAGTATAAAAGGGAATTGATAATCTATGGTATCTTCTTTGTACAATTTGGATTACCGTATTATGTAGATATAGGTAATAGGTCAGACAACATGCTTCTTCACTTCGTATGTTTTGGAGATAATTCCATGTTAACATACGGATTACCTCATCCTGACTGATGACCACATTGTGTTGTTTCTATGGATGTGCCATGATTTACTCAACACTGCCCTTCCGGAGGACACACAGACTTCTTCCATCTACACTGCTAAAAACACCGATATAGTCCTTCGTCCTAACCACATAGCTGTAAGAAAGGACTAGGATGCCGTACATATCTTTTTCATTATACCCTTTTCATTCTTTTTTCCTTTTTAGAAGCTTGAAATTGGATCTTTGGGTCACAAGCCATTGCTTTTCCTTACATGTGCACCTCTCTCCCTACCACCCTTGAAGTCTAACGTGTTCCTTTCCCAAAGAGAGTATATACTGAAACGCTATTTGGGTTTTTGGAATTTCAGATGTAAAATAGCCTGGCTCACATTCGTTTCGCTGAAGCATATCTGGGTCAGGCATCTTGAAAAATTCCGTAATTGAGTATGATGTCATCTCCCACGCTTTTGAATAATTCATCTTTCAAAGCTGAGAGCCAGTTCTCTAAACCAATTAAGCACAATAACCCACAAAGGTGTTCTCTGTTTATAAAAATGCATTTCCCACCCCAGGGCAAACACACAACTACTACAGGTAGCAGTGTGATGCTCCCTGAAATGAGGTGTCACATTGTCAGAGGAACATGAAAGAGAACCCAGTGTGGAGCTTGAACTCACCGCCCTGAGATAATGACCTGTGCTCAGATCAAGAGACGGATGCTGAACTGAGCCACCCAGGCACCCTGAAATACGTACAGTTCAGCAAGTACTACCAGGCAGATCACTGATAGGAAATGTAGAAAATCTTAATTTTCTGAACTTCGTTTTCACCATCTATAAAATGAGATAAAACCTACTTTCATAATGCTCTAGAAGGGCTAAACAGACATTAAACTAAAATATACTATTATTCTAGGATGTATGTGCAAGTAAATGTGTCAAAAATGCGTGAGACCATGTTATCAGCTAAGGGCTGGAAGTGGTCTATTGACCAACTTTCCTATGATCACTACCTTCCTCCTTAAGTGATTTTCTCTTATTGTGGCTCTATTGTGGCTGTAAATGGACCTTGATGTTCATTCCCAAACAAAGCCCCTCTCCAGCCTGGGCCTCAGCAAGTCCGAAGCAGTACAGAAGGGCCGGGGACGTGCTGCCACAGAGCAGAGAACACAAAAACTAGAGCATACTCATCACGAGCTCCCTAATTCATGTCTATAAATAAGCTTTATCCAATGGAATCGCTTAGATTTTGTGATTTCCTTTGAAGATGTGTAATGGATATATGCCATGGTGAGATTCCAAATTTAATTGGGCCACTTGAAGAATCAATAAAGCCTGGCTAGCGAGGCACAGACTGCGCCTCAACTAGTCAGGGAACCGTCTGCCACTTAACTCTCTGCATGTCAGCTTCTTACGATGTCAAGTAGGGATAATCACAGGTCACAGGTCAACTATGCAGCTTAAATGTTATCTATAAAGCATTTAGAAGAACAATGCCTGCCACAAGTAAACAGTATCCCTGTAATTAAAAACAACCCAAAAGCAGCTATTGATTTGGTAAACCAGGTATTCTAAAATTTTTAGTCCTCTCGCTCGAACACATTGCCCCATCTTTGTTACAACTTAGATCCAGGCAGGTCTACCCCACTTTTCTAGTCTTCTTAGGACTTTTCCACTCTTGCTCCTGGATTTTAATAATACTTATACCTGCAACACTCACCACGGTCTGGCTTGCATCAGGGATAGACGTCTGTACCCCTGTCTCCTGAGGCTCCCAACAGAAGGCTCGTGGACGGCTCCAGGATCAGCTGGGCCTAGAGATCCCAGGAGACTTGTCAGTAGGCCTGGGGCCGATGTGGACACCTGACATCTCTTAGCTCCTTAGGTGATCCCGCTACACAATCAGGTCTCTGCAAGACTTTGTTTCCGGAGGGTAGGGTTAGAGTCCCGACCCCTTTTTTCTGTTCACCTATAATGCCTTAAACTGGGCCGGTACTTAAGACTGTTTTTGAGAAGAAAGATTTGTCCTTGTCCAGGACTACATGGGTCTGGAGGCACTTCATGACTCTCAGGTGTGTATACGCAAGAAAAATGAAGGAACAAAAACACTGCTGAGAGGTGATTCTATCCCTTTCAGAAGCACAGGATCTGTGACCGTACATACCACGGTGAACTGCTCCTGCCATTTACGTTGCTCACGGGGATTTGCAAAGCTGAGGTTACAATTATCACCGCGCTTCTGGAAGCTGCTCCTCATTGAGCAATCATCATAAAGATGCCACCTCCAGCTGGCCACTGTTGAGCTTGCCAGGACTGTCCTAACAAAGTACCACAGACTGGCTGACTTAACCAACAGAAATTTGTTTTCTCACAGTTCTGGAGACCAGAGGTTGGAGGTCAAGGTATCAGGAAAGTTGTTTCCTTGGAGGCCTCTTTCCTTGTTTTACAGATGAGTGATCTTCACCTGTGTCACAGTTTCCTTACCAGACCAGTGACACAGATGAAGGAACTCATTTTTAACTCAAGCACTTCTTCGAAGACATCATCTCCAAATATGCTCACACTTCTGAGGTACTAGCGGTCAGAACTTCCATATATGAATCTTGGGGTAACACAATTCAACCCCTAACAGACAGCAGTCACTTGTATACATGCAGATAGGAGATTTTGGAGTGTCTGACCCTACGATGCAGCTTTGGTGATCAGATACTGCAAGTTCACATACCTGATGACAGGCTGAGAGCTTCTGGTATGCTCATGTTCCTCAGGACACAGCTGAAGGGGTTTACCTCCAAGCACGTATACAGGCCAACGTGCTGAGAAGGCTGAAGGAGACTCTTAACTCCTGTCACCTCTTTGCCTTTTGATGTGCTGAGGAACTCAGCTCAGCACACACAAGAGGTTATGAACTCACCTTTTAAGGAAGGAAACACCGAGCCTCATGTACTAAACTACAAGAAAACTGCAAACTAGCTTCTAGGTTTGGCCTTGAAAACTCAAATCATGAGTCTTTTACTTGTATTAGTAAAACCTGGAGCTTCTTGGGTCACCTACAGACTAGAAATCTATGCTGGGCTAATTTTAATTTTTTTAAGACTAGAAATTTATGCTGGGCTAATTTAAAACTGGACGATTAGCTAATACTGTTTACCATATGTGGGGCACTATGGTAGCCCTTTACATGTATTAATATCAAACAGCATTACAAATGGGAACACTTACTATTCTCTTTTACAGTTAACAGAGGAATAAAGAGTTCCCAAAACTTGGCTAAGGATACAAACCATCATGCAGCAAAGCCCAGAGCGCAGACATTCGGCAGGGCTCCGGAGCCCACAACTCCTGTCCTGCCTCTCAGTGTGACCATTACCCAACAACAGACTGACCCCAACAGCAGCAGCAGACAGGCCACCGGCAACAGTAACAGATGGCTGAGTAAACCCTTGGCAAAAGTGCAGTTACCAATTGGTTTATTTCCTGGGAATGACTTAGAATGTGCCATATAAGTCTAAGAGGGAAAACATGGAAAGGATAGTTGTAAATAAGCAACAGCTACATTCTCAAACCACTTCCCAGGCTTCCTGTTTTCCTATCAGGCTAACAATCGTGGACAGCATCTCAACCAGTGCTGGGAAATGAAGGCATTTAACCCGGCATGAGCTAGTGAGATGGATGGAGAGCAGGAGCTGGTAGTTCAGCACCAAGTTTCCCGGAAACAGAGGTGGCCTGCCATCAGGATGCCTTTGGCAAAAGGCTGTCCGGAGCTGCCCCAGTCCCACCAGCACTATCTGACAGAGGCTTCATGACCCAGTATCAGCAGCCAGCTCTAACCACCACCACCTCGCCCAGTTCCTCAACTGTACACCCACCCAAGTTCTCCAAGAAGGCAGTAAAGGCACTCCCTTAGGGAGGACGAAGGCTGGACATGAGAATGGGAAACAGAGAAAGCATAGTTCATTTAGCCACCGTTATGCAGAAATACAATATTATCCCAAAGTTATGCTACTTAGAAAATACTTTCTCCACTTCCAACTGTAGAAAAACCAAGCTATACCGAATTTTTCCCTAAATGACTCATTCTTCTTCTTCCACAAAATGAGATTACCAGAGAAGCCTGTATTTTAAAAAAGGTTTTTATTTTAATCCTTCCTAGAGGAATACAGATTTGAATGAAATACATTCATTCCATAAATACATTAGCAGCAAAACCGTCCCACCAGAGTCCGCTCTACTCCAGCCCAGAGGCTGCCCTTTAGAGCAGAAGCTGTTCCATCCACTGTCATCTCAACGCTGTGTTTGCTTCTTGCTGAAAGCAGGATATATGTGTGAGATCAAGTGAAAGACCAGATGGATGGATTAATTAACTACACTGGGACCCTGAACACACACCCATGTGGTGACCATCGAGCCTTCCATACCTTCGAAATCTGTTAACACCCACCATGCTTAACTGATGAGATCCTTCGCCACAGACAACCGAGGCCTAAACTTGCAAATGCACTGATGTCCGAAATCCTTCGTCATTCCGAGTTGGCAGCATCTTAATGGTGTCTTGTTCTTTCTCGTAGGATAAGCCAGATAAAAAAAATCATTTCCTCCTTCTTTCCACAGTCCGAGGTACCACTTTGCCAGCTGAGTCCACATGTGCTTGTTGTCAGGAGATAATCCAACAGGCATTATTTGACTCACTACACCTCCAGCTCCCCTTTGTCTAGAGGCTAGAAGCTTTACTGGAGAGAGAGAGAGAGAGACATGTCTAAACCTACAAAGATCTCTAAGGAACAATGACAGGTGTCTCAAACTGGCTTCCATCAAAGCTAGTTTTTTTGGACAGTGGCCCAGATGTCTCTCCTTTTCTTTTCTCCACCATTGCCTGTTGCCTGGCTGGTTCTTTTGTATTTGCCCTTGAGGCATCTGCTGAAATTCTGGGAAGACCTACCCTAAACTCCCAAGTAGCCAAGAGAGACTAAGGCAGGTGGTACTTTAAACTTGTCAGCTTAAGTCAAAGCAATAAGCTTACACTGCTGTGTTCCAATTCCTTCCGGGATGACTTAAGTCACGACAGTCTACATAAAACACAACACCAGAACCACAATCAGCAATCAGGATGACAGTGAGGCAGGGACCAAGTTTAGAGTGCTACTACCATCACAGGGCCGGGAAGAAAAAGGAACAACGGGAAGAATTTCAAATAAATTTGATTTGTTTGGGCGGAGGACAGCTTTGACTCAGGTATAAAATGCGTCACCTAGTTTATCATGAAAATAAGGAACGGACTCCAGAAGCTGGCGCTTTCTTCCCCATACATCACTTAAAAATAGTTTACCCTGCTCTCTTTTCCCAATCTGTTCTAAAGTGTTTTCATTAGGATACTCTTCTGTAAGTGCTTTATCCATTCCCAGTCTGCTTTGACTGTTGGCTGGAAGAAAATCAGAAACCATTTTATATAAAAACCACTGTACTGGATAACTGGTTGCATGTTTTTCCCTTTTGCATTTTCCATCCGAAACTGTTGGCTTTTTACTTATGTGCCGAGAGAGAGTCATCTGCTGAATACACGGCACTGTTGATCCGACAGTCTTCTGTCCCCACGGAGTCCGCTAGTTCTTCCTCCTCTGAGTCATCATCTTCCTCCTCTTCTTGTGCTGATGAACTGGAGGTGGGACCTTTGCAGGTTTTCAGGTGGCGGGTGAGATGATATTTGGTAAGATAAGCCTTTGTACATTTTTCACAGACATAATCCCGTTTTCCCTCGTGAGAATTGAGATGTTTCTTCAAGTGATTTGTTCTCAAGAACAGCTTATCACACTTAGGACACTTGATCTGGCGTTCTCTACGAGGAACACGAGAGAAAACATTTGTTTTGGGGTTACAAATGACAAGTAAGGCATACATTTATTCTTCATAACCTCCTCAGGTCTTTGTCAGAAGAGCTCTGCCATTCTAAAATCAGATCATGCCCCTGCTCCCTTTTTTTAAAGTAGGCTCCATGCCCAGCATGGAGCCCAACACCAGAGCTTGAACTCATGACCGTAAGATCAAGACCTGAGTCTAGTATTTGATTTTGCCTGTTTGGGATCACACTGTATATATCTCCTTTGTGTCTGATGTGACGAAATCAATTCAAGTTGCTGCAAGTACCAGCAGTTTGCTCCCTTCCAGTGCTGTGTATATGACTTACAAATACACCACAACTTATCTGTGGTACCGGATTTGTCTTTTGTTTATGGATATTTTGGTGCTTTCCAATTATGTATCATCACAGGAAAGACCACTATGAATATTTCTATAATTTGTACATTGGTCTGCATATGCATAAGTTTCTTTAGGGCACATACTCAGGGACGGTATAATTAGATCAAAAGATATGCACATCTTCAACTTTATTGGATAATATCAAACTGTTTTCCAATATGGCAGTATTTCTCCTTAAGATTTTATTTTGAAGTGGCGCCTGGGTGGCTCAGTGGGTTAAAGCTTCTGCCTTCAGCTCGGGTCATGATCCCAGGGTCCTGGGATTGAGTCCTGCATCGTTTGGGCTCTCTGCTCAGCGGGGAGCCTGCTTCCCCACCCGGCCTCCACCTGCCTCTCTAATTGTGATCTCTGTCAAATAAATAAATAAAATCTAAAAAAAAAAAAAAAAAGATTTTATTTTGAAGTAATCTCTACCCCTAACATGGGGCTTGAACTCACAACCCCAAGATCAAGAGCTGCATGCTCTACCTACTGAACCAGCCAGGTGCCCCTCTAATGAGGCAGTATTAATACATTTATGCCCATCAACAGCCACTTAGGAGTTCCTGCTGCCCCACGTTCTCAACTGGAAGATTCAAATTTGAACATTTTTGACAACTGCCCAATACATAATGGGATCTCACTATGGTGCTAATGGCATCCCATTTAACAAAAAATTACCCAGCTCAAAATGTCAGTTGTGTCAAGGCTGGAGTAACCCTGGCTAAGACATCTTACAGCTGGAAAAAAAAAACCCAAGACATCATGTAGACCAGGAATTCTGTAACTCTTTTTTTGAGCAGCTGAACCCTACATCTTTTTTTTTTTTAATTTTTATTTATTTTTTTTAAAGATTTTTTAAATTTGACAGACAGAGATCACAAGTAGGTAGAGCGGCAGGCAGAGAGAGAGGAAGGGAAGCAGGCTCCCTGCTGAGCAGAGAGCCCAATGCGGGGCTCAATCCCAGGACCCTGGGATCATGACCTAAGCTGAAGGCAGCGGCTTTAACCCACTGAGCCACCCAGGCGCCCCTGAACCCTACATCTTACAGGCTCAATACACAAAACAGACAAAAAGGTCAAAATCCTTGAAGAAGTGGTAGGGCGCAGTGAGAAGTTCTAAGTCTGGCCTCCTTACCATTTCTACCAACTTCTCCCAGCAGGAGAGGGCACTGAGGAATTCTGCAGAGTTGCGGGATGTGGAAAACTAAGCCCCTGCTTTCTCGGACCTTATGTTCTAATGGAGGAGTTACACCATAAACAAAAAATACGTAACATCGTATCAAACAGTAAAAACTACTATGGGGGAATAAAAAAAAACAACAAACCCCAGGTAAGAGTGATGGAGTTCTATTTTAGATAAGATAGTCAAGGAAGAGGGAAGGAAAAAATGAAACAAGATGGGATTGAGAGGGAGACAAACCATAAGAGACTCTTAATTTCACAAAACAAACTGAGGGTTGCTGGGGGGTGAGGAGGTAGGGAGAGGGTAAGTGCTATGGTGAGTGCTATGTAATGTTTTAAGCCTGATGATTCACAGACCTGTACCTCTGGGGCAAATAATACATTATATGTTAATAAAAATAATTAAAAAAAAAAAAAAGATAGTCAAGGAAGGCCATTCTGAGATGACAACATTTTTGAGCAATAACCTGAATGAAGTGGGGTAGGCAGACAAGCTCCGAGCCTGAAGTGTGTTTAGTATGCCAGAGTCTCATCAAGGGTTGGCAGGGGCGGGGGAGCAATGTGACTAAAGCAGAACATGAGTAGAAAAGTAAGTAAAGATGAAGTGGGAGAGGCAGTCTCATACCACTACATCATGAAGGGACTTTCACACTTTCTAACCCAAGTATGATGGGAAGCTGCGGGGGAATTATGAGCAGAGACAACACAGTCTGAGTTATGTTTTAAATGAATCACTCCAGTTATTATGACAGAATACAGCGCCTGTATATGCATGTCTGGGTAGAACAGAAGCAGAAAGACCAGGAGCAGATCGGCCGGCTGGAAAACTACTGAGCTGATCCAAACAAAAGATGCTGGTGGTTTTGACTAGAAAAAGCTGAATGGAGAATGGAAGACTGAGTTAAAGATAGCTCTGAGGTGTTTGGCTTAAGCCACTGGGATGAACGGGGGGCACCATTTCCTGAGCTGATGATCAATGGGGGAAAACCAAGTTTGTGGGGGTAATAATAAGAGCTGAGTTTTGGACATACCAGGTTTGAGTTGCCTTAGTGGACATCCAAAACTGAGAGATGCTGAGTGGATGGTTAGATATATAAGGCTGGGGATATAAATTGTAAAGATGGTATCTAAAAAGCCATGGGACTACAGAGATGACCAGTAGTAAGCATCCCTGCTTGGGCTCTCAAGTTGTTCTTTCTGAGGGAAAGGGCCAAGTCAGTCTCTGCCACATGCTTCGCACTCCCCTCAAACTGTGGGAGAGGAACTCCTCCTGCACTTGCTTTAGGGCTGTAGCTAAGTTTTTTCCTAAGCAGATAAACAAAATGAATTTCAATACTGCTATATCCATTTTGAAATGTCTAAAGGTAAAAAATGCAAACATCTGAAAATTTTACCAGAGATCTCCACAGGAAAATTTATAGTCTCATTCAAAAACATTTTGAGGGGCGCCTGGGTGGCTCAGTGGGTTAAGCCGCTGCCTTCAGCTCAGGTCATGATCTCAGGGTCCTGGGATCGAGTCCCGCGTCGGGCTCTCTGCTCAGCAGGGAGCCTGCTTCCCTCTCTCTTTCTCTCTCTCTGCCTGCCTCTCCATCTACTTGTGATCTCTCTCAGACAAATAAATAAAATCTTTAAAAAAACAAAACAAAAAACATTTTGAGTGGGGGCACCTGGGTGGCTCAGTTGCTTAAGCATCCGACTCTTGATTTTGGCTCAGCTCTCATGGTCATGGGATCAAGCCCTGCATGAGGCTCCACGTTCAGCAGGGAGTCTGCTTGAGATTCTCTCCTCTCTCTCTCTGTCCCTCCCCTATCATGTGCGCACACATGCGCTCTCTCTCTCTCTGCTTTTCTAAAATAAATAAATCTTTAAAAAAATATTTTGAGTAGTGCTTCTTAATTATGAATGACTTACACACTAGGTTAAAGCTCTGATGACCTAAAAATTTTGTATCCCATGGGAGTTTGGCAAAGAGGGTTATTATGTTTTGCCATTGTGACAAAGAGTGCGGATCCACACTTAAAGAAAATTGTTTTCATTGGTAAATACCTGATTAAGCCAATTCTCAAACCCAATGGAGAAACAGTTACACCACTAACCTCAAGATAATTTATATTGCATTATGCTATGAAATGGCTACAGAAAAAGCAAGTGAAAATTTAGGCATCACCTAAAAGAAGAGAAAGTCAAAATCAAGGAAGAAAATAATTCCATTTATTAATAAGCACAGATCATATCCAGGATATTGTCTTTACTTCTGGGTACCAAATCTGAAACCAGGTGATAAGAGGGAAAGCTGCAGAAATTAGGACTTTAAGCCTGATGAAAAGAGGGTTTAAAGGGAACATGACAGCAATCATTAAGTACTAAAGTCTGTGAGTTTAAAGAGATACTAAACCTACATGTATCATTCCAGAGACATGTGTAGAGTAAATGGATAGAGGCTGACATAAGCGGATTCAAAAAACTTTTGCTCAAAACTAAATAAATCAGTTGTGTGGTATTCTAGAAGAAACCACAGTACTACTTGCCAGAGACACTGTGGAAATAAGCCTTTCATCTGGATGAACTCAGTAGCTCTCAACACTGGCTGGACATCAGAGTCGCTTGGAGAGGCTTTAAAAATTACACGGCCAGGGGTCTATCCCTAACCAACTAAATTAGAATCCCTGGAGGCAGGGCCCTGGCACCAAATGTTTTTCACATCTTCCAAGTATTATTATGAGCAGTGCTATGGGCTGAATGCTTGTGTGCCCCATCCCCCAGTAAATTCTTATGCTGCAGACCTAAACCACAATGTTATGGTGTCTGGAGGTGGAAACTATGGGAGGTAATTAGATTTAGATGAGGTCATGAAGACTGGACCCCCCATGTTGGGGTAAGTGTCAGAAGAAAAGGCAGACAGACCAAAGCTCATCTGCTCTCTCCCATGTGGGGACCCAGCAGGAAGATAGCTATCTACAAGCCAGGAAGAAGGCTCTCGTGAGAATCCAACCACACTAGCACCCTGATTTTGGATTTCCAGTCTCCAGAAGGTATTCTGTTGTGGGAGCTCAAGCTGACTAACATAAGCAGCTGGACTAAATGATCCCAGAGATCTCTTTCAGCTCTAATGATGTATAATTCTATACAGTATTTGATAATTCGTGTGTCTAATTTCTAAAATTTCACACTAATAATGGAGCTCCCTCATGAACAGTTTTCAAAAAAGTCATTTTGAGAATTATGAATGTAGATCCAAACTTAATTGATATTTTAGTATCTCAGGTTGCATTTTTTAAAAGATTTATTTATTTGAGAGAAAGAGAGGCGCATATGTGAGCGGGGGAGGGGCAGAGGGAGAGCAAGAAAGAGAGAAGCAGACTCCCCACTGAGTGCAGAGCCCCATGTACGGCTTGATCCCACCATCCATGAGAATATCATCTGAGTCAAAACCAAGAGTCGGATGCCCCCCAGGTTGCATTTGATTAGGAATCAGACAAAAGAGCAAATATGAAAGCAAAGTAGCTAACTAAACCTCAGAAAAAGAATATCAAGTCTTGGGATGCCTGCGTGGCTCAGTCAGTTAAGCATCTTTTGGCTCAAGTCGTGATCTCAGGGTCCTGGGATCAAGCCCCATGTCAGGCTCTCTGCTCAGCAGGGACCCTCTTCTCCCTCTCCCTTTACCGCTCCCCCTGCTTATGTGCTCTCTCTCAAATACATGTTTAAAAATCTTTGGAAAAAAAAAAAAATATATCACGTTTCCATTGAACATGACTTTCTAAACAGTACCTCCATAATACAAACTAATGTCTTCTCCCTCTTCCAACATTTGCTAAAGGCTCAGGGCCACAAAATCTATTCTTTTCTCTTTACCACTACCGTAACTAACACAACCCGACATTTAATTACACTTGGATTCATGCAATGAAGTCTTAATGGGTTGAGCAATATTTGACCTTCTCCTTCAATCATCCTGTCCTATTGCCAGAGTAATCTTTACAAAATGGACATCTCACTATGACATCCTTTTCTTAAAGTCCTTCAACGTTTATACAGGAGTGTGAACACACTTAACATTACTGAACAGTATACTTAAAAATGGTTAAGACGGTGAGGCTCCTGGGTGGCTGTGTCATTTTAAGCATCCGACTCTTGATTTCATCTTAGGTCATGATCCTAGGGTTGTGAGATGGAGTCCTGGGTTGCTCATGGGGCCTGCTTGAGAATCTCTCTTTGCCCCTCCCCCATCTAACCCTCCACCCCTAGCTAAAATAAATAAATAAATAAATAAAATTTTAAAATGGTTAAGATGGTAACTTCTATATTACGTGGTTTTGTTTTGTTTTGTTTTTTTTTACTATAATTAAAACACACACCCAGCACAGTGCCTGCTACATGGGGAGGTAAAACCCTTCAGTGGCTCCCCATTATTTCCAGAAAGAAATTTAATTTTCCTAGTTGGATAAAAGGTTCATAACTTCACTGCTGCTTCTCTATCATTCTCATATGTACAATACGCTCTAACTATAAAGAACTACTTGCGTTCCACAGTCCTTCTTGTATCTGGGTTTCTAAATATGTCTAGATATTCCCACCCTTTTACCCTTCTTTGCCTCTGTGAATAATTTTAACTTATCTTAATACTTAGCTCAGACTACCAGGAAGCTTTTCCAGGACACCCTGGCCGGGTCTGTGACCCTCTTTCACAGCCTCTCGGGATCTGATGCTTACTCTAACTGCAACATGGTATGGTAGTGTTCTACTGTTTTGGCTCTCTTAGTGGACTCTGAGCTCTTTAAAGACAAAGTCTGTGTCTTTCATCTCTGTATTTTCACCACTTGGCATAATGGTGGGCATCGAGGAGGTACTTAAAAAATATTTGTTTAATGAGATTATGTGTTGAAAAAAGTAAATAAATAGAGGAGAAAATAAGAAAAATAAAGCAAACAAGTGAAATCTTCCAGGTTAAACCCAAAAACTTAGATTTCTAACCTTCGTTTGACTATGTGAACACAGGAAGCAGCTACCAAGGTAGGAGACAATGAGTCAGCACTTGCAAGAACTCAAATGCACCACCTAAGGAGCATGTGTGCTGTGGGGTAACTTACTGCGTGTGGATGAGCACATGCTGTTTGAGGTCCTGTCTCCGCATAAACAACTTGTCACAGTAATCACACTTGAGATTCTTCTCACCCGTGTGGATAACCATGTGGGACTCTAGGTGAGCCTTCTGGGTGAAAGACTTGTCACACAAAGTACATCTGTAGTTCTTCTGACCTGCACATTAGCCCAAATTGTCATGCTGTGAATAAAACAATCACTAGCATTCTCCAGACAGACAGACAGACACAAGTATGGGTATGTGGCAGAGGCAGGAATGAAACAGAACTGATAACTGGAACATCACTCTCTAGGGCTATCTACCTAGAACCAGTCAGAGAAAATGAATTTATATTCTGTAACAAAGGCCAGTGAAGCTAATAAATCTGACCTCCTTCTAGGACCACTTACCTGACAATTATACGTATTTTTTTTTTTACTGTTTATAGCTGACACATATGAAATCTGGGAAGAAATTACTTATAATCCTAGCAACCAACCTAACCCAATGATGTTTAAAAAACCTCATGAATTCTAACATCTGTGAATAGACAAACATGCTTTTACAACCTACAGTTTTCTTTATTAAAACATATGACCTTATAAACTAGAGGTGAAATAAAATCCTTCTAAGAATGCAGAATTAAGGGGCGCCTGGGTGGCTCAGTGGGTTAAAGCCTCTGCCTTTGGCTCAGGTCAAGGTCCCGGGGTTCTGGGATCAAGCCCTGCATCGGGCTCTCTGCTCAGCGGGGAGCCTGTTTCCTCCTCCTCCTCTCTCTCTTTGCCTGCCTCTCTACCTATGTGTGATCTCTGTCAAATAAATAAAATCTTACAAAAAAAAAAAAAAAAAAAAAAGGGACGCCTGCATGGCTCAGTTGGTTGGACTGCCTTCGGGTTCAGGTCATGATCCCGGAGTCCCAGGATCAAGTCCCGCATCGGGCTCCCAGCTCCATGGGGAGTCTGCTTCTCCCTCTGACCTTCTCCTTGCTCATGCTCTCTCTCACTGTCTCTCTCTCAAATAAATAAATAAAATCTAAAAAAAAAAAAAAAAAAAGAATGCAGAAATAAGATTACCATAGGTCAGGGATTGGCCAACCTTTTGTAAAGTCTAGTCTGTATCTGAAGCTTTGTGGGTCATATAGTCTCCATCATGACCACACAGTCTCCATCGTGACCACACAGTCTTAAATGCAAAAGGACAAGGCAGAATTTTACTTTCAAAGATTTGGGGAACCAATGACCCAGCCAAGAAAACCAAGATGTCATCGGTTATTTTGTCGCATTTAAAAAATATGTGCTAAAAGAAAGGGGTTGGTTTACATGGAGTTTAGTGAATGGAAACTCAAAATACAAAATTTGGCAGTGTTGACTGGACCATATTCACAGGAAAAAAAACTGGCTCTGGCCACTGACTAGGAATAAGGTCTATGCAAGGCTCAGAGCGTTTCTACAGAATTTCCTTTGCTTTCAGTCCAAACACACGTATCAAATTCCTGATGAAATCCATTTTCCCAGTCACCTTCAAACTATAGTGGGGGCACTTGGAAGGTGAAACATCGTAATAATGCGAGCTAACACTGAGGAAGCACAATTATCCCACCAAGATTTATCACCCAATGAAGTCCTGCTGTCAGCCGCACTCTTACATGTTAACTACACCTACAAGACTAGCTAGCTGCAATTTACTACCCCAATTTCTAATTGTTGCGAAATTCCATTTTGATGGTCTAATATAACTTACCTGTGTGTATCTTGAGGTGAGTCCGCAGGTTGCTGGGATCACTAAAAGCCTTGCTACAGAAATCACACTTGTGGGGCTTCATACCCATGTGACCCATAAAGTGGACATGAAGTTTGGAAGGAGAGATAAAAGCCTGGGGGCACATTGAGCACTTCCACTTCCTTTCTTTGCTGTGGCTTGGCCCATGGCTGCTGCTGTGGCCCTGGCTATGAAGATGGTTATGGATGTGGCTGGTAAGGTGAGCTTTGAACTCTGTATAGGAATTGCACTCCTTGCCACAGTTACAGAGGTGCACATCTGGGTGTTCGGGAACACCTTCAAAAAAAAAAATTACTCAAATGTCTCCTCATACTTAAATTTTAAAACTCGTTCTTGATATTAATAATATTGCTTACAATTCTCCATTCTACCAAAATTTCCATCTTGCCCACTACTTGTAAAACTGGAATGTCTTGTTTAATACTCTATTCCCAGCATCTCATATAGCGTGCTGGGCACAAAGGAAGCACTTGTACATAGCGGATTATAATACATCTTTCCTAGGCAAAAAAACTTTCATTTTTGTAGTATAAACTCTAATAAAACATTGCTTGTCATCATGACACAGTGCAAAGAAAAAGACTATGACGGTTAAATCAGTTAAAGGACCTTCTTTTCCTTACGAACTTAAGTTACAATGGTACTGGCCTCAAAAGAGCAGCCTCAGGAACTTCAAATACCCACATGGAAATCTCAACACAGAAGTTCCTTTCATACAAACACTGCTAGATCGGTAACATTCAGCTTGTGAAGAACCTCACAGATTTTAACACTTCTAACATAGGGGCGATACCCTGCTTTTATTTATACAAACGTACGTGATTTGCTTCAGCTAACATATAAATTATTACCAAAACGACTTCTGGTCCTTGGTGTTTTTACTATGCTAAATTCAGGAGAAACAAGCCTTATAGTAACTTACCCATCTGCTGAGCATAATCCCGGCTATAGTAAAAAAGCAGTTCATTTTCGGGAGGGATATCTTGTGAGGTGCAGAAATAGATTTTTCCATCATGGGGATAAGCCACCAAATTCTGCTCTTCCCGGTTCCTAAGTTATCACATTTAATAAATCAAGCATACTAGTTTTGGAATATATACTAAACATATCATAACCCTAAGCAAAATTCTATATGAATTTGGGTCATTTTTCTAATTCCCTATTCTATCAGGAGGGACACAGAAAACAGAATTCTTACTTCTGTCCATCAACTGATTGTCCTTTATAGTCAGAAACACTACAGTGTTTCTGCAGTAAGAAAATTAAATAAAATTAAGTTTTAAAGGAGCAACAGCACAAAGACACAGAGAGAGCAAGCTGGACGAGAGTTAACTGCAACTACAGCCTGAGGGTTGACTAACGGCAGATATAAAGAGCAGGTACCCACTTGCAAATTCAATGAGGACTGTATTATTCCTTACTGCGTTGGTAGGTTGAATAAACTATTTAATTTAAAAAAAGGATAGCTTCTTCTGTTTGGGTTGATTATATAATCACTATTAGTTAACAACTACTGAAGTGAGGAAGGTAAAAAGCCTTAGTCCTGAACACGTTTAGACATCAGTATAATCTGGAATTTGGGGCTCTTCCCTATTCTATGCAAAGCTTCCCACTGAAAAACACCCAAATCTTCACCATCTCTTCATCCCAGACTACTCTTACCTGGCTTTGCGCACAAACATCATCCAATTACATTCATTTTCGTCAGTTGTAATGATGCAGAATTCTAGGACACCGTTGTGGTATATCTGCCAACAGAAGGCAAACATACATGTCAAAGGAACTGACAAGCAACACAAAGTGCTACTGAATTTCGGCTACAACAATCCCATTTACTCTGCAGTAGGCCTCTGCTCTCCTAGTCAGTGTGGAACTCCACGGCTGCCTTCTGACAAGGCGTTCTCTCTGTCATTTCACCTGGCCCCCATCTCCAGCGAGGTAATGAAGACCACTGGAGACCGATAGTTAGTGCTCAAGGTAGATACAATGACCTTGCTGTTCATTACTCACACTTTGGCTGGACTGGAAAAAACAAACAAAAACAGCCTATTTGGCTTCATCACCTACCGCATGGTGACAAGGAGTGACTAAACAGACCCATCTCTTAAGGTCACAGACCCATCTCTTCTCAGTCTTTTTCCAGTGGACCTAGCGTTCTTCCGTATTCTTTTTCGATACCAAAATTAATGTCCCCAATGCTGGCAGCACCTTACCTTTCCAATGTCCGCAAGACCCACTTTCCTCTCATTTCAGTTTTGCAGGCATCATTCCCAATCTATTGACTACAAGTGAATCTATAAGTATGTTAAAGAAATATCTGTTTACATCAAAACCCTGCATTTCCAGGATTCCCATTAGTAAATGAAAGAAATGATCCGGGGCTCCTGGGTGGCTCAGTCAGTCAAGCATCTGCTTTCAGCTCAGGTCATGATCCCTAACCTGGGATATAGCCCCACATCTGGCTCCCCGCTCAGCAGGGAATCTGGTTCTCCCTCTCCCCGACTGCACTCACTTGCTCTCTCAAAAATAAATGAAATCATTAAAAGAAAAGAAAACTAGAGAAATGCTCTTAGCTTCCAATCCCAGAACTGTTTCCCAAGCTAACTACTTGAGGGATGTTTTAGTTGATTACAAAGACTTTCATCATATAAACAAATTCCATGCCCTCAGCTGCCTCAAGTAATTAAAGTGAAGAATCACTGGATTATCTAACAAAGGGAGGACTATAAACAGTTTATTTTCTAAATTCCATAGCTGGTGTTTTGCTAAACATTGTAATTTGACTACAAAGAACAGAAAGGATGGAACATGAAATAAGTGCCTGACGGGTGAATGGCACCATACAGGTCTTGGCCAATCTTGCTTTTACATCACTTTTAACTACCTCACTATAGTAAAAACATCCAAAAGTCACAGAAAAGCTTCATGAACACTGACCTTCCAGATATGGTTGACCGCCTTGTCTGTCCATTCTGCTACTTCCATGGAGTGGCTCTGTTGGCCAATGAGAGGCCCAAAGCAAGTCCGCACAGGAATGGTTTCTCCAGTCCACACACCTATCAGTGAAAAGATACCAATGGCCCAATCAATGATTTCAGCATCTAACAAGATACCCAAGAGAGAGTGGCTTAGCTCATGTAAAGAATGTTATCTTTAGGGAACAACTCCAGATATTCCAGCACTCCTGTAAGGCAGCTAAGTCTTAAGGGTTCTATCCTATAAATATGGAAAATGTAGTGAGCAGATTAAATGTGGCTCAGAAGAAATATGCAGAGTAAGAAGCAGTATCAGAATTCCCTAAACCCAGTGTTATACACAAGGAACCAAACCAAGTCCCTCCAAGTGTTACTTTGGAATTAATACATAAAAAAAGACTGGAGAACATTACTCAATTATAAAAACATAAAGCAATTACTACAAAATGAATCAAACTTATAAAATGATCTGTGCTTAAAGCACTGCTCGATATTATCTAAGCTGTTTTAACATTTTCAACTGACTCATACCCAAACTACAGCTAAAAAAATAATGAACCTAGCTTAATACTTTCAAAGAAATGGACAGTAATTCAAAAACCATTTTTTAAATTATTCTTTTTAAATTTATTTTTATTTGACAGAGAGAGAGAGAGAGAGAGAGACAGCCAGAGAGATAATACAAGCAGGGGGAATGAGAGAGGGAGAAGCAAGCCTCCTGCTGAGAAGGGAGCCCGATGCGGGGCTCAATCCCAGGACCCAAGGGCCATGACCCGAGTCAAAGGCAGATGCCTAACAACTGAGCCACCCAGGCACCCCTCAAAAACCATTTTAAATTCAAATATGGGTAACCAAACTCTGGCAGTCTGTATTTCTTATTCCTTTTTCCTAAGGAATATTAGACAATTTATGAACATTCAATCTGACAAGAGGTTATCAGTGATGAATTTACCATGTTTTATAAAAGAAACTGAAGTATTAAGGAATGTTTTGTCACAATTGTTAGAATGACAGAGCCAAGAATAAAAGTCTTCAGACTCAGGTCACAATTCTTTCCTGTATTCAACTCTGATTCTAAGAAAGAGGAACTTTCTCAAGAAACTTTCAACTTGATTTACTGCTATCACTGGACAAACATTCCTAGAAAGAAAAATCTTAAGAAGTCAATTAAGTAAACTGACTTCCAAATCAACCAAATAATGACTAAATTATACATATCCACTTTTACAACCCTACCCTACAAAGGAAGAGAACTGACAGGCTTTTACGGTTCCCAGCTTCTTACCAACTTCTGCTCCCACAACTGACTGGCGGAGAACAAGCTGCTTGGGGAGAGAAAGCCTTGCTCTGCTCTCTATTGGAGTGTCAGGAACAAAAGTCACTGGTCCGTGATCGGGACAGTCTGAGGGATAAGCTCGGTCACAGAGCGTGCACCCTATGGATAGGAAATTTGAGAGACAAAAATGGGGTTATTTCAAGCAGCCTGGCACCACCTACTTTCTTATTTAAATGCTAAT
Source organism: Lutra lutra (assembly GCF_902655055.1). Taxonomy (NCBI): domain Eukaryota; kingdom Metazoa; phylum Chordata; class Mammalia; order Carnivora; family Mustelidae; genus Lutra; species Lutra lutra. The sequence goes on from NC_062285.1 coordinate 130,123,332, forward strand.
TACTAAACTATAAGCAGTAAAAAGCAAAGGTCTAGTAAAAATACTCTGATCTGGGGCATCTGGGTAGCTCAGTTGGTTAAGGATCTGCCTTCAGCTCAGGTCATGATCCTGGGGTCCCCACATGAGGCTCCATACTCAGCTGGGAGTCTGCCTCTCCCTCTGCTCCTCCTCCTCCTCATTCTCTCTAATAAATAAATGAAATCTTAAAAAAATACTCTGATCAAACAATCACTTTCTTATACTAAGCTACATATCCCACTCTTACATCTCTCTCCAGTAAGATGATTTTTTTTTTAATCTCATAGGACAATTTTACTATTTAGTCCATAGAGACTGACTAAAAGGAAACACTATATTAATTTAAGAAAAAAGTACATTGTTTCTTACCTAAAGTAGATACATTAGATACATAATACCTTTAGATCTGATATCTAAAGTCCCAAGATTCCAATTCTACCAAACTATGTGAGGAAACTGGAATGGAAATGCCATCATGCAAAGCCACAACAGAGATGATAACATAGATCAACAGAGTCAGAGACACTGTTTGCTTTTGCTTCACTATAAACAAACTGGTCACCCAGGCTTTGATGAGATTCTTAAGACCAAAACAACAACAACAACAACAACAACAACAACAAAAAACAACCAAAAAAATGCTCTTAGGGACAGTAGGTAGAAGCACCTTCTTGCAGACATGTTTGCTTAAATTTCTTAATTTCTTACTGTTTGTATGTTCTTTTTGCACTGTCAGAAAGGGTGCTGCTCTCTACGGTTACTGTAACTTCACTTTTCCAAGCTCATGAGTGTCATTCTCCATAAATCTTGTGCTCTATCACTGATAAGGAACAGTACATGTGACCTGTCAGTCACTGGTTATGTACAAACTTTCCAAATTTGTCCACAAAATAGTTGCGAGTACATCAACCACAGAACCACAGCCATCTAAGTAATTTTTTTCCCCTAAGCAATCATTAAACATTTCTCCTTAAAGGACATAAAATAGTAAGTTTTCATATTTAGGCAAAGCAGAAATAATACCTTACTTCAATTATTACTTGACTAAAAATTCTTTGAAGATCAGATTAGAGATCACCTACACTTGATGAGAGCTGATTCTCCAGTGCTCTTAACAAGAAACCAGGCTAAATCAACAAAGGAGATTCAGGTTTCATAGTGCAAAAAAAAACCTCGGAGGTTTCTCTGAAAATACACAAATGGCCAATGAGAACTTGTAGAGGTCTGACATCATTGTCACTAGGGAAATGCAAATCTAAACCACAATGAGATGCTACTTCCCACCCACTCCCCGGCCAGTAAGACAGCTGTAACAGAAAGTGTTCAGAAGATGTGGAGAAACTGGAAAACACACACACTGATGCTGGGAATTCAAAATGGTGCAACTACTTCAGAAAACAGTCTGGCAGTTCCTCAAAAAGTTAAACACGGAGCAATTCCACTCCTAAATTCCACATCCAAGAGACTTAAAAACATGTTCACACAAACACTTGTAAATGAACGTTCATGGCAGCATTATTCATGATAGCCACCAGGAGAAACAACCAAACGTTCATGAATGAAAGGTGGATAAGGGGCGCCTGGGTGGCTCAGTGGGTTAAGCCGCTGCCTGCGGCTCAGGTCATGATCTCAGGGTTCTGGGATCGAGCCCCGCATCGGGCTCTCTGCTCAGCAGGGAGCCTGCTTCCTCCTCTCTCTCTGCCTGCCTCTCTGCCTGCTTGTGATCTCTCTGTCAAATAAATAAATAAAATCTTAAAAAAAAAAAAAAAAAGGTGGATAAACAAAATGTGGTCCAGTCACATGACAGACTATTATTCAGCCCGAAAGAGGAATGAAGGACTGATACCTGCCATGACGTGAATGAGCCAGGACAACATTATGCTAAGGGAAGGAAGACACACAAAGCCACATGTCATATGCTTCCATTATATGAAGTGTTCAGAATAGGTGAATCTATAAAAAGTCGATTAGTGGTTACCTGAGGATGGTTGTGGGGAGGGAGGGGGTTAGAAGGGTGGGAATGATGAACAGCTCCTAGCGGAGCATATTTACTGGGTGATGAAAACATTTTGGAGTTAGATAGTGGTGCTGCTTGCACAATCTTGTCAATATACTAAAAACCACTAAATTGTATAATTTAAAATGTATATATGAATTATATTTCATTTCTTTGTTTTTAAGATTTACGTATTTGAGAGAGACAGAGAGCGAGCATGAGCAGAGAGAGGGAGAAGCAGACTCCCTACTGAGGAGGAAGCGCAATGCGGGGCTCAATCCCGGGACCCCAAGATCATGACCTGAGCTGAAGGCAGATGCTTAACTGACTGAGCCACCAGGCATACCAGCATAGCTCATTTTTAAAGAAACACACAAAGGAGCAAGAGGTTCCACATGCCCACTTAAAAAAGGATCAATAGACTTATTTAGGACACCCTGTCTGCTAAGTGAAAGAGCCTACATTAATCACATTCCCAAATTAAGATATTTTAAAATTATAATTTCCAGATTTCAAAAGATTAACACAGTTTTCCTCATTGCTTGGCTCCTGAGGCACCAGAAGCTTTGTCCTACTCCTCTGACTCTCCTGTTTAGTCTACTTTGGAAGCTCTTCCTCCACCACTGTCTTGGCATCCCCAGCCTTCCTACATTCCACTCTCGCTAGGAGATAATTCCACCCCACGTCCATGGCTGTAAGTAATGCTTTATTTATTTATTAACATTTTATTTGTTTGAGAGAGAGAGAGTGAGAGAGAGCATGAGAAGGGAGAAGATCAGAGGGAGAAGCAGACTCCCCATGGAGCTGGGAGCCCGATGCGGGACTCGATCTCGGGACTCCAGGATCATGACCTGAGCCAAAGGCAGTTGCTTAACCAACTGAGCCACCCAGGAGCCCATAAGTTAACGTTTTAATACTCAGGACCCCTGAATATTTGCAGACAGATCTCTGTGCTCCATATTAAAATCTCAATAAACATCTCTCCTGGGTATTTTATACACTGAAATCAGTTATGTCGGAAACCAGACTCAACATCACTCCTCAAAAACAAACAAAAAGGCAGTCCTCCTCCACCATTATCCTAAGGAGTGGTACCACTATCCACCTAGTTTCCCATGCCAGAAACCAGGGATATCTCCTTAACCATTCTCTCCCCCCAACTTCAACCCATCAGCAAGCTCTACTAAGTTCTTTGTAAATATTCCCCACTTTCCTCATCATCATTACCTCTACTCTAGGTTAGAAAATCACCTTTCACTGAAATTACGGCATCCTCTTCCTTACCTGTCTACTCACCTCACGCTGCAGAGAGCCCCCATCCCAAACCTCACTCCTTAAGACCCTTGATTGGTCTTAGAAGACCCTTTGTATTCTGGCTCCTACTTCTTTCTCATCACCCCCAAATTATGCTTCAGCAATTCTGAACCACACAAAATTCTTTTAGTTCTAGGCACTTACGGGTTCCAGCTCCTGTCTGGGACACTGTTCTTCCTGATACTCAGCTGCCAACATCTTTCTTGCCCTTCAGGTCTGTGCTAACACATGCACAGCCTCCCCTGGTAAGTCTTCCCTATTCCTTCCATGGCCTGGTAAGATGCCCCCCCCCCCCCCAGGCTCTTTGAGATCCCGCACTTAATCCCATCTTCCCACTTACCATACTATATTGCAATAGCTTGTTTACTAGCCTATGCTTCCCATCAGACTATAATCTCTTTAAAGGCATGTGTTGTCTCTTACAGACTGTTTTCTACCCTGCATCTAGCATAGATGCTGGCATAGAGTAAGCCCTCCACACGGTTCCTGCACGAATGAAGCATGTAGTGACACCAACAAATGAACAGTTTTTATACTGCTTTCTGTTATTGTTGTCCCACGTAGAAGAATTTTTATGTGCCCAACTACAGTAATTTATATGCATTCTGAACAAAAATAAAAATTGCATTTGTATCTTCCTACATTTTTCCACGGGAATAAAAAAAGTACACATGATCTAATAAATTTGTCTTACATTGAAAAAAAAAACACACAGCATGACACATAGATAATATCTCACTGAAGTTTACTTCTATAATAACTAGAGTTATTATATCTACTTCTGAAACCCAGGAAAATATCTTGAATACTATTGGGCTGACCTCATCTGTAAAATACAGAAGGAAACGACTATGGTTTCTTTACTTTAGAATACTGGAAGAACCAACAAAATGCTTATATGTCATTGGCTTATCTGAGGAAAAGGCACAGTAATATAAAGAACAATACACAAAGAAAAATTCCAATATCTAGTCACTTTCTATACTCCCTTAATGTCTGACTTTGTGATTAAATCTGTTAGAGATGTTGGTCCTATCTACCAATATTTCCAAAAGAAAAAGGCTAAATACACTCACAAATTGTAAACAAGGTTGCCATATTTTCCTTGTTTGAATTGGAGTCTTCCATTTGCAGTGAAGATGGTACAAAAGAAAGACTGTCTGAAGATACATCTACATGACCTGTCCCCATAGCAACCTCCTGGGTGATGGAGGAGACAGCCACAGGTTCTAGGCTTAGGCCAACTTCATGAAGGGAAACAGATTCTAGGGAGGCGAGGTTGTGTGAGGTAGAGAGTGCCACGCTTACAGAGTTGGTGCTCATGGCCACGGTGTGAATGGAGTCACTGAGGGCACTGTCAGACATCCCGTTGACCCGACTTGCAATATGGTCTGTCTCCATGACCACAGGGAGCTCTAGGCCATTCCCATGAATGGGTATCACACCACCATGTCCTACAGTGTCTGCTGCAAGGTTGCTGCTCACAGAATCTACAGACAGAGGTTCGTGACTTCTGGAGCCATTTGGGATTTGGGAATGCTCGCCTGCAACACCATCCATTGCAAGTTCTTCTGCCATTCCATCTGTAGAGATTGGGCTGGTAACCCTAGAGACGTTCTCCATAGTGATTGTTGTGTCCAAGGCCACCTCATGGCCATCACTGGGGTGAAGACTTTGGGTACCATGTGTGTTCACAGAGCGAGAGTCTATTGAAACAATCCCTGGTTCTAATCCAACATTTCCATTGGACTGATAGGGATCTAGAGCTGAAGCGTTATTGGCGATAGATAATGCTGTATTACCATCAACATTTATAGAGTTAGGGTGGATATACTGAGGAGGTGGTCTGTCAGCTAAATAAGATAAAATGCCTGAGAAAAGGAAAAGATATCACTTTTTAGTACATCGTTAAATATAAGGAATTCTAAATGCTAGAAACCATATTCCTTACAAATTTAACTAAATCTCTTAACTACTTTGTTGGTTTAACTGATATACTTTATAAAAAGAGCAACATAAGTAGACCATAAAATAATCTTCTAGCTCCTTATTTGGTAAAATTGATATATATATACTTTATAAATAGCAACATACATATATCATAATTCAGTTTTCCCTGTGAAACTGAGAAACTATAAAAGATTAACTATGTTCCTTTGAAGTCACTGGAAATTAGGCATTTAAATGATGCCTTTAAAATATACATAGTTGGAATTCCTGAGACTCAAGGTGCTGAAATTTGTTCTATCAAAGTTAAAAGGTAAAATGACTTAAAAGCAGGTCTTCCACATGAAAAATTTAATTAAGAAAATTTAAATATAACCTAGTTTTAAGTTATTAAACTATCATAGCACATTAGGTTCTATTCAAAACAAAAGGCACAACTAAATCTGCTTTATTAAAACCAAAAGAAATATTTGAACACATGGGCTTATCAGGATGTAGTGAAATGGTACTCGCTGCACTGCCAGTAGGAGTGTAAATTACTAAAACCTCTTTGGAACGTATATGTATAAAGAATTCCAAAAATATTCATATGCTCTTGCACAAGAAATTCCACTTAGGATAATCCTGCCTAAGTGCATTTTATAGATACTATACACAAAGTCATTCCTACAATAGTAACAAGAATCTAGAAAAACCAAAGGGTCCAACAAGAAAGACTGATATATAAATAAACCATGGAATATCCATTCAGTAGACTGTAATGCAGCAGTAAAAAGAGTAATTATGGAAACCATGCAGCAGTTATGGAAAATAACTACATAAAAATACGAAGTGGAGAAAGGTAAAGATATATAATCATATAGGTAGTATAGTCTTAATTATGAAAAATAGTAAAAATTCTATACACCAAGATAAAAGGCAGGAAGGAAGTACACCAAAAAGATGGATGAAGGGACTATGAGTGGTTCTCTATTTGCTAAATTTTGTAAAATAAATATACACTTAGAATAAAAAGTCAGTAAACTTAAAAAAAAAAAACTTTAATTTATAATGAACAATGACACTAGCAGGACATGTGGTTGACAAGAATTACAACTGCAGAATTATAAAAATTGAACCTAGGAAATACTGGAGGAAAAAGGAGAAAAAAAATTTCTTTATGTGCCATTAAGAAATTAAGTCTAGTCAAACTACTATATTAATGATGTGTTATCTGTACATTCTAAGAGGAAAGTTACAAAAATCTATGAATTTTTACCCACCTAGAGATTAATATCCAATACTGACAAACAGAAAAAAGAGTTATTCAAGTCTTCAAGTAGGAAGGTTAAGAGGAGCCTCTATTCTTTCTTCTAATGGCCCAAATAACCATAATACTTACCAGGTAGAATAGTTCTGAAGTAACTGCTCTCCAGGTGGGGGTAAGGTGGTGGAGGTAGGGTGTAGTTTCTTTCAGGCAACCCGCACATCACCCCTCGATCCCCAATACCCATTGGGAGCATCAGAGATAAAGCAGAAGGCAAAGAGCTCAGGGAGGGACCCAGGTTTGGAATTGCCACTGGCAGACCTACAAAATATTTTTTTCTCAATTAAAAGAAGGTAAGTACTTAAAAAATCTCTCTATAATCACTAAACTCTTAGGAAGGTTTCTGGGCGCCTGGGTGGCTCAGTGGGTTAAGCCGCTGCCTTCGGCTCAGGTCATGATCTCAGGGTCCTGGGATCAAGTCCCGCATCGGGCTCTCTGCTCAGCAGGGAGTCTGCTTCCCTTCCCCTCTCTCTGCCTGCCCCTCTGTCTACTTGTGATCTCTCTCTCTGTCAAATAAATAAATAAAATCTTTAAAAAAAAAAAAAATAGGGAGCCTGGGTGGCTCAGTGGGTTAAGCCGCTGCCTTCAGCTCAGGTCATGATCTCAGGGTCCTGGGATCGAGTCCCGCATCGGGCTCTCTGCTCAGCAGGGAGCCTGCTTCCCTCTCTCTCTCTCTCTCTGCCTGCCTCTCTGTCTACTTGTGATCTCTCTCTGTCAAATAAATAAATAAACAAAAATCTTTAAAAAATAAATAAATAAATAAACCCTTTGAAGGTTTCTGCATATGGGGGAAAAAAAAAATCTCACCTAATAGCCCTTTATATCCCCAGACAGTATTATGCAGACATCCACAAATATGTCTTTTTTTTTTTTTTTAAGATTTTATTTATTTATTTGACAGACAGAGATTACAAGTAGGCAGAGAGGCAGGCAGAGAGAGAGAGGGAAGCAGGCTTCCTGCTGAGCAGAGAGCCCAATTCGGGGCTCGATCCCAGGACCCCGGGATCATGACCTGAGCTGAAGGCAGAGGCTTTAACCCACTGAACCACCCAGGTGCCCCCACAAATATGTCTTTTTTTTTTTTTTTTTAAAGATTTTATTTGTTTCTTTGGCAGACAGAGAGCCTGATGCGGGGCTCGATCCCAGGACCCTGAGATCATGACCTGAGCCGAAGGCAGAGGCTTAACCCACTGAGCCACCCAGGTGCCCCCACAAATAAGTCTTAAAGGTAGTTCTCAAGTTAGTTTAAAATTGTCCAGTTGATTGGGAGCACCTGGGTGGCTCAGTGGGTTAAGCCTCTGCCTTAGGCTCGGGTCCTGGTCCCAGGGTCCTGGGATCGAGTCCTGCATCGGGCTCTCTGCTTGGCAGGGAGCCTGCTTCCGCACCCACCCCCACTCTTTCTCTGCCTACTTGTGATCTCTGTCAAATAAATAAATAAAATCTTTAAAAAAAAAAATTGTCCAGTTGATCTTCCAGGTGTATTAACTTTTAAGTATCAAAACATTTCATTACAATTAAAAACCCAGTTTAAATACAATTTAAGAGAACAAATCACAAAGAGATAAAATGGGAAAAATACCAAAGTTCACAGGAGTGGTCTCTGAGTAATGATACTATGAATTTTTTTTTTAAGATTTTATTTATTTATTAGACAGAGATCACAAGTAGGCAGAGAGGCAGGCAGAGAGGGGGAAGCAGGCTCCCCGCTGACCAGAGAGCCTGAAGTGGGGCTTGATCCCAGGACCCTGGGATCATGACCTGACCTGAAGGCAGAGGCCTTAATCCACTGAGCCACCCAGGAGTCCTGATATTATGAATTTTTTTTTTACTTTTTTACATTTACCATTTTATATGGTGAGAATGTTTTACTTTTTAAAAATCCATAGATATGTTTATACTTGGAAGTTAAATCCAAAACTGTATAAATATACTTTCATACAGTCTTTTGTACATGTGCTGTATTTTGTGATTGAAAAAATTTAAACTTTAGATTACATCTACCTTGGATTATACCTGTAAGGTGTAGAAGTGACTCTTACCATGCCTAAGTATAATGATGAATACTCACTAACTTGAGCAGTGTTGATTTGCATTATTTTTGCCTGTGGCACTATTTTTTAATATGCTTTTCCTCCATAATAAGAGTGTTCACTAAAACGAATGCCTAAGATTCCTTTTGATTAATGCCTCATTAATCGAGTAAGTTAAATACTAATAAAATTTTTTTTAATTTCTTTTATGGGCACTAAAAGGAATGTGGAGACCTAGTTTAGATGAATTTATTTAGCGCTGCATTTAGCAATTAAGCAGGTAGTTCCCTACAGAGAACTATTTAAACAACTTAAAGATTTAAAATACACTTAAACATTTTTTTTATTTTATCCTTAAGTAATCTCTACAAACTTACAACTCTGAAATCAAGAGTCACATGTTCCACTGACTGAACCAGCCAGATGTCTGCATTAACTCTAACTTTGATTTTAAAAAGCCCAATACAGGGCCGCCAGAGTGGCTCAGTTGTTAAGCGTCTGCCTTTGGTTCACGTCATGGTCCCAGGGTCCTGGGATCGAGCCCTACTCCTTGCTCAGTGGGAAGCCTGCTTCTCCTTCTCACACACCTCCTGCTTGTGTCTCTCTGTCAAATAAATAAATAAAATCTTCAAAAGAAAAAAAGAAATCCCAATACATTACGACGTCATAGATCATTAAGAATAGCTTTCTTTTCTGTTTCAAAAGAAAAAGAAAATAAACAAATAAAAAGATTTTACAAGTATAGCGATGGGGGAAAATGAGCTTTTTCTATAGTATTCCTCTTGAGAACCGAGGCTCATGGGAGTTACATGTAGGAGCTCCATCTCTGATACCTCCTCTTTGAATTCTAAGCCTGGGGCTTTTGCGGTTGTTGCCAGTATCAGATATAATAAAAATATAAAGCTCAATTTCTCGTAATTTCTGGGAACAGTTAGTAGAGTAACTTTCATTCTCTTCTATTAACCCAGGGACAGAGTACCAAGGGTGTGAACCAGATGAATTGATAAACCTAGATAAAATGTGAAGTCAACTACATCTCTAATAAAGGCCACCAACTCCACAAGAGAACTAATCAGAAAAACTGCTACTCCTATCCACTAGAACTCCAGTAGTCCCCAAAAACATTTCATCCATGATGGTGCCACATGTGGAACTGATGTTCAGACCCACTTGGCTTCTCTTTTACATTCTTAAAGGGGCTCTCTCCCCCTTTAGGATCCACTGAGAACAATTATGCAATTAAGTGTGGAAATTCAGTCCCTCTCCCTTACTGCTCACCTGGAGCAGGGATGGCATTGTGAGTGGGTGAAGCAGCCAACCCTAGATGACTCCCTGAGACGGGCAAGGCATTGCTCACAGAGGATGAAGTCAGCTGCTCCATCCCCACTGGGCTCAGGTTCATTTCATTCATCCTAAGGAAGAGCACACACAACCAGTTAGGCAAAATCTTACCTCAGTGATTCCACTTAAGTTACCGAAGAACCTGAAATGATGGGGGTAAGGAAATGAGAGCTGACCAACTACTACTTCATTTTTATGCTTACAGTTCTCTGAGACGGAGGGTCCTATTCTTTCTACTGATAAGGAAACTTGGATTCAGAGTCATTAACTCAGTCAATGTCACAAAGCAGAAACAGGATTTAACTCAAACCCTATGCACACTGACTGAAGCAGACTCCAATCCTTAGAGCACATGACAATAAGAGTTTGGTTTTTTTTTTCAATCACCAAGTTTTTCCTTCCACAATATTTTCTTCAGATGACCTATTTATTACTTCAAACGAGACTTCTGTAGAGTTTGTTTTAACTCACTCAAAAGATAATTTTTTTTTTACCAAGAGTTACAGTGATACAGAATCTGAATTAGATTATTAAGTGTGTGAAGAAGCACCGTATTTCCACCATGGATTAGATTTTATTAAAATTCCATATAAAAATCTTAATAATATCTGACATACAGCGAGGTTCATTATGTAAGCTTTGCTACGCTACATACTTTATAAAAATTTACTTCATATTCTTTCACCAATTCATCAAAATAAATGAGGAAACCAGTCTCAAAGAGGACATGTCATCTGCACCAAATCCTAGCAATTAAGTAGAAGAGCACAGATGCTGCTGCAGAACACTGCCAAAAATTTTAATATATCAAACCTCTTTTTTTTTTTTCAAATCTACAGACCATTTTTGTCAAGCCAAAAAATCTGAGAATCACCTTTTCTTTGCAACCTATCTTACATTATCTTTAACAGTATTATCAGAATACACTGGTTTGGGCAAGATGCTTGCTATTGGAGGCTATCAAGAACTATTAGTTCCTATGTCAGAATTTAGAGACTGCCATATTATAAATTTCAATAAGCTAGCCAACAGGTTATCCGAAGGTTACTAAAGTCCTCTAATCCCAGACCACCGGGGTGGCTCAGTCGGTTAAGCGTCTGCCTTCGGCTCAGGTAATGATCTCAGGATCCTGGGATAGAGCCCTACTGTGCTGAGTTGGGCTCCCTGCTCAGTGGGGAGTCTGCTTCTCCCTCTACCCTTCCCCCGCTGCTTGTAATCTCTAACTCTCAAATAAAATCTTTACCAAAAAAAAAAAAAAAAAAAAATCTCCAATCTATATTGAGAGTAAGCACAGGGCACAGTAATGCAAGCTCTTCTGTGTCTATCCCATGGGAGGAGTAAAGAAGGAAAGGAGGAATCAAATGGATCTACATATTCCTTAGCAGTGAAAGCAAACCTAAATAGGTTTTAATCTGAAAAATGGGAGTATCAGCTATCAATAAACCTGAAAATAATAATAATAGCTCATACTTACATACATAGGACTCCCTTACTGACCTAAGTGATTTACATGTAATTTACATGTAATTATTTCACCTAATCCTTATAACTGCTGGGAGGTAGGTATTATTCTTGATCCCATTTTAGAGATGAGAAAACAGACTCAGAGAGGCTAAGAAACTTAACCCAAGATTATATAACAAATGACAGTTGGGATTTAAATCCAGGTCTCCCAATTTAAGAAATCTAAGCCGAATCACTATGTTGTGCACTTAAAATCAATATAACATTGTATGTCAACACTTGAAATTAATACAACATTGAATGTCAACTACAATAAAAAAAAATTAAGACTTTATTATTTATTTATTTGAGAGAGTGAGAGAGAGGGGGGACACCGCTCAGAGGGGGAGGGCGAAGCAGGTTCTCAGCTGAGCAGGGAGCCGGATGCAGGGCTGGATCCCAGGACCCTGAGTTTATGACCTAAGCCAAAGCAGATGCTTAACCGACTGAGCCACCCAGGGGCCCCTACAATAAAAAATTTTTTTAAAAAGAAACTCAAGCTGTTAACTACAATTAGACAATTACACTAAAAGAACCATTTGCCTTTTGCACAGTTCCAATAACTAGGATCTGTGTATTTATATTACGGGTTGTGTTTAAAGTTCCATGTAGACCTGTTCCTGCATTATTCTACATCCACAGGCTTTAATCTTACCCTAGGCCAGGTAGCTGATTAAACTAAACTCTCGGACATTAATAAAATGAACAAGGCTCACAGTGGAGAACAAGCACTCTGAAATATTTGATAAGGATGGAGAAATGCATTTTCATGGCCACTAGAAAGGCAACTAGAAGTATATGACAAATGAGGTACACCTTACAAAGGAGAGCACATTAATAAACAGTATTTAATTATGCTATAAAGAGTGCAAAAAAAATCCTTATAGCCTAAAGAAACAATAGCTACCTTTATTTTCCAAGTTTCTAGGCGTGGGCTGGTTTAAAACAGACTTTTCCCGTAACTTTTTATAGCTACAAATATAACTAGAACTCTACAACCACTGGAGCAGGGGGTTACAACAAATGGGTTACAATAAGTTTTTAAAGTACACTTAAAAGTCTATAGCTTCAAATCCCATTCTAAAAATTCCTGAATATTAATCTGTGTACCTAATCTCCAGATAAAAATCAAAATGGTGTTTCTAGGTTGACTCCTAGCCCTTCTCAAACCAGTTCAAACCAGAGTTTAATGTGAGAACCTCAGCAGATTTCTGCTTCGTTGTGAGTCACTAAAACGTGATGACCTCAGCAGCCATAAACCAAAGGTAACTAGTATCTCGAAGAGGGAAAGCAGATGAAGGGAATGTACAATATGATCCTCATAAGACTCTCTCTCTCTGAAGTGCAATTCTATTCCACCTACCTTTCTCACAGGAGTTTCTGGGCAGCAATCTTGGAAGAAGGGCCAAAATCATACCAACCTCTCTCTTCTTCCTACTCACTCCTGTTAAAATCATTTCTTTCACACTTCTACACTTTACGTGTGTTTCTAACTGACCTAGGAATAAATCATTTGCCAGTTGCTAATCTTAGGACTTTTTCTTAGAATCGTATGCCATTTTCTTAGAATGACATGTAAGAAGCTAACTGAGGGGCGCCTGGGTGGCTCAGTTGTTAAGCGTCTGCCTTTGGCTCAGGTCATGATCCGGGGGTCCTGGGATAGAACCCCACCCAACTGGGGCTCCCTCCTGGGCAGGGAGGCTGCTTCTCCCTCTCCCATTCCCACTGCTGTGCTCTCTGTCACTGTGTCTCTCCCTGTTAAATAAATAAAATCTCAAAAAAAAAAAAAATTAGTCATGTTTAAAAAAAAAAAAGCTAACTGAAATGCAGCCACTTTGCAAAATGCAAGGGGCAGTTTCAGCAACTTCAATGAATTTGTTTTATATTCCTCCATCCTAAACATACATCCTATGAAAGGGTCCCAAAAGAACAGCCAAACATAACTATATCTGGCATATTTCTGTACTGACATGGTAGGATTAAGTACTTCAAACATTAGCATGAAATCTGCAAAACTAATCACTTCTACCTGCAAAATTAAGAACTTAATTTCTCCACATTACCGTCCAAGTCAAAGGATAACCAGCAAAATTCAAGGTGAAGCATGGTGAAAAGCTAAAAACACACTCTAGAATTCAAATCAAGATATTAAAAGCTCGGGGCGCCTGGGTGGCTCAGTGGTTAAAGCCTCTGCCTTCCGCTGGGGTCATGATCCCAGGGTCCTGGGATGGAGCCTCACTTCGGGCTCTCTGCTCAGCAGGGAGCCTGCCTCCTCCTCTCTCTGCCTGCCTCTCTGCCTACTTGTGATCTGTCAAATAAATAAAAATCTTTAAAAAAAAAAGATATTAAAAGCTCAAATAACTCAAAGGCATAGGGAAAATGTCAATGAGCCAACAATCCATGTGTGGCTCTCTGGAACTATTCACATTTGGAGTAAATGTGGTTGAATGAGAGTATATTCAACCCAATTCTGGCTTCTGGATTTCTTGATCCTTTTGGGACATATATCCATTTGCAAATCGCACCTGTAACCCTCCCCCATGGCATCGAAAACCAAAGAAAGGCACTCTAAACTCTCCTTTGCCAAATGTTTTCCACAGACGTCACCAGCGCGGAGCCCACCAAGCTACTCACCTGTGATGCATCTGCTTGGGGCCAAGTGTCAGAGAAAAGAACACACGGGTGGCGGGGAACCGGCATCAGGGATTGCGTTCCAGGGTCACGTGCTACTGCATCTTGCTTACAACCGCTGCACAAACGCGGCCACTCGGCCCCGCGGCCGCCCAGGGCCGCCCAACTCCTCCCGAGGGCCAGCGGCCGCGCTCCCCGCCGCGAGATGGGGCATGCCGAGGGACACCCGGGGCTTTTCCTCCAGAAGCTTCGGGAGGGAGGCTGCCCAACCTGAGGAAGGGGAGGACAAGGGCGGTCACCAAAACGGGGGAGGGGGATGCAGGCCCCGTCCCCACGCCACCGGAGAGCCCAGGCGCTGCGGACGCCGCCTCCCAGGGGCGGCCGGCTGACTCGCCCGCTCGCCGGCGTGGGGCCCGCAGGCCCCGCCGCCCTCGCCCCGCCCCGGCCGGGCCCGTGCGCAGCCCACCTGCCGTTCGCGCGGGGGGCGCGCGCGCCTGCCCCACCGCTTTGTTCCTCATCCGGGCAGAGCTCGCCTCGGGCCCTCCCCGCCCGTTCGACCCCCGCGCCCCGGGGGCCGCCGGCCTAACGTTTCCCGCCCGGCCCGGCCCGGCCCGGCCCGGCCCAGCCCAGCCCAGCCCAGCCCGCCGTCTCCTCAGGGCCGCACCCTCCGAAGCGCGTTTCCGGCTCCTCAACCACTCGGGGCGCCTGCCGCTCCGCCCCTCGTGCGTGCGCCCCTCCCCGCCTTGGTCCGCTAGCGGCGCGGGCGTTCAGGCGTCCCTCGCCCAACCGAGCCCTTTCTGCGCGTGCGCACTGCGGGGACCCAGGCCCGAGGGTGCCTGGCTTCGAGAGGCTCCGCCGGGAGCGCCGCGTCTCCGGCTGGCAGGATTGCATCGAGCGCCGAGCTATCGACCCACAATTGCTGGCAACCAGAGCTAATGCGCAAGTAGCAAAGGGGTTCTGAGTCCCCTAAATCCTCAGATTCAAGGTTTCAGTCTTCTTGCCATTCTCCTCCTGGGGAAGCGTGGGTCCACGCAAGCCCCAGAGATTCAAAGTAAGGGACTTAAGCCCAAAGATGTTGGCGCTGTTGCCCAGGAGGAATTGGGAATCCGTCTTGAATAGCTTTCACTTTATGTTACACCTGAAGATGCCCAGTTTCCCTGCTTCAAGTCATAAATGGGGGAGTGGGACTTGTACAGATTTTCTTCCCCTCATCTCTTTGCCCTTCTCTCCTGTACGCCAAGCACCGTGCTAAACTCTAGGAATACTGAGATGGGATCATTTTTCTCTAATATCAAGTTTGTGAGGACTGGACATTAAAACTACAACAAACTCCCTAGTACCTTCCAGATACCAGCAAAACCGCGGAGACCGAGGAATTCCTCCTTTCCTTCACAAATCAATTACTGAATGACATCTCAAACATAGAAATACAAAACAAGATACAGGTCTTGACCTTGAATAGCTTGTTGTCTAGTTAAGACTGGTGAGTTTTGCTAATTCAATCCCAGGTAAAGGGGCAAAGAGGCACGCACAATGTTTTGAATGAGAGGTGAGCGTGGTGTTTCCCTTCCCTTCTCATGAAAAGAAAGCACAGTTCCAGATGAGGGACCTAATCACTGAACTCTGACAGGTCACATTGGTTTGCTCTCTTGTTGACAACAAATAGAAGTCTAAATCAGGAAAGTCATCATCTCACAAGTATTCCTAAATACACAGTATTCCCTAAAATACCAAATTCAAACCTGGGGTCTAGAGAATAATGGTGCGTTTTATAAAAGGCTGAATAATTTTACTCCAGTTTTCCATGCCTATTCTTTTCAAACGCTATTAATTTCAGAGATGTAAAAATCATGTAAAAAATCATGATTATGTAGAATCATGTAAGACCTAAAACTAATAGTTACAGAAGAAAATGGAGGAGAAAATCTTTGTAACTGTAATAGGACATGAAAATCAAGAACCACTAAAAAAATGGAAAATTGAACTTCATCAAAATTAAAACTTTTTTAAAAAGATCTTATTTATTTATTTGACAGAGAGAGAGATCACAAGTAGGCAGAGAGAGAGGGAAGCAGGCTACCTGCCGAGCAGAGAGCCTGATGCGGGGCTCGATCCCAGGACCCAGGGATCATGACCTGAGCTGAAGGCAGAGGCTTAACCCACTGAGCCACCCAGGCGGCCCCCAAATTAATATTTTTTGTCTTGAAAAGACACTGTTGGCAAAATGAAGTCAAGCCAGAAGCGGTTATAAAATATTTGCAAAACCGGGCACCTGGGAGGCTCAGTCTGTTAAGCATCTGCCTTCAACTCAGGTCATGATCCCAGGGTCCTGAGACCCAGTCCAGCATCAGGCTCCCTGCCCAGCAGGAAGTCTGCTCCTCCTTCTCCTTCTCCTTCTTCCTCTGCCCTTGCCCCAGGTTGTGCACTCTCTCTCTCTCAAATAAATAAATAAATAAATAAATAAATAAATAAATAAAATATTTTTTAAAATATTTGCAAAACAAATATCTGACAAAGAACTTTTATCTGGAATATATAAAGAAACCCTTAAATTCAATAATAAGGAGGTAAACAAACCAACTCTTTTTAATGGGCAAAAATATCTGAACAGTCACTTTACCAAAGAAGATATATGGATGGCAATTAAACACACAAAAAGATGAACAACATAAATAGTTATTAGTGAAATGCAAATCAAAACACAATAAGGTAACATTACACACCTACTAGACGGGGCAAAGTTTATTTGTTTTTAAGATTTTATTTACTTATTTGACAGACAGAGATCACAAGTAGGCAGAGAGGCAGGCAGAAAGAAAGAGGGGAAAGCAGTCTCCCCGCCAAGCAAAGAGCCCAATGCAGGGCTCAATCCCAGGACCCCAGGATCATGACCTGAGCCAAAGGCAGAGGCTTAACCCACTGAGCCACCCAAGCAACCCAGGGGCAAAGTTTAAAAGGCTAACTATAACAAGTGTTGGTACAGATACAAAACAACTGGGACCCTCATACTTTGCTGGTGGGAATGAAGAATGTTACAGCCACTTTAGAAAACAAGTTAGTAATTTCTTTTTTTTTTAAAGATATTATTTATTTATTTGATAGAGAGAGAGATCACAAGTAGGCAGAGAAGCAGGCAGAGGGAAGCAGGCTCCCCACTGAGCAGAGAGCCCAATGTGGGGCTCGATCCCAGGACCCTGAGATCATGACCCGAGCCTAAGGCAGTGGCTTAACCCACTGAACCAGCCAGGCACCCCCAACTTAGTAATTTCTTATACCATACAATTCAGTAATTACATTCATAGGTATCTACCCAAGAGAAAATAAAAACACATATACAAAGACTTGTACAAAATGCTCATAGAAACTTTATTTGTAATAGTGCCAAACTATAAACAGCCCAACTGGTGAGTGCATAAGCAAATGGGAGTATATCTACATAGTGGAATACTATTCAGCAACAAAAAGGAGCAAGATATTGATATGTGGATAAAGCACATCTTTCATACACCAAAGACTATACATATTATGTGTACCCGCTTATATAAAATGCTAAAAAGGCAACATTTTAGTCATAGGAAGCAGATAAATGATTGTAAGGAGTTGGGGATGAATGGGAGGGATGAGATTGCCTATAAAGGGGCACGAGGAAGCTTTCAAGGGTGATGAAAATTATCTTGATTGTCGTAGTGGTTACACAACTGTATACATTTGTCAAAATTCATCAGGCAGTACACTGAGATTGGTGAATTTTATTGTATGTAAAAATCATCAGAAAGTCTATTTAGAGTAGGTCACCGTATGCTTTCATCGTTCTTTTTTCTTTTTTTTTTTATTTTAGATTTTATTCATTTATTTGACAGAGAGAGAGAGAGACAGCGAGAGCAGGAACATGGACAGGGGGAGTGAGAGAGGGAAAGCAGGCTTCGCGCCAAGCAGGGAGCCTGATGCAGGGCTCGATCCCAAGACCCCAGGATCATGATCTGAGCTGAAGGCAGACCTTCAATGACTGAGCCACCCAGGCACCCCTCTCTCATCATTCTTAATTTTTATTGTAATTAATTGTTTAATTTTCTGTCTTGCCAAGTAGATTTTAAGTTTTGGGAACCAGATCCATGTCTATCTGATTTAATACGAGACAGCACAATACCTGACCTATACTGGGAGCTCAATAAATATTTGATTAATAAATGAAAATTAGGGGCGCCTGGGTGGCTCAGTCGGTTAAGCGCCAGCCTTCGGCTCAGGTCAAGATCCCAGAGTCCCAGGATCAAGCCCCACATCGGGCTCCCTGCTCAGCAAGGAGTCCACTTCTCCCTTTGACCCTTCCCCATCTCGTGCTCTCTCTCTCTCTCAAATAAATAAATAAATCTTTAAAAATAAATACATACATTAAATTTAAACTGGCATAACTGTAAACTATGCTTATTAACTCACATATCGTTTTACTTGGAGACTTACAGAAAAATGAATGCTTCAAAGGTTTCCTACGGAGCTGATTTAGGATGACTTGCCACTTTAGGGAGACACCAAGGGGCCAGTAAAACAATCAAAATAATGGGAGAACTACTGACCAATCAGACAAATAGAAACAAAGAGTGTAACTGTTCTTTTAGAACCCAAGTATTTAAGCGACTGAAACAGAGATGCTGGTTTGCACTCTTAGAGATACTTAGGTTGAAACTTAGAGATGAACTTAGAGATATACTTAGTGTATATGAGACCAACCAGATCACAACCATTCACATTTTTGCTGGATGGAAAATTATCTTCCAGCATTAAAGACATGGGAAGAATGGGTAAATTGGGGCTTAGTTTGGGCTGCTCAGGATATCCCTTTTTTTTCATTTGACTCTAATTAAGGTATAAAATCCTGCTTTTGGGGACGCCTGGGTGGCTCAGTTGGTTAAGCAGCTGCCTTCAGCTCAGGTCATGATCCCGGTGTCCTGGGATCGAGTCCCACATCAGGCTCCTTGCTCAGCAGGAGCCTGCTTCTCCCTCTGCCTCTGCCTGCCATTCTGTCTGCCTGTGCTCGCTCTCTCTCCCTCTCTCTCTCTGACAAATAAATAAAAAATAAAATCTTTAGAAAAAAAAAAAAAGAAAGAAAATCCTGCTTTTGATCTCTCATGTTAGGAAGAGTCTGAAATAACACTTTTTGCGGATAAACCTGTTCTTCAGCATTCTTGAGATTCTCCCCCTAAGCCTGAAACAATCACAATTTATTGCATCAGATTCTGACACTTTTCTTTATATAATATTTGCAGAAAGGCATGGGAAAGCTAGAATTTATTCAACAAATATTTGTTGAGTAGCTACTGTATGCCAGGCATTGCCCTGGGTACTGGAGATACAGCAGTTAATTAAATGGGCAAAAAAAAAAAAATGCCAGTCCTTATGGAGCTTACATTATAGTGAAGGAATACAGATAATAAACAAGTAACTAATTAAAATATATAACACTCCAGGTGGCAATAAAAACCATGAAAAATTATGGGAGGGAAGAAAATGCTCGGAGATAGGGGCTACAATTTAAAATAGGATAGACAGGGGCGCCTGGGTGGCTCAGTGGGTTAAAGCCTCTGCCTTCAGCTCAGGTCATGATCCCAGGGTTCTGGGATCGAGCCCCACGTCGGGCTCTCTGCTTGGCAGGGAGCCTGCTTCCCTTTCTCTCTCTCTGCCTGCCTCTCTGCCTACTTGTGATCTGTCTGTCAAATAAATAAATAAATAATCATTTAAAAAAAAATAAAATAAAATAAAAATAAAATAGGATAGACAAATCATCACTGAAAGGTGAAATCTGAACCAAAGGAGGTGAGAGAGTGATCCATATGCACATCTGAAGAAGAGAGTTTCGGTCAGAGGTAAGGGAAAGTGCAAAGGCCCTGAGGCAGAAGAACATCTGGCAGGTTTGAAGAATTGCAAGGAGGCCAATGAGAGTAGAATTGTATATTCCAACATGGTGGCCATTAACCACATGTGGTTATTGTGAACCTCTAAAATGTACCTACTTCAAATTGTGACTTTACAGCTCATTCCACTATCACCTAGAGTCCTTTTCTTCTGCCCCCTGATTCTGAGTTGGCCATACTAGACTCCACTAGAACTCAGCCTCAGTCATTGCCCTTCAGGCTCAAGAACTAAATAAATACTTCTTGCCTTAAGTGACTGAGTCTTGGGGTAATGTCCTTGGTGCCCACTCTGAAGGAGGCTGCCTTCATTTTCTTGGATACTACTGATTTTCTGCTCAGAGCTTTGGAAATGTTACATGGGTATGAAAGATCAAGCACTAGTATTTGCAACAGTATTTCTTTAGAGTTAGTGTCCAAGAACAGGCATACCTCGTTTTACCGCACTTTGCTGATATCACATTTTTTACAGATCGAAGGTGTGTGGCAACCGTGTGTCAATCAGTCAGTTGGTGTCATTTTTCCAACAGCATTTGCTCACTTTATGTCTCTGTGTCACATTTTGGCAATGCTCCCAATATTTCAAAAGTTTTCATTATTGGTGCGCCTGGGTGGCTCAGTCAATTGAGCATCTGATTCTTGATTTCCACTTGGGTCATGATCTCAGGGTTGTGAGATGGAGCCCGTGTTACACTCTGTGCTGGGCTTGGAGCCTGCTTAAGATTCTCCCTCTCATTCTGCCCCTCCCCACCCCCTGTGCTCGCTTGCTCTCTCTCTCTCTCTCAAAACAAAAAACCAATAATAATACAAATTTTTAAGTTTTTAGTAGTATTATATTTGTTATAGTGATCTGTGATTTTTTTTTTTTTAAAGTAGGCAACAGGGGCACCTGAGTGGCTCAGTCATTAAGTGTCTGCCTTTGGGGCACCTGGGTGGCTCAGTGGGTTAAAGCCTCTGCCTTCAGCTCGGGTCATGATCCCAGGGTCCTGGGATCGAGCCCCGCATCAGGCTCCTTGCTCAGCAGGGAGCTTTCTTCTCCCACTCCCTCTGCTTGTGTTCCCTCTCTTGCTGTCTCTCTCTCTCTCTCTGCCAAATAAATAAATAAATAAAATCTTTTAAAAATAAATAAATAAAGTAGGCTGTATGCCCAGCGTGGAGCCCAGCATGGGGTCTGAACTCACAACTCTGAGATCAAGACCTGGGCGGAAATCTTAAGAGTCAGACACTTAACTGACTGAGCCACCCACGCGCCCTGATCAGTGATCTTTGATGTTACTATTGTAGGTTTTCTTGGTGCCACAAATCTCACCCATATAACACAGTGAACTTACTCGATAAATGTTGTTATGTGTTCTCACTGCTCTACCAGCTGGCTGTTCCCCCTTCTCTCTCCCTCTCCTTGGGCCTCCTTATTCCCCGAGACACAACAATGTTGAAATTAGGCCAATTAATAACCTGTAAGTGTTCAAGTGAAAGGTTGAGTTGCACGTTCTCTCGCTTTAAATCCAAAGCTAGAAATGACGGAAGCTTAGTGAGGAAGCGTGTCAAAAGCTGGGACAGGCTGAAAGCCAGGCCTCTTGAGCCAAACAGTTAGCGAGGCTGTGAAGGGGGAGGGAAAGTTTTTGAAGGAAAGTGAAAGTGCGACGCCAGTGAACACATGAATGATAAGAAAGTAGAACAGCCTTATTGCTGGTCTGGATTGAAGATCAAACCAGCCACAACGTTCCCTTAAGACAAAGCTGAACCCAGAGCAAGGACCTAACTCTCTTCCATTTTTCGAAGGCTCAGAGAGGGAAGGAAGCTGCAGAAGAAAAGTTTGAGGCTAGAAGGGGTTCATTTATGAAGTTCAAGGAGAGAACCTGTCTCCATAACATACAAGTGCAAGGTGAACCAGCAAGTGCTGATGGAGAAGCTGCAGCGAGTGACCCAGAAGCTCGAGCCGAGATCATTAAGGCGGCTGCACTAAGCAATAGATTTCAGTGTAGACAAAACAGCTTTCTGTGGGAAGAAGATGCCATCTAAGACTTTCAGAGCGGAAGAGGAGTCAGCGCCTGGCCTCAAAGCTTCAAAGGGCACATTGACTCTCTTGCTAGGGGTTAAAGCGGCTGATGACTTTAAGTTGAAGCCAACGCTCATCTGTTATTCCAAAAATCCTCGGGCCCTTAAGAATTATGCTAAATCTGGGCACCTGGGTGACCCAGTGGGTTAAAGCCTCTGCCTTCGGCTCAGGTCATGGTCTCAGGGTCCTGGGATTGAGCCCCGCATCCGGCTCTCTGCTCAGCAGGGAGCCTGCTTCCCCCTCTCTCTCTGCCTGCCTCTCTGACCACATGTAATCTCTGTCTGTCAAATAAATAAATAAAATCTTTTAAAAATATATTTAAAAAAAGAGTTATGCTAAATCCGCTCTGCCTGTGTTCTACCAAGGGAGCAACAAAGCCTAATGACAACACATCTGTTATATCTGTTTATGGAATATATTAAGCCCACTGTTGAGAACTACTGCTCAGGAAAAAAGACTCCTTTCAAAATACTACTTGTTGACAACACACCTGGTCACCCAGGAGCTCCGATGGAGATGGACAACCAGATAATTTGTTTTCGTGCCTGCCAACACAACATCCATTCTGTAGCCAGTGGGTCAGGGAGTAATTTCAATGTTCAAGTCTTACTATTTAAGAAGTACATTTTGGGAATGCCTTGGTGGCTCAGTCGGTTATGCATCTTGGTTCTTTTTTTTTTTTTTTAAGATTTTGTTCATTTATTTGATAGAGAGAGACACAGCGAGAGAGGGAGCACAAATAGAGGGAGAGGGAGAAGCAGGTTTCCCACTGAGCAGAGAGCCCGATGCGGGGCTTGATCCCAGGACCCTGGGATCATGACCTGAGCTGAAAGCAGATGCTTAATGACTGAACCACCCAGGTACCCCAAGCATCTGATTCTTGATCTCACCCCAGGTCTTGATCTCAGGGTCATGAGTTCAAGCCCCTTCCCCTGAGGAGCCTATTAAAAATTTAAAAAAAGAATATATTTCATAAGGCAATAGCTACCATGAACAGTCATTCCTCTGACAGATCTGGAAAAAGTCAGTTGAAACCTTCTGGAAGGGTTCCACCATTCTAGATGCCATTCAGAACATTCATGATTAATTAGGAGACGTCGAAATATCAATATGAACAGGGGTTTGGAAGAAGTTGATTCCAACCCTACAGGTGACTTGGTGAGGTTCAAGACCTAAGAAATTGCCGCAGCCACCCCACCCTTCAGCAATCACTGCCTGATCAGTCAGCAGCCAACAACATGGAGACAAGACGGTCGACCAGCAAAAAGGTGATAACTCGCCGAAAGCTCAGGTGATGGTTAGCATTTTTTAGCAATAACATATTTTTTAAAAGATTTTGTTTATTTTAGAGAGAGAGCACAAGCAGGGGTTGGGGAAGAGGGAGAAGGAGAGAAAAAATCTCAAGCAGGATTCACGCTGAATGTGGAGCCTGACACCGGGCTCGATCTCACGACCCTGAGATCATGACTGGAGCTGAAATCAAGAGTCGGACACTCAGCCAACTGCTGAGTCACCCACTGGCAATAATGTATTTTTAAATTTTTTAAAAAATATTTTATTTATTTATTTGAGAGAGAGAGAGTGAGAACATGAGCTGGGAGAGGGCCAGAGGGACAGAGAGAAGCAGACTCCCCACTGGCCAGACAGCCTGATGTGGGGCTTGATCCCAGGACTCTGGGATCATGACCTGAGTTGAAGGCAGATGCTTAACCGACTGAGCCACCCAAGTGTCCCGATAACGTATGTAGGTTGGTTTTTTTTTTTTTTTTAGACACAATGCTGTTTACTGCACGCATAAGAGACTGTAGTGTAGGATAAATGTAACATTTATGTGCACTGGGAAAAAAAATCATTTGACTCTCTTCATTGTGATGTTTACTTTATTGTGGTGACCTGGAACTCCACCTGCAAAATATCTTAGGGGTGTGCCTGGACTTGGTCCCACTCCTCTAAGCAGTGCAAAAGGGCTTATTTTCTAAATGTTGGGGATACAGGACTGGAACTGACATAATTCTGTGTGTTCTGTTCACTCTTGAACCTCAGAAGCAGAACACATGCATCACTAAATGAGTTCAATCTCTTAGACTTGACAGAGCTATACTAATTTCAGGAGCCCCCAGGCTGTGACTGATGAAGGAATCCTGACTCTGCTCAGGCTTTGGACTAAGAGCCTTCTGGTTCAGCCTGAGTGGAATAAGAAACTGGGAGGAGGGGCACCTGGTCTTCCTTAGAGAAAGGAAAAGAATCAGGCAGGAGTTTTTAACCCTAGCCCACCACGTTCTGGGGTTCATTTAACTAAAGTATTGTTCTGATCCATTTTAGAGATTTTTATGGGGCAAAAAAGAGACTGTGATTCTAGGATGATACACAAAGGAGGAGGAGTTGCCACTGAAGGTGGGTGGAAATGGGGGGAGGGTGTTGGTCAGAACATTATTAATGGTCCCCAAAAATTCCAACAGGAAAGATAAAATAAGTTTTAAAGGTAACTAAAATTTAGGGGCACCTGGGTGGCTCAGTGGGTAAAAGCCTCTGCCTTCGGCTCGGGTCATGATCTCTGTCAAACAAATAAATAAAATCTTTAAAAAAAATAAAGTAACTGAAAATTTAGCTCTAAAGTTCCATGTGGTTTTTGTTTTTTTTTTGTTGTTGTTGTTTTGTTTTATTTGACAGACAGAGATCACAAGTAGGCAGAGAGGCAGGCAGAGAGAGAGGAAGGGAAGCAGGCTTCCCGCTGAGCAGAGAGCCTGATGCGGGGCTCGATCCCAGGACCCTGGGATCATGACCTGAGCTGAAGGCAGAGGCTTTAACCCACTGAGCCACCCAGGTGCCCCCCATGTGGTTTTTAAGATGGGTTTTTACCAAGTCTTCAAGGAATAGGTAATTTCTACCTTCTACAAATGGTTCCAGAGCCTAGAAATAGATGGATAGCTACTGAGCTTATTTTTAAGAGTTTGAAATAATCCTAATACCAGAAAAGAAGAGTACAAGAAAATAAAACTAGGAACCAATACAAATTGGAACTCTAGAAAGAAAATTTCTAAATGAAATGTTAACAAATTGAACCCAGCAGTGTACTAAAAGAAACATGACTCTGTAAGGTTCAATCCCAGGAATGCAGGACAGCTCAATTGTAGGAGATCTATCATCACAATTCACTGCAATGCTAAATTAAAGAAGAAAATATGCATGATTATTTTCATAGATGCATCTGATAAAATTTAATAGCCACTAAATACTAATAATACTCTTAGCAAACTAAGAGTGGAAGAAAATGTCCTTAATTTGATAAAAAAAATATCTCCTACATGGTAGAACATTAGAAATTTCCCCATATAGGGATGCCTGGGTGGCTCAGTTGGCTGAGCCGCTGCTTTCGGCTCAGGTCATGATCCCAGGATCCTGGGATCGAGTCCTGCATCAGGCTCCTTTCTCGGAGGGGAGCCTTCATCTCTCTCCACCTCTGCCTGCCTCTCTGCCTGCTTGTGCACGTACTCTCTCTCTACCTGACAAATAAATAAATAAATAAAATCTTAAAAAAAAAAAAGGGGCGCCTGGGTGGCTCAGTGGGTTAAGCCGCTGCCTTCAGCTCAGGTCATGATCTCAGGGTCCTGGGATCGAGCCCCGCATCGGGCTCTCTGCTCAGCAGGGAGCCTGCTTCCTCCTCTCTCTCTGCCTGCCTCTCTGCCTGCTTGTGATCTCTCTCTGTCAAATAAATAAATAAATAAATAAATAAATAAATAAATAAATAAAAGAAGTTTTCCCATATAAAAATGCGAAGATGCTAGCTAATACTACCACCACAATTAGCACTGGACTGGGTATCTTAGGCAGTGAAATTTAGTAAGAAAAATAAATGAGTTACATTGAAAGGAAGAAACAAAACTATCATTGTTAGTAGACAATATGATTGTAGTTTAAGAAATCCAAGAAAATTGGGGTGTCTTGGTGGCTCAGGCGGTTAAGGATCTGCCTTTGACTTGGGTCATGATCCCAGGGTCCTGGAATCAAGTCCCCATTGGGCTCCTTGCTCAGTGGGGAGTCTGCTTCTCTCTCTCCCTGTCAAATAGATGAATTAAATCTTTAAAAAAAATTCTAGAAAATAATTTTTTAGAAAATAACTATTAGAATTATCTTGAGTGGGGCATTATTTCACAAGTATGCACATTTATCAGCATTCAATGAATTGTATTTTTTTTAAAGATTTTATTTATTTATTTGACAGAAATCAGAAGTAGGCAGAGAGGCAGGCAGAGAGAGAGGAAGGGAAGCAGGCTCCCTGCTGAGCAGAGAGCTTGATGCTGGGTTCAATCCCAGGACCCTGAGATCACGACCTGAGCCGAAGGCAGAGGCTTAACCCACTGAGCCACCCAGGTGCCCCAAATTGTATGTTTA
This sequence comes from Lutra lutra, assembly GCF_902655055.1. Taxonomy (NCBI): domain Eukaryota; kingdom Metazoa; phylum Chordata; class Mammalia; order Carnivora; family Mustelidae; genus Lutra; species Lutra lutra. The sequence goes on from NC_062285.1 coordinate 130,149,772, forward strand.
ATATATGTACATTTCACTGAATGTGGATTTTCTGTCAGTTAAAAGCTGATAGAACTAGCCAGTGAAATGAGTGGATTAAAGATTAACATGTGCTAAATCATTAGCTTCAAAAACTAGAATAAAATTCTATTCACAATAGCAACCAGACCTATGAGGCATCTTGAGATAAATGTAATAAGAAACACATAAAACTGACACTAAGAAATCTGTGAAACTTCCTTAAAGGGCAAAAAAAGAAGACCTGGATGAATGAATTCTACTGTGTTCGTACAGGAGAGATTCAGTGTTTCAAAAAGTCAACCTCTTTCCAAATCCACCCATATGTTTACATATATTTAACACAATCCCAATCAGAATCCCAAATTTTGTTTGTATCTTTACAGAAATTAAAAGTGCATATTACCTTCTCAGCAGCTCTCCAAATCTAGACGTCCTTGTTCAAGAACTGTACCTCCAAATGGCTTGTGCAGTCAGCCATCCACTCTCCAAGACGTGGGTTGGTTTCTTTCTCTAACTCACACCCAGGTGCCAGACACAGGCTAGGAAACGGCCACGCAAAATTTGTGGCAGGAAAAGACAGCCTTAAAGAAGAAAGAAAAGACAAAAAGCCATAAGGAAAGGATGAATATATTTGACTACAGCAAAATTTTACATTGTTGTATGATAAAAGACTGCAGAGAAAAGCCTAGCATGCAAATACTGTTGGAGAAAGAAAAGTTAGTAATAAATTGTACCTAAATATTTGCAGGTCTTTAAATCTTGCTGTAAATTATCTTTAAAACAGAACAGAATGATGCAGGTGAAGGATTCATGAAGGTTTCACCCTTCTGTGTGACAATCTGACCTTCAGTTAACTTTCTGTTTTCTGGTCCTCTGAAACCTGATAAAGATAGAATGTCAACTATGTCATTAGGCAGCCTTACTTGTATGAAAACAAACTGCAGGTTTTTGAGGGGAGAGGGTGGGAATGGGGGAGCCTGGTGTCGGGTATTAAGGAGAGCACAGATTGCATGGAGCCCTGGGTGTTATACGCAAAAAATGAATCATGGAACACTACGTCAAAAACTAATGATGTCCTGTATGGTGACTAACATAACACAATAAAAATTGAAAAAAAAAAAGGAACATTAGAAAAATCAGTATTCAAAGTTAAAAAAATAAAGCAAGCAATGCTGTCCTGAGGGATCCGAGGGGCATGAAACTAGCTCATGAGGGGAAGGAAACCTCTAAGCCAGGAGAGCTACCACATGGGGCTGATGTGAGTGTTGCTTCTACACACCTGAGCTGTCACTTGGCTACAGGGGACTCGGGAGACGCACCTGTGCAGATTGCCATGCAGTCTTACAAGGACTCCCACGGAGGTCGAATGTCGAGCTCAGCCCTGCTCCACGCATTGTTTTGTTTTGTTTAAGATTTTATTTATTTATTTGACAGACAGAGATCACAAGTAGCAGAGAGGCAGGCAGAGAGAGAGAGGAGGAAGCAGGCTCCCTGCCGAGCAGAGAGCCTGATGTGGGGCTCGATCCCAAGACCCTCTGATCATGACCTGAGCTGAAGGCAGGGGCTTAACCCACTGAGGCACCCAAGCGCCCCACCAAACACATTGTTCTTGATCTATATACTTGCCACTGAATCTGACACCAAATGTGGCCCTGGAGAGTCTTAATGAGTCTCAGTATTTAGTTGTACCCCAAGGACCCCTAGGAGATGTTGCACATGAAAATATAGAGTTTACTCCCGAGCTAGGTAGAAAAGGACTAACTGAATAGAACAGAATCATAGGGGTGCCTGGGTGGCTCAGTGGTTTAAAGCCTCTGCCTTCGGCTCAGGTCATGATCCTGGGGTTCTGGGATCAAACTCCGCATCGGGCTCTCTGCTCCTCGGGGAGACTGCTTCCTCCTCTCTCTGCCTGCCTCTCTGCCTACTTGTGATCCCTGTCTGTCAAATAAATAAAAAAAATCTTAAAAAAAAAAAAAAAACAGAATCGTATGATCTATTCAGCTTGAGATTTAGTTAGCTACACCTGTGAGAAATCTTCTTTCTACCATGAGGTCGTAACATGGGTCTTCCTGTTTCCCCTTGTGGCAGCTGATGCAAACAGCAAGTGTGGGGACAGCCATGTATGTACCCCTCTGTGCCACCAGCCTAGGAAACCAAAATCTACGTGACATCAAACATTCTGGAAGAAGAGCCAATCTAAAGTCTTCAGCTCAGATATTTAAAGCAGCTGACAAGGGACCTGTCTGAGTTTTAGAGATGGAAGTCCACCGTAGCCTTAAAGAGATCTTTGAATCTACTGTGCCCAGTCTTTAGTGAATCCCCATGTCCCCTTTTTACAAGCAGATCCCGAAAAGGACAACCAAACCCAGTCCGAAGCGTTCTTGGAGGTTTAGCCTATTTGTCACATATTCTAGATGTATCTGCAACATATGCAGACCTGATCCAGATGGGAGACACCTTTAAAGTTGGTAGAGAACATCTGTTTGGATCAAAACTGACTGGAGAGATCAGGAGTCAGAACCTCCTCTTTTGATTTTTTATGTGACAATAACACAGCCCCTCCCCACTTCACATTATGTAACAAAACATTGCTTCTCCTACTCAAGAGGCTACTTATTTCTAAAGCCCTTGCACCTTCAGAAAGCATAAGACTAACAACATCCTCTGTGACCATGTAGATATCTCACAACATTACTTGGACCCAATAAAAAGATAACTAGAGAATCAGGATCCAACCATTTCTGATGTGGTTTTAGTAGAAACAAAAGTCTTATAGATATTTATTCCTCAGAGACAGAATTTATAAGGAGCCAGAAAACTTGGCCCAAGATGTTTACATTATAATGATAAATCTGTTGGTTTGGGTCCGATCAGGTTATCATTTGAGTTTTCTGTATATTTTGTCTTATTTATTATAAGACATTTATCTATTTTTACTTTTGTTTATTATAATAATTATAGTAATGCATTATTATAATAAATAATGTCTTAAACATTATTTATCTTATTACTTTAAAAAGTTTTTTTTTTAAGATTTTATTCATTTATTTGATGAACAGAGATCACAAGTAGGCAGAGAGGCAGGCAGAGAGAGAGAGGAGGAAGCAGGCTCCCCGCTGAGCAGAGAACCCGATGCGGGGCTCGATCCCAGAACCCCGGAATTCATGACCTGAGCAGCAGGCAGAGGCTTTAACCCGCTGTGCCACCCAGGTGCCCCTGTCTTATTATTTTAAAAAGTATTTAAACTAGATTAAAAAAATACAAAATTAATACATGCCTTTTGTAACAAATTAAGCAGTAGAGAGATCGATAAAGAAAAGGAACAACACCTCTTCTCCCCAGAGCCACCTTTTTAAGGCAACCAATGACAGAAATTTACTGTGTGTCTTTCTCCTTCCTTCCCTGTGCTCACATTAACACATATAAAGACTTATGATCATGTAGAAGAGTTTGTTTTAAATTCACACTGCAGGGACACCTGGGTGGCTCAGTGGGTTAAAGCCTCTGCCTTTGGCTCAGGTCATGGTCTCAGGGTCCTAGGATTGAGCCCCGCATCGGGCTCTCTGCTCAGCGGGAAGCCTACTTCTCCCTCTCTCTCTGCCTGCCTCTCTGCCTATTTGTGATCTCTCTCTCTGTCAAATAAATAAATAAAATCTTTAAAAATAAATAAATTCAAAAAATAAATAAATAAATAAATTCACACTGCATATATTCCTCGTTAGTTTACTTTTTCTCGCTCACCACATTATGTACAGTTCTGCAAGTTCTTACATATAGCTCTAACTCATTATTTTTAGTAATAATATAATATTCTCAAAGTATTAGCCCTCCCTCTATTGATGGACATTCAGACTGTCCCCTTTTTCTCCTTTTAAAAATCATCATGGGGGTCGGTGCCTGGGTGGCTCAGTGGGTTAAAGCCTCTGCCTTCAGCTCAGGTCATGATCTCAGGGTCCTAGGATCGAGCCCCGCATCCGGCTCTCTGCTTGGCAGGGAGCCTGCTCCCCCCTCTCTCTCTGCCTGCCTCTCTGCCTACTTGTGATCTCTGTCTGTCAAATAAATAAATAAAATTTTAAAAATTTTTGAAAAAAATAAAAATCATTATGGGGCGCCTGGGTGGCTCAGTGGGTTAAGCCTCTGCCTTTGGCTCGGGTCATGATCTCCGGGTCCTGGGATTGAGCCCCACATCGGGCTCTCTGCTCAGTGGGGAGCCTGCTTCCTCCTCTCTCTCTGCCTGCCTCTCTGCCTACTCATGATCTCTCTGACAAATAAATAAATAAAATAAATCTTTAAAAATAATAAAAATCATTACAAACAATGCTGCAGTAGATAACATTGTACATATAAATTTCCGCTGGTGCATTTATCTATGCAGGATCTCTGGGTCAAAGGACATGTAATGTACACTATTAATTTTAAGTCACTTTCCCAAAAGCTTATAGCAATTTATGCTTCTGCCCTTTCTCCAAATTCTTGCCTGCCCTGGGTATTAGCCATTTTTAGATTTTCCAATCTGAGGATGAAATATGGTACTTCTTATCCGTTCTCCCTTTCCTACCTCTCCAGTCTACTCTCCAGTCTGCAGATAGAGTAATGTTCTTGACAAACAAAATCTCACTATGTTACCTTTCTGCTTAAAGCACCTCATTTACTTCCCATCACTCTTAGAACAAAGGCCAAAATCCTTAACACGGCCCAAAGCACCTTGTGGTCCAGTAGTCTTTCTACCTTTCTGGGGGATTTGTCTCCCAACCATAAGAGCTTTCTCTGGATTGTTCTCAACTCTACTGAGAAATCAAGGTGACACATTGGGTTGTTTGCTGGTACATGCCTCATAGGGAGTTTTTAAAATGTGACTAACTTATGCCTAAAAGGAATAATTATTTCTATTTTATTTGCCTTGATGGAGGTGTTTTTCCAGTTGCTTCAGGCAAAAATCATTTAGGATAAACAGGTAAGCATAGCACTTGTCAAAAAAACATGTCAGGGCTACACCCTGGCTCCTGAGGAATAGGCAGAAAGTCTGATCATAAATGTCGGGGGGTTTTGCTTCTCGTTTTTAAGTTGGACTTTTAAAAGTAGAAGCTGCCTTTAATGTGCTGGGTTTGCAGACCAAGAAATCTGATTTTCAGTGTGATAACACACTTTTTGACATTAACCAGCACTGTTGGGTTTTTAATGACACTTTCATCTTCAAAGCCTTTCACCAACATGGATGGATTAATTATTCTTTTTTTTTTTTTTTTTTTTTGGTGGTATGTTAAAAAGACAAGTCTTCAAAGCCATCATCCTTTATCCCTGGAACTGGGGCTCTTCACCTGCCCCCAAGGGAGAAACTAAATTGCATCTTTGTTTTTAAGACAAAAAGAAGAAAACAATAGAAATACACCTTTTGCACTATGGAAAAATGGTCTTATATCCTGGGTGGGATTAGAAGAGGTCAGGAAGCAGGGTTGAACCTGTGTTTACAGTAAGCACCGTGAGAATAACTGACTAAAAGTGTTTGTTACTGTTCAACCTTTTGATGTGCTCTTAAAAAGTAACACACACACGTGGAAAAAAAAAAAAAAGTCCTGCGTTCCACACAAGCAGGAGCGTAATACTCGGACACTTACCTTCTCGCTAAGGTATATTCCTTCCTCCTCTCTTCGATGTCAAACTGGGATTTTTAAAAGATTGGGTTTTGGAGAAGAAACCCTCAAGCATCCCCTGAGGTCCCCCTTTGCTTGACACATCTTTTAACCACAAGGGAGCAGTCTTTCCTTTGATGAGGTCTTCCCTCCACCTCCACAGAAATGGAAGAACAAGGGCAAGTTTGCAAACAGTCTGAAAGCTCTTTCCATTAGCCCTGGACGCCGGAAACCGCAAAGGGCAGTCAAGTTTTGATTTTCAAGGAGAAAGCTTCTGGTAGACTTTCGCCCAGCCGCCGCATCTGTGGGTTCCTGGGAGGGGCTTTTTGAAACCGGGAAGATTCCTACGCTCTTGAAGACCCAGAGCGGGTGGATTACAGTAGTTGAAAAGCTTGGGTGATTTTTGGAAGATTACTCTGTTTGGTCTACGCTCCCATTCCCAGGCTAGGGGACCGAGCAGAAGCATCCCTTTTGTTATCTGTTGAAATAAGAAGATCAGAGGGGAAGACAGGGTTTGAAGTGTGGATTAGGGGGTCCTAAATCTTTGCCTGTCCCCTCCGTCTGGATCTTTATAAATGATCGAGGAGTGCGATGAATTTAGGAAATCATGCAAAGTTTCCTGTCCTGGAACCAGAAACTTCTTTAAAGGCAGATCGGCCGTGCCGGGCTGTCTGAATGGACCAGCATCTTCGCCTCGAAGATTTATTTGAGTCTCAGCTTGTCAGAGATTAGTCCCTCGGGAGATCTGTTGGCTTTTCGGCGAGGGATGGAGAAGCGTAAGCCGGCCGGACTGCCGCCCTTGCCCTACCACCTCGGCACCGTGCCCTTGGACCTGCCGGGGACCCCGCCCCGCCTCCCTCTCAGGGACCCCCCCAGGGTCTCCCGTCCGGACGCCGCGTGCTGCGCGCGGGGGCCCGGGGGCTGCGCCGCGAGGTCGCCCTGCCGGCCGCTGCCGCTGGAGTGCGCCTTCGAGCCCGCCTTCCTCCGGCGGCGCAACGAGCGCGAGCGGCAGCGGGTGCGCTGCGTGAACGAGGGCTACGCGCGCCTGCGAGCCCACCTGCCCGGCGAGTTGGCGGAGCGGCGGCTCAGCAAGGTGGAGACGCTCCGCGCCGCCATCGGCTACATCAGGCACCTCCAGGAGCTGCTGGAGCGCCACGCCCGGGGGCCGGAGGGTCCCGCCGGCGCCCGCACCCCGCGCCCGGCCGAATGCAACAGCGACGGCGAGTCCAAGGCCTCGTCGGCGCCTTCGCCCTGCAGCGAGCCCGAGGAGGCGGGCCGCTAGCGAGCGCCGGGCCCCGGCCCGGTCCCCCCGCGCGCCCCCCGAGGCCCGGGAGTCAGCCGGAAGAGTCTCTCCCGGGGTGGTTTGCATTTCTAATGCGGTTTTTTTTCCTCCACGACTAAATATTAGTAACGAGAAATGCGTGTTTTGCGGAGGAAAGTGTATTTTGACATTCTGGTTGCCCCCCTCCCACCCCCCGCCCTGTACTGGTCATGCGCTTGCAAACTTAAAGGTGCTCATGACGGAAACTCTTCCACGGTACTTCTCAAAGGCACACGGAGCCGGATTCTGAGCACCGGATTCTAAAAACGAGTATTCTAAAAACTCAGAGGACGGCGACAATGGGAAAAGGTTCCCACAGCCCGCGGGGTGGGTACATTAGGTACACGAATATCGAATCAAATTCAACCCAACCAAAGAACTTTCCAAATAAATAAATCACAGCCCTTAGGACAAGAGGAACGTTATCCTGCATGCTTTCCTTTGGGGGTTGTATTTGAAATTTAACTGACACCGTCTGTTTGGGTGAAGGTGACTGTAAGTTGACGCTTTAGCAAACACGCACTTGCGAGGGCTTGTCGCTAGGCCAGCGGCCGCTCTCGGCGGAGTCCGTGCACGGTCGTGCTGGAGAAGACGGGGGCCATCCTTTGATACTACCAGCTTTATCTTATCCAGACGTGGCCATCTGGAAACTTCATAACATTCAGGAAGTAACATGTTACTGTACATGATCTCGTTGAAGGAGAACTCAGATTTGTATGAAAACTTCTCAGTTGTTTCTACCCACTGGTTTTCCTTTTTTCTTTTTCTTTCCATCCCCCTCGGTAGTTCTCGCTTCATCTAACCTTTGGTTAAACTAAAGTGACACCCCTGATTTAAAAAAAAAAAAAAAAAAAAAAAGGAGAAGCGTAGATGGTTGAACCAGGTGGACTGAAATTGGTATGTTCTCAAAATCTCATCACCATGAGGGCCTCTGGGTATATTGAAATTATCTAGTGACTTTGACTTTGTTCCCGGACTTTGAAAAACATTTAATTTGGGTCCATTTTGTCTTAGGGACAATTGTGAAATTCAGTAGATAGGTAAAATGCTTGCTGACCTATGAAGATAAACTTCCTCTCTCTAAAGTTGCTTTCTAGTATCTTGAATTGACCTTTCCACAGAGGCAGGCCTGATATGGGGGTGGGTAGCCAGGCCAGGACATGGGCAAGGAAAGAAAACTATTCCTGGTGAGCCCTTACAGGGCATGGTTTAACTCCACAGGGGCCTCATGAGCTAGGTTTTTTAGTACGTCCTTTTTACAGCTGTGTCAACGGAGGGAAGCCAATATGCAATGAATATCTTTTATGGGCCAGGAATTCTGTCATGTGCTTTTTACATGTTGTCCTAGTTCATTCTCATTCGTCTGCGAGGTGAGTATTACACATACGATGTGGTTAAAAAGTGGGGCCTTGCCCAGGTTTGTGTTGCTATGGTTAGTTGAGCTGAGATTCCATCCAAGTTTGACCCTAAAGCCCAGACTTGCTGGGTCTGGTTCCCTGTCCTCCCTTGCGCCTTTGTTTGCTAGCGGAGTGATACAGCAAACATTTCTTAATCGGGCAGCAACTCAGTTTCCTCATCTGTACTGTTTCACAGGAGAAATGTAGATGAAAGACCATGGTAATCTGCAAGGTACTATCCAAAGGTAAATTAGTCGTGTTATCATCCTTTGGAGAAAATACTCTTACTCGAACTCATACAAAATACTATTACCTATATACTATGGGAAGGAGAGCCTGGTTGAAAATGATCTCTAGGTGGAGTTAGTGTGATTTCTTCAGTGTGTTAGAAGGAAGACGGAGTAACCCCATGGTATTAGGATTTTGCCTTCTATTGTAAATTTCCAGGGGACATGACTTAACCTGTGGAAGCTGCATCCCTGTTAAGACGTATAATTACTAATATTTGTAACAATGAGTTCTAATGGATTCTGTGTTTCTGGCGGCACAGATAAATGCTTTGCAGTGATTCACAACAAATCTTTACATTTTCTTAAGAACGGGGCAGAGATGTTGGGTTTGAAGGAGTAAGATGGAAGCTTGCTCTTGCCCATTCCTTGGTTACAGCCTTACGGACATCTGTCATGAATCCATTTTGGTCTTCAGGCAGGTGGTTATTCCTTGTAGAGGTTTCAGTGAAGCAAGCCTCCCTGAGATGTATTTTTGTTGGGGGTGGCATGGAAAGGAAAACACCCATCTTACCTCCCTGGCTGAGCTGGAGGAGAGGATAATGCACCAAGTTGTTCAGAACCTTGAGAAACTTTTTAAGGGTCTTCTATAAGGGTTAATGACGCTCTCCGTTCCTTCATTCTGCTCCAGCCATGGCTGGTACCTGGATGTTCTCTTTTCTACAGTAGGAATAATAACAATGAAAGAGTATATTTTGTTTATATACTGTGGTTACTTTTAAATACAGGAAAATGAAATAAAGACTTTTTTCTTTATTTACTTCTCTAAAATAAATGCACAAAATGGGTGAATAAATACAATATACCTTGTGGAGATGAGTGGTTTATAAAGAAAAGGACAAAGTCAATTTTAAAAGAGAATTTTATTCCAGGGGCGCCTGGGCAGCTCAGTCGGTTAAGCGTCCGACTCTTGATTTTGGCTCCAGTCATGATCTCAGGGTCATGAGATCGAGGCCAGACTTGGGCTCCATGCTCAACATGGAGTCTGCTTAGGATTCTCTCTCTCCTTCTTCCTCCACCCCTACCCCCCAAAATAAATAAATACAATTTAAAAAAAAAAAGAATTTTACTCTGGGTAAAAATGCCTTGAGAGATTTTTTTTAAAAGATTTTACTTATTGGACAGAGAGAGACACAGCAAGAGAGGGAACACAAGCAGGGCAAGTGGGAGAGGGAGAAGCAGGCTTCCCGCTGAGCAGGGAGCCCCATGTGGGGCTCAATCCCAGGACCCGGGGATCATGACCTGAGCTGAAAGCAGACGCTTAATGCCTGGGCCAGCCAGGCACCCCACCTTGAGAGATTTTTCATGTGGTTTTGTTTGAAGCCCTCCTGAGACTAAGGCAATGATTTTGAGAAGGCTTTTGGAAAAAATCAGGCAGTTTTTCTGGAATCTTCCAGATGGCTTACAGGAGGAGCACTAATTCAGGAATGAGACCTTTTAAAATGTTCAATCTTGGGGCGCCTGGGTGGCTCAGTGGGTTAAGCCACTGCCTTCGGCTCAGGTCATGATCTCAGGGTCCTGGGATCGAGCCCCACATCGGGCTCTCTGCTCAGCAGGGAGCCTGCTTCCTCCTCTCTCTCTACCTGCCTCTCTGCCTGCTTGTGATCTCTCTCTGTCAAATAAATAAATAAAGTCTTTAAAAAAATAAATAAATAAAATAAAATAAAATAAAATGTTCAATCTTCATTTTTTCCTGTGGATGGATGGTATTAATTAACCATTAGACAACTTGACTCTTGGAAAGAACAAAATAAATGACCAAAAGTTATGCAGAAACAATGTGGTGAGCAAAGTTTTATGGAAATGGGGCATTCATGACAGGAGAAACATTTACCTGTCCTTTAAAATCTTCCTTGTGTTTTTTCGTTTGTTTTTGGTTTTGGTTTTGTTTTTGGCCACTCAGCTCAGACAGATCCAATGATTATCATATATATTGCCTTTTGGAATATTTCTTGTGGTTCATAACGGCTGCTCACCCTGTGGTACCCGCACCGCCCACCCCCCCACCCCACCCCGGCGAGGGTGCAAAGGAGGAGGGGCTGTGATGGCGCTTACCCTGGAGAGGGCTTGGTTCAGCACTGCCTTTCACAAGCCTGGTGACCTTGGGTAGGCTCCTGATTTCTGTGGTCTCGGTCCTCTATGGTAGGACACTTCAAGTTTAGATTGCATGATCTTTTAGGCTTTTCCAGCTCTATAAAGCCATTCCCCTAACATGTACCCCATCCTGGACTCGAGGAAACCAGTGTCAACAAGACATGCCTGCTTCCTGCCATGTAGTACAGCAGTTCTGTTTTATCCTCTTTTCCCACCAGAGAGTTCCAACTCCAGGGCAGGAATTACTTTTTTTTTTTTTTTTTTCAAGTCCTAGTTGCTGTTACAGTGTCTCATTAAAAAAAAAAATACAGACAGGGGCGCCTGGGTGAATCAGTCAGTGAAGCATCTGCCTTTGGCTCAGGTCATGATCTTGGGGTTCTGAGGTCGAGCCCTGTATTGGGCTCCCTGCCCAGCGGGGAGTCTGCTTCTCTCTCTCCCTCTGCCACTCCCCCAGCTTGTGCTCTCTCTCTGTCTCTCACTCTGTGTCAAATAAATAGATAAAATCTTTTTAAAAGTAGCTTAAAAAATGCAAGCTACATCATTTTTTTTGTTGAATGGAATTTGAAGAAGCTTCCAGTGTGGAGGGAAAATTAAACTATTTCACCTCTGTATGAGGAAAAAAGGTATACGTGTTGTAACCGATGTCCAAAATGAGAAATGGTATCAGGATACAGAGAAAAGAGGGAGTTATGCCAGCTTTAAGTGGGTAGAAAACTAGGAGGAAAGTCTTTTGGAGGTGCAGCATTTGGAAGGCAAAATGGGATGAGTACAGCCCGCAGAAGATCCAGAGGCGGAGAGCAGGTGCCCAGAAGGCAGGAACTGTGTTTGGAGAATAGAAGCTGAGGAACAGACTAGAAGCTGGCCGAGACGAGATTCTAGAAGGCATTGAAAGCCAGGCTGAAAAACTTGAACTATGGATTTTATTATTATTATTAATTTATTTATTTATTTAATTTTTTTGGTTTAGAGAAAGAGTGAACTGTTCCGTGCTGTGGTTGAGGATCAGTCTGGTGGCAGGAAGCAGCCGACCTACAGGGCATTGCAGCAATGAAGAGAGACGGAGGGAGGGCCTCAGCCAAGGCAGTGGCCTCCTGAAATGGGGAGGAGGGCGGGGCTGGGAGGTGATGTGGGTATGTCACTGATAGGTGTGGCCACTCAGAGCCTGGGGTGGGGGAAGAGGCAGAGGGAGATGTTGAAGACCACTCCAATGAGTTCCCATCAACTGAAACTGGGAACACGGAACGAGGAGCAGATTTCAAAGGTAAAAATCATGTTAGAGATGCTGGATTGCAGATAAGCTACTTCTGTCCACAAGCAGTTGGAAATGCCAATGTTGAGGTGGGGGGTGGGAGAGGGGGGGAAGACAAAGAACTGTAGAGTGGAGAATCATGCACCTTCGGGCGATGATAGGAGTGGCGGAGATCTTCCAGGGAAAATATTGAGAGAACAGGAGAAAGCTGGAGCAGGCCTCAATGAAGGAGTGGCAGGTGAAGAAACGGCTTTGAAGAGGACTAAGAAGGAGGGAGAACAAGCTGGTGTGAGATCATGGCAATGACAGCAGGCATCATTTTATAGGGAGGAGGGAGTGGCTGACAGCATCATATGAATCAGAGTGTCAGGGAGCTTAGGTGAGGGGGGACCCATTGGAGTTGGGCACTGAAAGATCGCTGCAAACCTTTGTAAGGGCATGAAAGGGGTGGGAGGAGAAAGCAGAGGTGAGGTTGAAGCCCGCCTTTTCAAGATACTTCGCAGCCAATGAGCAAGACAGCCGGCAGGGTGCGAAGGAAAACCCAATGGAGGAGAAGATGGCATAGCCAAGGCAGGCCTGAGCCTGAGGTCTTCCAAGTAAGACAGTTCTAGAAGATTCAGAGGCTCACCGTGACAAGACTTCCGGGACTCTGAAGTCAAGTGGAAGGGAGGGTCCTAGGAACTGGGAGATGAAGGAACTGGAAGGGCAGCGGGTTGGAAGGCAACCAGTTGAGACTAAGCGAGGTGTTTACGTCACTGAAGAAGATGGAACAGGTGTAGACAATGGCAATGAACATGAGGAGAGCATTGTATGGGGAATTGTTCCTTAGGTACCGCCCGGCTTCAAAGGCATCGAGTTGAGTGTTTAATGGTCTGGTTAAAAAGTTGCACAAAACCCTCTGTGAGGACACCACACTTCAAATGGTATTTGTAGGGGCGTCTGGGTGGCTCAGTCATTCAGTGTCTGCCTTCAGCTCAGGTCATGGTCCCAGGTTCCTGGGATCGAGCCCCACATCGGGCTCCCTGTTCCACAGGAAGCCTGCTTCTCCCTCTCTCACTCCCCGTTTGTGTTCTCTCTCTCGTTGTCTCTCTCTGTCAAATAAACAAATAAAATCTTTTAAAAAAATAAATATTTGTATTTATTTTTTATTTTATCATTTTGGGACCATATGTAACTCTGGAAAGTTCATCAGCATTTAGTATATGAAATAATGCTAATATATACAACATATATTACCTAAGAGTCTGGCAGTGAAGAATGGATGCTCAATTAACTTATTAATTTCCTTTTATTTGTGACTTCTTGAGTATAAAAAAAGATACCATTCTTACGTAGAAAAACTTCAGCAGAGGAACCACTGCAGAGGAAATGCAGTGGATCAAGGGCTGGAGAGAAAGAGGAAATAGTACCTTATTTCCTTCCCTTTGTGGAATTTCTGGGGGCAGGGAAAGGAGAATAAAGTAGCACAGGGAAAAGGAACAGGGCTTGGAGAGTAGAAATGGTATGCCCTTCAGCCATCCAGATGTGGACAAATGGCAACTGCTCCTTTGTCAATAGTTTGTGATCTGCGGGCAACATCACATCAACCCTGGACTCCTGAACTTAACTGTCATCCTCTCGACTCCAGGGGTTATAATTCTCAGTTGAATTTGAGAGCGAAGTCCATGAGGCCAAGGAAAGCATTTCCCAGGATGAGTCAGCATTACCCAGCTGTAACCAAGCCAACCAAGGTTCCAGATGGTGCCCTTCCAAAAACTTTTGAGCCGTTTCTGTCTAAACACAGGTGTTCTCCAAGTCCCCAAAGTTATCATCATCATCTCCAAAAATGGGTAGCAATCTATTTAGCAATCCAAGCAAAGTTGTTTCCCTGAGATCCAGACTTTTGATGGAAGTGTGGACTGGTGGGATCCTTCTCTGCAGAATGATCACTAAAAAGGCAAACTCTTCTCTCTGGGAGAGCTTCTCTGGACCCTTCTCTGTCAATACCACCAACCCTGTCATCTCCTTGTCAGGCGGATAGGCTCCTGGGGGAGAGCAGATGGCCTAGAAGGACTTGGTCTCATCCTTATTGGCCCATGAAACCAGAGAACCCTTTCCAGCTCTTTGATTCTTATCATCATATGTGTGCGTGTGCTACTCGAAGGCTCCCTGGGTGGTGAGATGGGTTTTTAATCCTTCCGTGGTTACTAAGCTGCGTCCTTTGGTGCAAACCTGTCAGCAGCCTTTTCCTGTTGGGTTACTCACTGCCATTAACCCTGGCCAAAAAGAAACCACAGATGCTGCAGAAGGAAGTGTGTCCAGACGATGAAACTCTCTGAACTGGTTTTTGCCTACAGAGCAAGCCTTGCGGTGGCCACTCCTGAGGACGTTTCTCCTTTCCCTGACAGTGGGGGAGAAACCATCTCTGAAGGAGGCATCCTATCTCATAGTCATGGGACTAGAAAGAGCCTTGAAAATTGACCTGATGCAGCACTGGGGGTTTTAGCGAAGGTGAAGGATTAAATTGTGCTGTGTAGGAGAGTTTCATAGAAGCGTATCTCGTCTCTCCAGAAAGCCGTCTAATGACAGAAACTCGCCAACAGCTTACACTTCCCGAGAGCCTATGGGTTGGCAGGCTAGCCCTTCGTGGGCAGTATCCTCATCCGATCACAGCGATCCCGCGGAGTATGTATTACACGTCACTTCCATTTTAAAGATGAACGGAGGCTCAGAGAGCCTAAGCGACGTACACAGGTCAGTGGGAGCAAACCCTGTCTGGTTGGTCTTCATCCGACCATTCATCGATCAGCAACTATTGCTTGCCTGCCTGGAGCTGAAGTGTAGGAAGAGGAAGAGAGTCAGCAAACAAGCATGCATTCATGTTTTGGCTGGTGATGACGGCTAAGGAGAAAAATAAAGCAGAGATTTTTGTAATTCAACCTTAGGGGCCATGGACATCTCTTCTCATGTGGTTCAGAAGCCGCGCTGAGCAGATTCGAATGACTGGATGGCTTTGAATCACAGCCGCGCACTCGAAGATGGACGTTCAGTAAGTCTCCTTGTTCTAGACCCACCGTTACCACACGGTTGAATATCCATGTTAAAACAATAAGGGACGAGTAGAATAAAGTGCATGTGGGGTCCTGGTCCATCAGGGGAGTGCAGTCAACCCCCGTTCACATTCACAGCAAACCAAGCCTGATGCAGGACTTCAGAACACTTCCTGGCATCTTCCTGGAGATCAGGAGGGAGAGCGAAGTCTTCTCTGCGGAAGCCGCTGGAGCTCAGCTGCACCTTGATGAAGTAGGAAGAACGTGGATTCCAGTCCTAACTTCGGGGCCCATTGGCTGTATTTCCTTGGCCAAGAGATATTACCTTTCTGAACCTATTTTCCTCATCTGTAAAACTAAGGGCAGTAACACCTGTTCCTTCTCCCAGGGTTGTGATAAAGGGGAAACGCGGCTACCTAAGTCAAAGACTCCTGTACACTAGAAAGTGCTGTCATGGCTACCGATCTGCACATCAGTTCCCTGGAAGACAGGGATCCTTTTGCAGAGAAGCGCGACTACTCTATCCAATATGAGGGAAGTTCTATTCAACATAAATTCAGTTGATTAAATTCTTTTTTTTTTTAAAGATTTTATTTGTTTGACAGAGAGAGATCACAAGTAGACAGAGAGGCAGGCAGAGAGAGAGAGAGAGGGAAGCAGGCTCCCTGCTGAGCAGAGAGCCCGATGCGGGACTCGATCCCAGGACCCTGAGATCATGACCTGAGCTGAAGGCAGCGGCTTAACCCACTGAGCCACCCAGGCACCCAGTTGATTAAATTCTTAAGTAGCATGATGGAAATAGTACCATGCTAGATTTTCTCATATTGTCTAAGGAGAGATTCCAAAATGCAACACCCCCAGCAGATTGGCTGGGACGTTCATCTGCTGCTCTCCCGGAGGCTCGCAGCTGCTGTGAGAATGCAGCTAGAATTGCTGGATGGCCCAGCGAGCCCTCTCTCCGCAGGGTCCTTCATCCTCCCGGCGGTCTGGGCTTCTTTCTATGATCATTTCAGAGCAGCCAGAGGACAAGAATGGAGTTTGCCAGCCTGTGGAGGCCAGGGCTCAGGAGTCACACAATGCCTGCTTTCTTTGGGCCAAAGCAGGTCACCAAGCCACTGCAGATTCTCAGAAGGAACACATAGACTCCACCTCTTGCTGGGAGAGACTGCAGAGTGGTGTCTAGGACCGGAGAAATGTCTGTGGCCGTGTTGGTAATTGACCTACGGCAAGTACTTTTATATGTCATTCTTTGTTTTGAAACAACCTTGTAACTAATTAATTAGTTAATTAATTATCTTTAGAGAGGGATGGGGGAGGAGCAGAGGGAGGCAGAGAGAGAGAATCTTTTTTTTTTTAAGAGTTTTATTTATTTATTCGACAGAGACAGAGAGATCGCAAGTAGACAGAGAGGGAAGGGAAGCAGGCTCCCAGCCAAGCCGAGCTGAGAGCCCAATGTGGGACTTGATCCCAGGACGCTGAGATCATGACCTGAGCCGAAGGCAGAGGCTTAACCCACTGAGCCACCCAGGCGCCCCGAGAGAGAGAACCTTAAGCATAGACCCCGTGCCCAGCATGGAGCCTGATTCGGGGCTTGATCATGACCCTGAGATCATGACCTGCTCAGAAATCAGGAGTCAACCGCCTAACCGACTGAGCCACACAGGCGCCCCTGAAACAAACTATTTTTAAATGATTTCAAACTTACGTTAACATTGCCCAAACAGTACAGAGAACTCCCACAGCCTCTGAACTCCCCATATTCCCCCCACATATTCTACCGCATGTGTTCCTTTGCTTGCTCTAATTAAGTACTATTAATCATTTGTCATTTTTGGAATCTTCAAACATGATGTCCCATTCCCCTTCAGCACTCCAGTGTGTATTTTTCCCAAACTAGATCTGATGTGTATTTTATCACCACCACCAAGCAATTCTCCAGGTCTCCAACGGACACTAACGGGTATCCTATTATCTAACTCAATTCTTTTTTTTTTTTTTTAAAGATTTTATTTATTTATTTGACAGAGAGATCACGAGCAGGCAGAGAGGCAGGCAGAGAGAGAGGGGGAAGAGAGGGGGAAGCAGGCTCCCCGCTGAGCAGAGAGCCTGACGCGGGGCTCAATGCAGGGCTTGATCCCAGGACCCTGAGATCATGATCTGAGGCGACGGCAGAGGCTTAACCCACTGAACCACCCAGGCGCCCCCGATCTAACTCAATTCTAACATGATGTACCGAGGTGGCCTCAGTCCCACAAGACTGCCCCCAATGCCAATGTCAACTGCAAACCCCGATTATTACCTGTGATTGTTGATGTAGTTTTTTTGGGAATGTTGGTGACGTTGGTGGGGTCCGGAGCCGACGACCACGAGGGAATTCTTGAGACATCTTTGACGCAAAAAGGTAGTTTTATTAGAACACGGGGACGAGACCGGTGGGCAGAAAGAACCGTGGTGTCACTGCCACCTGCTGCCATGGCTTTGTAAGGAGCAAGTGATTATACGCCTTGGGGGGTGGGGGGAGGGGAACTAAAAATAAGGAAAGTTCCAAGAGGACTTTCATATGCTAAAGGAGACTGGGGATCCTGGAGGAGTGTTAAGATCTGCCCATCTCAAGTATTTGTCAATGGGCTGCAGGTTATAAGGACATTTAATTTTATCTACATTTTCTTCTACCTTTGTTTCCCGCAGCAGTTCTGGCTTCCTGGCGGTAAATCACAAGTTCCTAGGACTCCGCCCCCTTCGGAGGAGGAACCCCCTCCTCGGTTCAATCAGTTTGCTAGAGTGGCTCACAGCACTCAGGAAGCTAGTTTACTGATTAGATTGCCATTTTATTACAAAAGATGTTAAAGGATACAAACGAAGAGCCAGATGAAAAAATTCAGAGGTCTGGAAGGGTCCTGAACACAGAAGTGCCCGTAGGTGTTTGGGGTACACCCGCCTCCTGGCCCGTGGTTGCAAACTGGTTCACCAGCCTGGAAGCTCTCTGAACCCTGTCCTTTTGAGCTTTTATGGAGGCTTCATAACACAGACATGGTTGATTACATCATCCGTCAGTGGTGATTGAAGTCCATCTCCAGCTGTTCTCCCCTCCTTGAGATCACAGGTGGGGCTGAAAGTTACAACCCTCTCATCACTGGGTTGGTTTCCCTGGCAACCAGCCCCCATCTTTAGGGGTTTTCCAAAATTCCCTCCTTAACAGACACTCAGGTGTGGTTGAAAGGGGCTTGTTATGGATAGCAGACACCTTTATCATTCTTATCTTAGGAAATTCCAAAGGTTTTACGAGCTTTGTGCCAGAAACCAGGATGGAGACCAAATATATATTTCTTATTGTAAATCACCATACCACACAAGGATACTAACATGCACAAACACCAGATCAAGAAATCAACATTTAGGGGCGCCTGGGTGGCCCAGTGGGTTAAAGCCTCTGTCTTCAGCTCAGGTCATGGTCCCAGATTCCTGGGATCAAGCTCTGCATCAGCAGGGAGCCTGCTTCCCCCTCTCTCTGCCTGCCTCTCTGCCTACCTGTGATCTCTGTCTGTCAAATAAATAAATAAATCTTAAAAAAAAAAAGAAATCAACATTTATACATCACTGCTGACCAACTTATAGATTTTCTGCACAAATTTCATGACTGTCTCGATGATGTCAGTTTTTCCTTCTTTGGTCCAGGATCCTATCCAGGAATATACACACATTGCCTTTAGTTGTCATGTTATTCAGACTTCTTCAGTCTGGACCAGTTTGTCAGCCTTCCCCTGACTTTCATTCCCTTGACAGTTTTGACAGTATTTGCTGAAAGCTTCCTGTGGGCAAGACTAGGAATGTTGTTAGTTTTTTTTAATGGCAAGACAGTGTGAGATGTGGGAAAAACCCTCAAGCAAAAGTAAGAGCCCTTCCCTCTGGCCACCAGCAACTTGCTGGATGAGTCTTGGACAAGTTACTTGAGGTTTCTGGGCTGCATGGTGGGCTGTCCCAGTCAGTCAGTATTGTGTAACTCCATTTTATGGAGTTCCCGTAATTTTTGACTTCTCACTTGTTTTTCTTGTTTCCACATGAAGAGCACCATTTTAACCTGTTTCCTCTTTGGGAGAAGGGACCTTGTCTCCCTTTGTTCTCCCAGGACCGGAAGAGTATTCCAATAGTGCATGTAAGGGCCTATTTAGCTAGAGCGATTCCATCTTGGATGGAACAGTCGTTTTGTTTATGCAGTAAAACTTAAACTGTCCCTGCACCCCTTACCCCCAGGGGACTTATTTAAAAACAAGTCCCGGAAACCAGTCCCAGGTAACAAAGCCCACAGACATCCAATCAGTGGGGGCGCATACTGTCTCCTAGCTACCAAGGAGTATGGGCCCCATCCTTTGGGCGCCTTTTGGGCGCCAATTCTGACCAAGGTGATAGGCTAGTTCAAATGTCTACTATAGGATAAATTGTAATTCAATTGGTCACTTATGTGTGACCTAGCATGACTGTGCAGCTTTCTCTCTGTGTTATAATCTCATTGGCCACCTGTGCGTGGCCAGGCCCAACCACATGGCCTTTGCCCTTAAAGCTAGTCTGTAAGGCAGAGAGAGGTCACCCTCTCTGTAAGAGGCACGGCCCCGGCTGGTCGGTTTGATTCTTGATGCTTGGTGCAGAATAAAGCTTTGCTTGACCTTCTCTTTGTATCAGTCTTGCTCCTTTAATCACGGACCCATTAGTGGGGGACCTTTCAGTGCAGACATGATGAAGCAGGCAGGCACCGTCCTGCTCTCATGGTGCCCACGTTCTTCTGGGGAAGACAAAACAAAGAGAAGCACAAACTTCCAGGCAAAAATAAGTAAGTCACAGGGAGAAGTAGGCAGAGGAAATGTAGGCAGTGATACTGTAATAACTTTGTACGGTGACAGATGGCAGATCCTTTGAAGGCGGTGTGCACAGCGTAATGTCTAAATGTGTATGATTGTCGAACCAACCACTATGTTGAACAGGTGAAACTAATAATACTGTATGTCAACTACACTGCAATTAAAAATACCTTGTAATAGCTTTGTAAGGTGACGGAGGGTAACTAGACTTACTGGGGTCATTTCGTTAGGTCTAAAAATATTGCATCACTGATGGACACCTGACATTAATAGGATTTGTATGTCAATTATACTCTAATTTAAAAAAAAAGAAATAGAGGAGTACCAATATTCAAAGAGCATTCTTTAGTTGAAACTGCATTTAGCAAGGTAAGCTTCCTGGGACTTTTTCAGTGGGTTTGTACTGACATGACATCTGTTAGGGGCATAAATCATTTGAGAATCACATAAGTGTTACTTTGAGGACCTTTATGAGACAAGCTCTTGGAAAAGTTTGGTAGAATATTTACTCTCCTGGGCCAAATGAGTAATAGAATGAGAAGAGTGTGAAAAATGGGAATAATAGTATCAAATTCAGAGAACTGTTCTGAGGTTAAAGTGAGTCAGGATGGGTGAAAGGCTGAGGCCAGTGCTGGGTACACAGTAAATGTTATGTAATTGTAGCTGTTGTTTTGGTATTCAAATAGCCATTTGCCCAAATATCCTATTGGTTATTGCCCTAGTGGTCTGCTGGTCACTAAGTCCCATGGATCTTTCTCAGAGCTCCTTTTCTCTGCAGTTCTGAATGAGGGTCAAGGAGAAACTTGCTCCTGTTTCTGCACCCACGTTGGTTGATACTAGCCTATCCGTCTGTTCCCGCTTGGTTCCAGCAGACCGAGAGCCTTGAGGGCAGGGACTGGGTCATCAGCCCCCGCATTCAGGACAAAGCCTGGCTCTTTGTGGCTCTCGGGGAGTGCTAAAGGGCTGGGAGTGTGCCACCTAGACCGAGATGGTTCTGCTCACTCTGCGTCCAGGACTTGGCTTCTCTCTCCCCTCTCATCAATAATTGGAGCTGCACCCTCAGCCCTCGCCTCTCCTCTAACCTGGTTCTCTTGCAAATCTCTTTTTCTCTGAAATCTAATCATCTGTTTAGTCTCTACTCTGAGCTCCTGTAATACAACTGCCACCTTGTTGTCCTGTAGCCCCTTCAGTTCAGTGGGACTGACTCCTCACAGCCTTCCGAAGCCTTAGTTTTCCCCAGCACTTCCTGGTTTCTGAGAGGGGAACCACCTGTGGTTAGTACCCCCAGGCACGGAGTCCTGGATTCACTAACTCCTCTTTTTAGACTTCCATTATCTTACTGCTATACAAGCTAAGAATCAACTCAAATTGACTTAGGTGTAAATAAAAAATTTCCTTACATAACTGGGAAATCCAAGGATATCCTGCTTCCACACGCAGATGAGTCCAGGAGTTCAAATCTGAGATCACTGGGAGTCTCCTGCTTTCCTCTCCCTTAGCTCTGCTTTCCTTTATGTGGGCTCCATTCTCAGGCAAGTTTGCTCATGTGGCAAGATGGCAGCGCACAAGCCCAGGCTTACGTTGTATCCTTAGCAACACCAGGGGCAAGAGAGCACCCTGTATCAGGTAATACAGAAAAACTCCCCAGATTAGCTTTTATTCTAACTGGACCAGGTGCCAATTCCTCAAGCAGTTTCTGGAGCTGGAGGTTTGAGGTGGAGGAAGTGATGCAGGGTACCCAGGTCTGGGTCTAGGGGTGGAGTCGATTCACTCCAACCATGTGAACAGAGAATGGGGTTGGAATGGTTGTCTAAGGAACTGTGGGTTCCATCACCAGGAAGACAGAGGACTTGCGAAGGGCAGGATATCAGCTAAGGAGATACCTTAGCTTAGACACAGTCTGAGAGATGGCAGATAAGGATCTGAACAGGTAAGCGATGCAGGCACAGAGAACCAAGAGAAGCATCTTCGAGGTACCCAGGAGTCAGAACTGACAAGACTCATATGAGGGTGAGAGAGAGGCAGGAATCCAAGATGACATGAATTTCTGGCTTAGATGGTCGGTGGGTGGCAGTGTCTTTCCTGAGACCGAGAAGACATTTTAGTATATGTGCTACCGAAGCGAGCACCAGAGAAGAGATTTTAGAAGAGGAAAGGTGATGACTGAGTTTGCGTGCTGAGTCTGACGTGTTTATGGATCCTTAGGTAGAGACGTCCAGGGGATGTGACCTGGAGATGAATGTGGGGTCACCAGCCATAGGTGATGGTTGGAGTCATGGAAATGGGTGGAAATGAGCAGTGATGAATGTACATAGTGAGAAGAGGGCCAAGATCTGGCAGTGAAAGTGTTCCACGGAGTGTGCCAGGAGTGGCTAATAGCCTCAGCTACTGCAGCAGGTAAATAAAAGCTAAATTGGTCCATCTAATTAGCAACTACAAAGGAACAGGTGACTTTGGTGAGTAGTTTCATTGGAATGGTTAATGGCACAAGCCAGGATTAAGGAGAATCAAGGGCAGGACGGGAGCTGAGGAAGCAGAGGCTTAGGGCGAAGGCATCCATCCCTCTGAAGAAGCTTGGCTGCGGTGGAAGATAGGCCGAGACAGTGTCTTTTCCTGAAAGCACGTATTCTTTATGCGTATCAGTCAACACCTCAGTTGTCTTCAGCAGCTTTCGTATTAAACGTGTACACGTCTGTTCCACATCCTCAGCTAGACTCTAGTTCTCGAAGGCAGCCAATAACTTTATCTGTGTGAACTTCATTAAGACCGAACACAGTAAAATTAAAATACTCGATCGATGAAACACGGATTTGGAGCCTGAGTAAAGGGTGTTCTTACCTCAGGGACCCGGCCAAGAGTCTTGGCTCCTGACTCTCCAGTTTTGGTCCCACTCTGGGAGGGAAACGTGTAGCAATGGAGCTGAGGCAAAGTCCAAAACAGTTTCTTAGGCTAACACGCTACAAGTGGGCAAACGGTTCCAGGGCGCTGAGTCCCCGGAGGTCCTTGGTGTTTTGAGGGCTACCTGTAATTTACTGATTTGTGGGTGATAAAAAAAGGCAAAAAGAGAGACCTGGTTTACACACATTCATCAAGCAGAATAAAACCTTTACAGTTCCTCACAGAATCCTTAATGGTGGTCTGAATCTGGCCTGCCCCGGGAAGGCCAAGCAATCCCATTTAAAAGAAATTTTGGTGAGTGCTCTGAGCATCGAAAGTTCCAGAGCGGGCTTGGCTGCTTCTTGTACTGAAGAGGAAAAGCAGCATAAAATGGTTATAGGAGGCAGTGTGACATCAGGAAAACAGCATTAAACTTGATAGCCAAAAGACCTAGTTCTCTGTGCCTGTGTCCTTAGTTGGGGGCCCTTGGGCTACCTGCTGGATCTCTCTGAGGCTGTATTCTGATTTGTTATGCGGGGATAATACCTACTTTGCCAATTCATTAAACTCCAGTGACTGGCTCACATCATCCTCCTTCCCTCAGCATTCAGTAAGAACTCAAACTCGATATAAAAACACTGGGTAAGCTACAGAGCAGGAACGGCGATTTTAATGTGTTAAGCTCCAACTACATGCCTGGCAGTTTATTCACTACCTGTTCACAAGCTACAACTTAAATCACCACTCACTTCTCTGTGAATGCCCCTCCCCCCATCATTGTCCTCTCCTTGCCTCACTGGCATATGGGACATCAGATACGAGTTCTAGGGCAAGAGCTTCTACAGATCCGGATCTATTCAAACAACTTGGCATACTCCAACGTGCCTGATTGATAATTAATAGATAGCATCGTCATCATCAGCAAATCCAGATGACCACAAATCATGGTCTCTGGATATAAAGATCCCAGAGTCAAGCACTAGAGCTCATGCAAACACCATGATGTAAGAATTAAGTATAGGACGAGCTGGTGTTGTGTGTTGGAATTCCAAGCACAAGGAATGGTACACTTCTCAGCAACACCGGTGAAGCCTGCAGGGAATTTTCAGAAATGGGAGACAGAAAAACTTTATAATGAACGCGAGGAAACTGGCAGTCTCAAGCAGACAGGAAAAAAAAAAAAAAGTTTTCTGTGCTTGTTTTTTGAAGGTTAAATGAAGAATGAAGTAGAATTTGGAGATCACAATGGGAATTTGTGAGATTTAATTCAGCATTTAAATCGTCCTCTCCTTGCGGCTCCAGGAAAGTTATCAAATTAGAAAATGAGTGATTCTTCCTATTTTGCTTATGTCTCATCAACTGGTTTTTTCCATCCCTCTGCTGCTGACAGTGCTGATACAGCCCACCGTCAGTGTGAGGTTTTGAGATTACTTATAAATGCACTGACTTTAGGGGCGCCTGGGTGGCTCAGTGGGCTGAGCTTCTGCCTTTGGCTTAGGTTGTGGGCTCAGGGTTCTGGGATCGAGGCCCGCTTCGGGCTCCTTGCTCAGCAGGGAGCCTGCTTCTCCCTCTCCCTCCGTACCCTCCGTATGCTTACAAGTCTGCTTACTTGTAATCTCTGTCAAATAAATAAATAAAATCTTAAAAAAAAAAAAAAAGGACTGACTTTAGAGGGCCTTAAAATGGACCAAGAGGTGCAGTGTTAAGGACTCCTCAGGCCTGAAGGAGCCAGATAGGGCCTTATGGAAGGGTGTTCTAGCTGTGCGCGTGTGCGTGGGCCTAGGGCACTGTTCCTCGGGGGAAAAAGCGGGTGATGTCTGCTTCTTATGAGCATTTATTGAGTACTGTTAAGTATTGTTAATATTGTTAAGTATTGTTGAGTGTCTCAAGTGGGAAAATAACATCTCCAGAAAAAGGAAAACAATGTTTGTACCTTTCTTTTTGAACTCAAAATGTTAACTATTACTTCCTATGGTCATTCAAAGGGCCGAGCTCACTGCAAATGCCACATTCAAGACAAGTTCATAGAGCAGAAACGCCCCCACATGAACCATTCTCTGTATCCCCTGCACCTCCTCATGCCTCCCCGGGGTAACTTTCAAAGCTTCTAATAAAACTCAACATCTGTATTTAAGATGACGCACAGCATTTCTTGCACTGACATCAGTGAGTTTTGGGAGGGGACCTTGCTCTGAATTAGTTTCAAATGACACGTCATTAAGCAAGCCCGGTCAGCGGGAGTCTACGCTCCACTGCTCAGCCCTAGAGAACGCAGCGGCCGCGGGAAGCCTGCTCCTCACCTTGAGGTGCCCTCGAGCGTTCGCTGGGAACGTGCATCCTTGAGTCATGACTGCACAACAGCGGCTGGCCCAGTCTGAAGGCACAGAGAGTCTATAATTATTACATTAAGAATCCTAACTGGTTTGCTGGGTATGTTCAAACTCTACCATCAACATATTTAGGTGAAGGGGAGCTCAGAGTGAAGACATGCTAGGCTAATTCCTATCAGATCTTTTTCAGAGGAAGCCGGTCTTCTACAGCCTTCCAAACGGCAGCATCTAGAAGATACTCCAAGGAGAGTTTTTACTGTAAGCTGAAGGGTAAGTTTTAGGAAAGAATATTTTAGAGTGAGTCACTGAAAGCAACCTGGGAGAAAATCAGGCAACAGCACTTAGCAAAGTGAATCAAGCACAAATACTAACTGTCCCAAGAAATAAACGATGAAGAACAAGATAAAACAACATATTGCAACTTTATTAGATTTTTCTATTTTACTGGCTGTTTGGACTCAACAAAGGCCTTAGTAACCTGTCCCTTCCACATCTTCAGATGTCACAGTACAGAACACAAAATCTGATTAGACGGCACCAGTCAACCTGTCCAACAGAACCACCACTAACACCTCAGTCACGTAAGGCTTTTATAATAATTCAACCACAAATATAAAGATACTCAGCATTCTGTGCAGGTTTGCCGCCGCTGCTATGCAAGACCTCACCCCGGAACAGTTTACCAGACCAGGCCTACTTAATGACAGCTCCCCACAGGCGACTTGTGCAGGTACGGCAGGACTCTGCCTCATATCCAGGATGAGCAAAGAAGTCAGTCTATGGAAAATTAATCTGAGCCCCTATTCCTACACCTCCGTACATGTTCCCTCCTCAACGTGTCCCACTATCCATTCATCTCCCATCTGGAAAGGACGCCGTGGGTGTTTTCCAAGTGAGAGTGGTGGTCGGGGTTTTGCTGGGTTCAGGGGAAGGGGATGGATGGGTGGGTGAATGAACAAACTGACAAAAGGAGGAGGGAAAGGAAACATTTGAAAACCTTATTTACTAGAACGCTCTCCATGACTCAGAATATAAACAGGGCTTGCTGTCACGAACTTCGTTCTGCTGGCTACACACTTCTATGACTGAGTGAGGCAGCATCTTGATCTATACCCACCCCCAACACGAAAACCTGGGGGACAATCAGGGAGGACAGTGGGACTCCTCCCGGAAGGTAATGTTACAGGCCTGGCTCCCGAGAGCAGCAGCCGCCTGCCAATGCCTTGGGAACGGGCGGTTGTAGATGTGCACTTGGGAGCCTGCGGGTCTGGAGTCTGATGTCTGAGGAGCGTTTCCGTCCACCTCCATCCCATGAGGGGCAGTGGCGCTGGCGGCTGCGGTCAGCATTCTATCCTTTGATGACGGCAATAGGTCTCAGCTTAATGGCCTTCTTGCTGATTCCAGCATCGTGGCAGGTGTTCACCACGTCTGTCACGTTCTTATACGACTCGGGGGCCTGAAGGGGAGGAGTTAAACAGTGTAAAAATCTACTTAAAGTGTAATTCTTGAAACCATTAAACTTCACGTGGGATTAAAGAAATGCACATTAAAATAATACTGAGTTTTCTTTTTGGTGTGTGTATGGAGTGTGTGTCATACAAAGACGATGACTGAACTCGATGTTGGTAAGAGAATAATAACAAACACTTTTACCTGGTTTTATATTTTTTCTGTATGTCTCATAGTTTCCCATTGCATATATATTACCTGTATAACTAGCAAAAACAGTTAATGTAATTGAATAAAACACACACAACACTAATACCCAACAGAAAGGAAATGCATCAAACCATTATCTTTGGTTGGTAGTTATTGGCCACTCTGATTTTCTTTATTTCTACAGTTGTCAAAATTTCTGGAATGAACAGCTATTACAATAAGGGAAAGTTATTCAATGCATCTGTATTACCAACATCGTCTGTATGTTTGTTTGTCTATATACGGACACGCACACTCTTCTGAGTTTCCAGCAAGACCTCCCCCCTCCGTTCCCAGCCAGTCAGAACTAGTCTCATCACACATCTTCTCTCCCTATTCCCCGCACCACAGCAGCTCCTCTCAGCGAATTTCCATAGGGCTCCGTGCACACCCTTTGCTAGCTCATCTCCCATTCCCTTCCAATTTCTAATTTTCACACCGCAGCCTCTGGACTCCTTCCAGTGAGTCATGTGCAGAATCCTCTCCCTGCTGTCCTCTGCTCGGAACATTCCCTTCACGCTTTTGTTCTTGCGGAAACAGAGATCTCTTCTAGGGATGTTACTTCCACTTCTAACTTGAAGTAGCAGCGATCTTCCCTCCTAAATGGGGTCCTGTCATTAGGCCCAAGAGTGTGCCAGGTGTCCGTGCTCATCTTGGTACTTTCTAGACCATTCCCACTCCCTTCCCCCTAAGGCCTCGCCGGTCATCGTGTCTCACTCCCTCTTCTTGCTGCAGTTAACCTGCTAGACTTGGAAGCACTCACTAGCGTTACTGCAAGACTTCTCGCTCCTGGCTCACTGCCACTCTATCCTGCTAGAATTTCAAATGGTTTCAATATTTAGCAAGAGGTCCCTCTCAGTATCTTGGCTTCTAGCCCCTTGACTGTCAATCATTCCCTCCCAGCCAGGGCCATAACCTGGAACCTGTCATTACCAGTGATTACAACTCCTCCACAATCCCTGTCTCAAGCACGCCGGGTTGGTGACCACAGCTAGGTTTCCAGCTCACTCCCTCCTGTGCGCCGTCTCCATCAATCCGTTAGCCCTGTGGGACGTTTAATCTCCCTGCAAGCCCTCAACAGCCTTGCTTTTCTTCCACTGCACTATACTTGCAAACCTAGTCAAAGTTAACTCAACATCTATTTCAAGCCTGCACCTGTACAGCTGATAGAGTTGAAAAACACCCAATCACTGAATTGAGCACAAGGAGGCCCCGGCTGCTATGCGGGCACCCACCCAGAATCTCGCCAGGCTGATTACTCGTTCTCATACATGGTTATCTCCTACCTTCCCCTGCATTCTCACTCTTAGTTGCTGATACTACTTTCTATTACACTAAAAAAAAGAGAAACCATCAGAACAGAATCTCCATATAATCTCACCACCAATTCCCTGACTACCTGCATCCTACCTTCTCTTTTATTAAGGATTCATTTTCTGAGCTCCTAGCAAGGACCAACCCCATCCACTTGGGACACTCGATCCCATCTCCTCTCACCTATCCAAGGACACTGCTCCAGTGACCCCCCCCCCCTTTTCTGCATCATTAATTTCTCTTCCAGATTCTTCTCATCAGCATGCCAGATCATGTTACTCTTCTGCTCAAAATTCTCCAATGTCTTCCCATCACCTCACTCAGAGTAGGAAGAGCAAAAGTCCTTCTGTAAAGGAAAGGCAAGGACTCACACAATCTGGTGCTCCTAACCTCTGACCTCAGCTCCCCCATGCCTGCTCTTATCAGGGGCCTCCCTGTTATTTCTCCAACGTCTAAGCATAATCTCACCTTAGGATTTCTGCACGTGGCTGTTCTCTCTGCCTGGAAGGCTTGCCCACTCCCTCATTCCCTTTAGGTCTTCAAGTGTCACCCCACTACACCCTATTTAAAACTGCACCCACTTCCTATCTTTCCCTATCCCTGTCCCATTCGTACTTTATAGCACTTCCTGTCATCTAACATACTACATTTTTTATTATGTGCTAAGTTTCACAAGAAAGGGATTTGTTGGTTTTGTTCTCTGCAGTACCCCTAATACCTAGAATAGCACCTGACTATAGATGCATAGCATTTCCTGAGCGAATGAACAAATCATATGCAAAACACGCACAAAAGGAAAATTCCAAACGTCAATAGAAGTGATCTCTGGTTGGTGGAATTTTGGATGTTTTGTTTTCTTCTTTGCATTTTCCAAAATCTCTTAACGAAACAGGTGTTATTCTTTTTTTTTTTTTTTTTAGGGAGGGAAGAGGGGGGCAGAGGGAGAGGGAGAAAGAAAGACAGACTCTTAAGCAGGCTCCATGCCTAGCAGGGAACCCAGCTCGATCCCACAACCCTGAGAGCATGACCTGAGCTGAAACGAACAGTTGGATGCTTAACCAGCTAAGCCACCCAGGCGCCCCATAAATAGGTGTTATTCTTTTTTTGCGGCGGGGGGGGGGGGGAGATTTTATTTATTTATGAGAGAGAAAAAGGGAGAGAGAGAGAGAGCGCACGCACGCACAAACATGGGGAGCAGCAGGCAGAGGCAGAGGGAGAAGCAGGCTCCTCTCTGAGCAGGGAGCCCAACATGGAACTTGACCCCAGGACCCTGGGATCATGACCTGAGCCAAAGGCAGATGCTTAACCGACTGAGCCATTCAGGTGCCCCTTACTCTTAAAATCAGAGAAAAAAATTACTTGTTATTAAGAAATAAGGCTTTGTCATACTCTGTGACTCAGTAAGTCTACTCTCGGGATTTCACTCTCGTTATTAAAAATAGCTGCCTGGGCCCCTGGGTGGGCCAGTTGTTTAAGTGTCTGCCTTCAGCTCATGATTGCAGGGTCTTGGGATTGAGAACCATATCAGGCTCCAGCCCTGCATCAGGTTCCCTGATCAGCAGGGAGACTGCTTCTCCCTCTCCCTTTCCCTCCGCCAGCTGCCCAACCTGCTTGTGCTTCCCTCTCTCTGTCAAATAAATAAAATCTTAAAAACAAAAACCCAAAACCAAACCAAACCAAAAACAGCTGGAAAAAAGCTTCACGCATTACAACTTAATTTATAGTAGCAAAAATTTGGAAGCCACTTAAATGTCGAACATGGGCAGAAACTTATGGTCCTTAGCTGGTAGAATATTTGACAATCATTAAAAAGTGATGCTTACAAACAGTATAACAGTAACATGCTAAATTAAAAAAATAGCAAAAAAAGGGGAGAAAAAGAAATTAGAAAAAGGACCACAAAATGTAAACTATGATTATAACTAGTTTAAAAAAAAAAAAAGCATTCAGGGGAAAAAAAGGAAAAGACAGTAAGTGTCCTAAAAAGGGAAGTTAACAGTTGTGTTAGCATACTGAGTTTCTACATGACTTTTTCTTTATTCTTAAACTTTTTAAAAAAGTTATGCTGCTTCTAAAATTGAACATGTACATACATATAATTTAAACAAAATCTTGGCTCCCTTGTGAATCAAATAAAACCGTTGTCTTTTAAAATCTGCTTTCAAATTCTAATACATAATAGCTGTGCAAAAGAAAGGTTAAAATGAATCGGCTCAAACAATTTTAAAGTTTAATACATAGAAAGGTTAAGAATCAGGGTGCCTGGGTTGCTCAGTTGGTTAAGCATCTGCTTCGGCTCAGGTCATGATCCTAGCAGGTTCCAGGGTCCTGGGATCCGGTCTGGCTTCAGACTCCCTGCTCAGCGGGAAGCCTGCTTCTCCCTGTCCTCCCTGCTCACTACCTGTCTCTCTCCCTCTCAAATAAATAAAATCTTAAAAAAAAAAAAAAAAAAAAGTTAAGAATCATTCTTGTGACTTGCCTTGTAATTAATCTCCAAACAAAAGACAACGATAAACTAAAATTGAGGTTATTTAAAAACAAACATAGTATCTGGTAAGTAATACCAAAAATTATGCTGTGTAGTAGCATAAATCACGGACAGTTTTATGCTGAAT
Source organism: Lutra lutra (assembly GCF_902655055.1). Taxonomy (NCBI): domain Eukaryota; kingdom Metazoa; phylum Chordata; class Mammalia; order Carnivora; family Mustelidae; genus Lutra; species Lutra lutra. The sequence continues at coordinate 130,180,466 of NC_062285.1, forward strand.
ATTTATCAAAATTTCACTCACCTCTTCCATAACCAGTTTGGGTGATGCAACACGGATTGCGATTCCCATATCTGCCAGTTTGTCCAAGACATCCTGGAAATCTAAATTACGACGAGACTTTGCCCGGGACAATGCCCGGCCCTAGATTAGAAAAGAAATGAACTTTACTTTATAAATTCTGAGCTACAATTTATTTTCAACTCCAGTATTTATTTAATCCTTTGGAATTATATGCCTTTTCCTTGACTTCTTTTAGAGTTAGAAAATAATCTTTTTTCTTTTTAATCAACCTTAGTTTTTTCGTTACAAATCTCATATCCTTCTAGAAAACAACTTTCCATCTATACAAAACATTCAGTATTGAAAAATTTAGTTGTGTATTTCTAATTACAATTATCAATTCAATATAAATAAATTGATTTTAATTATAAACAGTAGGTCTGTCATCATAAAAACTTTGTGCCTTGTGATTTGAAATAGTTTGTCAACTTTGGCACTACTGACATTTTGGGCCAGATAATTCTATGTCACGCAGATTGTTCAGCAGCATCCCTAGCCTCTGCTAGATGCTGGTACCAAAACTCCCTACCCTAACTGTGACATTTAAAAAAAAAAAAAAGCTTCCAGGTGTTGCTGATGAGATGTGCTGGTTTTGATCACTGGGCTACAATGAGGAGTTTGGAGGCAGCTGGAAATGAGAAGGGATCAGAGAAAAAGGGAGGCTCAGATATGTTTGTTAGGGTCTGTCTTATGAGAAGGTACTCTTGAGTTTCAATCTGCCACTCCATCACTAGCTAAGCACTCTCATGGCTCAGAACAGGGATGGGCAAACTGGTTTGTGGTCCAAATCTGGCCCACCACCTGTTTTCTGCAAAAGAGTTTTATTGGAACACAGTAATTCCCATTGGTTTATGTATTGTCTATGGCTGCTTTTTCACTTCAGTGGCACAATGGAACAGCTCCTATAGAGACCATATGGACCCCAAATATCTACTGTTTGGTGCTTTACAAAGTTTGCCAACCCCCGGCTTAGAAGAGGCAATATGGTGAGATAGGTGTGCATCTATGCATGGGCTCTGATGTGCGAATCCCCCAAATCCTGAGTGGACCTACCTAGAAAGGGACAAATTATGCAAATGACTAGGTCCAGTGAATTACTGACATAAGCTGTGATGTGACCGTGCATCAGTCACAGTTGTATTGGTGGGGCCAGTGTGGCAATTTCCCAGTCTGGATTTTGTGGGCTTGCAGAGATGGGCAACAGTCCCTCGCCCTACAATGACCACTGAGGTAGAGATACTAGGTGACCTTAGTTGGTTCACTAGACAGTATATATCATGAGAATAAATTCAGGTAGAAGACAAGACAGATCCAAACTTCAATTCTGTTAATGCCCAATGTCGAAATGTAAAATGACGATTAAACTGAAGAGAGCATTTCTAAGTCAGTTTCTGTTTTCCTTACCGCTCCATGACAAGTTGTTCCAAAGGTCTCAGTCATGCCCTGTTCAGTGCCGGTAAGAACGTAACTACAGGTGCCCATGGTGCCGCCAATGAGCACTGGTTGTCCAGTGAGCTGAGGAAGCACACACAAATCAAACATACCACCATTTAGAAAAACTTTAGATGAGCTTTTTATGCCCGAGATTTACACTTCCTCTTGCACTGCAGGACTGTGGGAGGAACCTGGGCCTCTAAATACATTGCTTTCCCAACTGTTACTATAACATTACTTTAATTCTTGGATAATTGAGAGGGAAGTGGAAAGGAATGAAAAACGTGAGGACCTGAAAAGCAGCAGAGACAGACAACACAAGAGCAAAGCCAAATTCAAATGTTTAGGGAAACGTCATTAGGAAGAACATTCCAGGACAAGGTGCCTGACCTCTCCAGGTTCCGGTTTCCTTATTGCAGGGAAATGGGAGCAGGCTAAGGGCCCTTCTACCTCTACCACAGCCAGACAGCAAGAGAGGAGGAGAGAGGAACAGACTGAGTTTAATCTTAATCTTGCCTTCCAATCATTCAGAGGCCTTGAAAAGATCACCTTTACGGAGTAAAAGATGCCCCACTGAGGATGTTTTAGACCTCCCAAGGCAGGCAAAGATGAGGTGGGAGTCACTGCTTCACAAAAGACCGGAAATCACCGTTCCCAGGAAGGACAGACCTTTCCCAACGGCTGCCTTTCTGTTTAAACTCGCTTATGTTCAGAACGACCTAAATCACGCCCCCACGGCTTAACACTGCAAATGGCTTAGTACATACTTGGTAGTCGACAGCGATGAGGGGATGGTGAGGAGGGAAAGCTCGGGTGGATCCCTTCCTGTGAACCAACAGCGTCCGTTCCTTTCCGTCCACCACGTGCTGCTCTACTTTGGCAATGTTGTGGGAAACGTCATAGATCACATGCAGGTCCAAGTCGTCAGGGGTTGTGTTGAAGACCTTGGCAAAAGCCTAAAAGGACAAGCCTATGTTAAAAGCAGCCAGAACCAGCTCTTCCGAACTCCTCTGATGGACTTCAGCTGGTCTGTTCCTAGAGGGAGTGAGGAATTTACGAGCTCAAGCACAGCAGTATTATTCATCTTCACATAAAATACAAAAACCATCTTTTACATGACATTGCAAATGCCACTCCGGAAATGCCAACTCTGACTGGAAAGCTGCTGGGCTACTCTTCATCCCACCCTTCAGAACAGCTTCTTCCTCAGCAGTCTCATCTCCGTGAACGCACGTCCATCCTATCTGATGCTCAAGGCAAATTCTAAAAACAATTTTGGCTTCTCTTCTTCTCCCATTCCCCACACCTGATACTCTGCTAATTTGGTTTAAGGAGACTTCAAAAGCCTAGAGAGTTTGCCAATATTTATCACGTAGATTTTGAAAACTGGTTTCTGTGGGCTCTGTTTTAAACCTCATCACGAGTAACCAAAGAGCAACTTCAACCGTACCTGACGGGTTAGGAACGTCATGGAGGAGCGGTTGACCCAGGCGTAGTTCCCAGCAGCTGCCATGCCCTTCAGGTAGTCCTGACCCTCTGGGGAAGCAATCCGAGCACAAGCCAACTGCCGGTCGTTGACTATAATCTTGTCTCTCTTCATGGCTTTTTCCATAGCTACCAGTGCATCTGGACGAGACAGAAGCAAGTCTAAAGAGGCTGCTTTTCCCTTTATAATTGAGATTTACTGCAGAAAATTAGGCTACATTCAAACCCATTTTTTAAAAAGCAAATAAAATACAACTTTTCCTTGAAGTGTTTCTAGATTCCTCTACTTGCTTGGTCAAGACATAGTTACTGAGAATCTTCTGTCCATGCTATGTGACACAAAGAATGTGGGCTACAAAGCTAACACCTTCCCTGAAGGAACCTGGAAAGGGAACGAGAGGTGTACACACACAGCAACAACATGGTCTTAGTTTCTCCTTTCCTGGCATGAGAATGAATGAACACAAGTAGTAAAATATATTTTATTACTGTCGTGGTTTTAAAAAAATAATATTTTAGTGATTTAACAGAAAAGAATTGGAGACAAGTTGCTAGAAGAGCAGGAAAATCAAATCCGTGGCCAAATGTAGAGAAGTACACAGCAGAGAATTCGGAATTACTAGTCAGTGCTCCATACATCTGCTAGATTAAATATTCTAATGGGTCACACTGGCCCAAATTATTAAATTCCCATAGGATGAAATGCATACACAAGGATGAACCATATAATACACAATTTAAGGTTTATAGTAATTTCCACGTGTATATATACCTTCTCATAAATGCATAAATGCTTCCATACGTCCTATCAGTCATCCAAAGTGACCCTGCTGCTATTCGCCTGCCTTCTACTTTTGTCCATGCTGTCTTTTGGTCATGAATGTCCTTTGTGCATGACTGTCCAAACTGCAAACAGTATGTGTTCAACATGCCACTTCCAATGTATTTTTTCTAAATGCTTTATATAGACTGTCTTATAATATTTTATCAGGTATTACCTTTTCATTTTAATTAATGTGATTATCTCTTTTTTGAGACACCGTGAGGGCAGTTCCTTGCCAATTTCATCACTGAATCCACCACAACACTTAATCTTGCGGTGCAGGTATGTGAGACACACTTGCATAGATCGTATGTGAAGTATTTAATCTCCTATGACAACACCAGTGAAGTAGTAAAAACCTACGCAGTATATAGTTCTAGAGCTTCCTCTCTAAAATCTCTATTTGGTTCCCCACAAATGCGTGTTTGAGCACTGAGTCAAAAATGAGCTTGAGAATATACCTGTGGCTACTTGGTGGCCCAAGCCTCTGCTTCCACTGTGGATCATCACACACACCTGTCCCTTATGGTCGATGCCCATTTTCTTAGCTGCGTACTCATTGAAAATCTCATCCACAACCTGGATTTCTGCATAGTGGTTGCCTGCTCCCAGGGTCCCCAACTGCAAAAGAAAGAATGTCTGATAAAATGACTTCTATTCCACTTTTAAACATTTATTTATTGATTTTAGAGAGACAGAGAGAGAGAGCCAATGTGCCTGCACAAATTGGGTGGGGAGGGGCAGAGAAAGAGAGTCTACGAGTAGACTCCTCACTGAGTGGGGAGCCTGACACGGGGCTAGATCTCACAACCCATGAGATCATGACCTGAGCGGAAACCAAGAGTAGGGACACTCAATGGACTGAGGTGCCAGATTACTATTCTGCTTTTTAAAAATCCATTTAAAAAGCAAATTGATAAAATCAACTGATAACAAAAAATAATCAGTTTTATACAATAAAGAAATTTCTGAGCCTCAGAAATGCTTCATGCATTTAAAGCAATACACAATAAAAAATATGGTAGAGTAGCTCCTGAAACTCATTGTATCATTACCTGCTTGAGTTATACACAAATATGTATTGAAAGCTTCATAAACCCAAATTCAGACCATTAAATGGCTCAGAGGACACTTTAAAGGTGTGAACACAAGGGTCAAATTTTGGGATAAACTCCTGAGTGTGAATTTTTAAACAAGGTCCAAGTTCAAATGAGTTTTGAAACATCTATGAGTTTGCTGACACCTACCATTATCCACCACTGAAAGTACATCCTGTAACTGGAGTTGATAGAGGATTCAAGGACTGCAGCACAGAGTGCTGGAAGAATCTTTAGAGGCCGCCTAGTTTTAACTACTGTGATTTTCAGATAAGAAAACCAGACTCGGAGGGACACCTGGGTGGCTCAGTCAGTTAAGTGTCTGCCTTTGGCTCAGATCGTGATCCCAGGGTCCTGGGATTGAGCCCTACATAGGGCTTCCTCCTCAGCGGGGAGCCTGCCTCTCCCTCTGCTTCTCCCCTGCTTGTATTCTCACTCTTTGACACAATCTTAAAAAAGAAAAGAAAACAAAACAAAACCAGACTCAGGCAAAAGAGACTTGCCCATAGTCACAGTGAATTAATGGCAATGCCATCGCCACTAGCTATAGATTTCAAACATGTGATATATTCTTATCTCATGGATAAGGTATGTCTTCTCATCTTAGACTCCAGAAAATAGCTACATCTGTGAACTGTCCAAATATGTACATATGTAATTTGGGCATACTTTTTTTTTTTTTTTAAAGATTTATTTATTTGACAGAGAGAGAGATCACAAGTAGGCAGAGAGGCAGGCAGAGAGAAAGGGGGAAGCAGGCTCCCTACTGAGCAGACAGCCTGATGCAGCGCTTGATCCCAGGACGCTGGGGTCATGACCTGAGCTGGAGGCAGAGGCTTTAACCCACTGAGCCACCCAGGCGCCCCTGGGCATACATTTTTAAGCCTTACACTGATAGCCTATTTTTCTCCCGTCTATTTCTTTCTTTTTTTTTTTTTTAAAGATTTTTATTTATTTATTTATTTGACAGAGAGAGATCACAAGTAGACAGAGAGGCAGGCAGAGAGAGAGAGAGTGAGAGAGGGAAGCAGGCTCCCTGCTGAGCAGAGAGCCCGATGCGGGACTCGATCCCAGGACCCTGAGATCATGACCTGAGCTGAAGGCAGCGGCTTAACCCACTGAGCCACCCAGGCTCCCTCTCCCGTCTATTTCTAATTCAGCACATCTTGTTTTATGAACACCTGCAAGTTCCTAACACTTTTTCAAAAGAGTAAGAATGTGGTATAAATAAATTTGTGTTCTTTTTGATATACTGTGAAAAACCTGGGGATATATTTACTACACAGAAGACAACATTTTTGCCTCAACAGAAGCGTAGGAAACCCCTCCCCCACTTAGCGCACTGCCCCTCCCACGTGTTACCTGAGGGAGGCCTCTCTTCTTAGCCCTTGCGGAGACCTTGTTGGGGTCGGCCTGCAACATCCTTCCATACTCCTCACAGTGCTCCTTGTCCTCAGCCCAGGCATAGCCTTCCCTCAGGGACCAGTCCACTCCCATCTCCAAGGCCTCCTCCAAGTCTCTGAGGGAGTAATAAGGTCTGGTCATTTCACGGCCAAGACAGAACAAAAGCGGAGATGACCACATCTCTTTTGAGGAAACAGTCCATCTGCTCTCGCCTATATACCGGGCACTATGCTAGATGCCATGTTTATGCTCTCAGCAACTCCAGTTTTTTTGGAGGAAAACAGCTACGTAAATAATTGTGATATAAAATAGTAGGTTCGTATTAGAAACGATTATCGTTCTTTAGACATTCATTCAGTTCCTTCTCCTCTTTAAATCTTTTTTACATCAGATTTGCCTCTCTGAAAAGCAAAGATAATTTCTGTCATCATATAACGGTCATCTCACATACCACCAACTACCACTAACTTTGCCACAGCTACCCCTTCATTAATAATTTATGAAAAATTACAGCCAAATGAGAAACCTATGTACATGCCTTCAGCTGGCACCGGAAGAACTTGGCGGGGCCTCTGCAGAAATACTACATGGCTTCAGCGCACATGCCTTCTGAAGGGGCACATACATTACATCCCTAGACGAAGCAGCCTTGATCTTCATCTAAGGTCCAGGCCTCCCAACACACTACCTGGAAGGTTAAATGGTCAATGTCATCTCCCTACTATAGCCCGTTTCAAATATTATTTATGATACAGGACAAAAATTCCTATCTAAAATATTTACGAAGATCTTAGAATTTATACGTGCTAGGTACGCTTTTCAAACCAGGGCTGCATGTCAGGGACCACATGAAATCACAGATCTTCCAAATGTATGTTTACTCCAAATTTTTTTTTTTTTTTTTTACTGGAGAGGAGATGCAGAATTGGTAATAGTTAGAAACATAATGGTATGAACGTATGTAGACATATATAATTAGGATGCAAAAGTCACAAGAATTTTAAAGATAAAACAGAAGATGCGAAAGAAACATTCTTGTTAAGCACATGTTCTGCAGAGTTTAAGACGCGCAGCTTTGCATGAGCCATGGTGGTACCGTCAATGGCCATCGAAAAGGCAGTTATGCTGTGGCCTTCACTTTCATTCTCTACCACTGAAATATTTAACATCCTGGCTAATATACAACATTCAGTGCCATCATTCAAAAAGGAAGGTCGTGGCTAACTACAGGCTCACTGACAAAAGGCCGTTCAGAACACAGCCTCTGAAGCCAAAGGATCTTTGGTTTGAACCCTGACTTTACTTACTAGCTTACTACTACCTCTTTAAACCTCACTTTCCTTTCTTGTCAGTTGGGAATAACATCAGGGTTATTATCGAGATGACATGACATGACAGACGTATACGATAGCACAGGGCATTCCATGTAGGAGTGCTCAATAACTGTTACTGGGCCTTTTTCCATTATAAACTCGGATGTGTGTCAAAGCTGTTCTAATGAACATCACGTGATCAATCTCTCTACTCAATGGGGGGGGCAGACCTCACGTGTAAAAGAACAATCCATTACCACTTCCTGAAAGGTGACCAAACAATCCCCATTCCCTAAGCATCCTGCACTGGTTATGAATACGAGGGTCACGTGGCTATTTTCCTTCCCAATCCGTTTACTGGAATCTTGTCCTCTTACTTGGCACTCATGGGGATCACCCCTTTTGATCCTACGCCGACAGGAATGTGGTCGAACATAGCCTGGGCGAGCTGCTCCTTCACAGGCTGGACATCGCTTTCGTCTAAATTGGTTCTTAGCAAGCGCACACCACAGTTGATGTCAAAGCCGACGCCACCTGCGAAATAGAGTAGTCACAGACCAGCAACACCCGGCAGCTGGGCAAGGTTACCTGTGGTTTCTCACCATTAACATGGGTTTGAAAGACAGCTCTTCTTTTGAAGATCATTTTTTAAAAGCAGCCCACAAAGTAGGTAAAGTCTGATGACATCAAAACATTTAAAGTAATGTCCATACTATGGGTACTTTGTAGGCCAGGAAGGTGGTAATGAACAATAAGTATCATCTAGACAAGGTTAAAAAAGACGTATAAAACTAGATGTTAAACGTAACGATGATAATGAGAGTAATCACTTACCCAGTATTTCCTAAGGGCCTTGTATTGTGCTAAGTACTTTTCACAGCTGAGGTCATTTACTCCTCACAGTAATGCCACATGGAATTAACATTACTAACATAACATTTGCCGGAGAATTAACTGGGACACAAAGAAGACATATAATTTGCTGGCAAAGCGTTGTTTGCTTTGTAGCCAATGTCTAAAAAGTGCCTGGCATATAGTAGAAGCCCAAATAATTTTCCATAAATGTATGCTTTAATTGATATTTTAATAGCCTCTGAGTGTCCACAATTCATCCTCTCAGTAAATGAGGGGACGAGAAAGGACAGAACATGAGACTGAGAGACGTCCACACTCTATTTCAGAAGGACAATGCTTCACCCCTGACGGCAGATGTGCACAGTGACCTTACCTGGGGACACCACCGCTTCAGGGTCATTCATATCAAAGGCTGCCATATTCCCAATAGCAAACCCATAACCTGAATGGACATCGGGAAGTCCAATAGATCGCTGAAAGAAAATCAGAAAATGAGATTCAGCTTTCTCCACCAGACAAGACTGTATTAATTCTCACGTGGGCTCTGGGCCGAAGCCTTCCCCAAATCAAGATTCTGTTTTTGTGAAACCTTCTCTATTGGTGGAAATTAAGTGTAAAAACTTCTATTCATAAAGCTAAAAATAGTGGGAAAAAAACTTTTTTTTTAAAGTTTTTTTAAATTTAATTTTTCTTATTTATTTGACAGAGATCGCAAGTAGGCAGAGAAGCAGGCAGAGGGGGAGGGAGAAGCAGGCTACCAACCGAGCAGGGAGCCCAGTGTGGGGCTCGATCCCAGTACCCTGGGATCATTACCTGAGCTGAAGGCAGAGGCTTTAACCCACTGAGCCACCCAGGCGCCCCCAAAAACCTTTTTAATAAAGTCTGACCATTAACTAAGGAAACTGGAACAGAAAAGCCTCAGTATGAGGCTCAGTATGACACGCTGTAGGAGGGCCACATACTAACTTCAATGTAGTATTACATTACAAATATTTATTGTTATTAAAAAAAAAAAGATTTATTTATTTCAGAGAGGGTGAGTGAGAGCAGGGTGAGGGGGTAAGGGAGAGAATCTTAAGAAGACTCCCCGCTGAGTGTGGAGCCCAAAGCAGGGCTCGATCCCATGACCCTGAAATCGTGACCTGAGCCGAAATCAAGAGTGGAAACTCAACTTTAACTGAGCCACCCAGACACCCGAAGTAGAATTATATTTTATCTTTTATTATTTTTTAAGATTTTATTTATTTGACAGACAGAGACCACAAGTAGGCAGAGAGGCAGGAAGAGAGAGAGAAGGAAACAGGATCCCCGCTGAGCAGAGAGCCCGATGTGGGGATTGATCCCAGGAGCCCGGGATCATGACCTGAGCCAAAGGCAGAGGCCTTAACCCACTGAGCCACCCAGGTGCCCCTAGAATTACATTTTAAAGATAATCTGTAGACATGGATAAATTGTGGTCACATCAGGCGAAGTGAAGGGAAATATCTGATTTTACAGGCCCTTAGTGTTGAAGCAATCATTGGCAAATGTAATCCTTTTGCCGGCATGAATACTGTACACTTGCTACATCTGACGCCTAGGAAAGGGCCCTGACCCAGGAAGAATGCAAGTCAATGCAGACACCTAGACACCTAAGAGTTCCTTACAAGCAAAAGCCCTTTCTTTTCATTTTCCTTCCAGGTGCCAGCACAATAAATGGTATAAAGGGCTCAAAAAAATGTCTGTTGTACGGATTTCACACCTTCCTGTGATGGTGGAACCCGAACGCAAGACCGTGGAGGGCTCCCCCTTGCACCTTGCCTCACCCAGGCCTACCTGTTCCCACCACCACCCTCCTTTCCCAATCATGCCTACCACACCTGTCCTGTCCTTTCTTCCTCCCCACAGGTCTAACCCTTACACTTTTGTCTATTCTTTCTCCAACCATCCTCTTGAATGGGGCCAGAGTGAAACTTTGAATGGTGGTACCCTGGTCCAGTAATAACGCTGTACTGTGATGAAGAAACAGGAAAACAAAACTACTTCAAAGATTTTTCAAATGCTTACAGGTTCTAGCAAAAAGCAACCAGAAACTGAGCTGTTATCCAGACTCAATTACAGCTTTAAACTCCATGGTTATTTCTGGAAGCTTGAAGGTCACTGTCTAAGTGACACCACTATTGGTTAGGCCTGGCCATTCATCCA